>NW_016819103.1:78795-248130 GCF_001698545.2 Rhinopithecus bieti
GCTATCCTATGCTACTCTATGCTGTCCTATGCTATGCTATGCTACACTATCCTATGTTATGCTATGCTGTGCTATCCTATGCTATGCTATCCTCTGTTATGCTATGCCATCCTATGCTATGCTATGCTACGCTACGCTACGCTATGCTATGCTATGCTATGCTATGCTATACCATCCTATCCTATCATACGTTAGTCTAGCCTATACCATCCTGTGCTATCCTAGTCTCTCTTTAGCTATGAATACGTAACTTTCAGTAAGAGCTGTGGCTTTTAAAATGTGGGTATTGACCCAATAGTGAATTCTGAAGTGGATTTAGAACATCATGACCAGCTTATTAAAAAAAGAATATGACACAAAATACTAGCATGTATCACACATGTGTTATTTTGTGAAACTTCCTTTTCAGCTCTGTGTGTGCTGGATTGTGATATATATTTCTTTCTGTGTTGTGGTCAAAAAAATTCAACAAGCATCACTCTCAAATCAAACACATCACAGGCACTCAGTAGATAGCACCGAAAGACCTCGCCTTTGGTGAGGTATGAGGCAGGAGGACAGACCATGTTAGGGATTACTTCTTGTTGCTGCACCAGGAAGCCCTTCTTTCCTTTACCCCCTCTGTGGCCCACTCCTATCACCCCTGCTTCCTTTTCCTTTTTAATTTTATTTATTGTGGTAAGAACACTTAACATGAGATCTGCTGTCTTAACGTATTTGTAAGTATCCAATGCATTATTGTTGACTGTAGGGGCAATGCTGCCCAGCAGGTCTCTAGAGCTGATGCATCTCACTACTGAAACTTTACACCTCTTCATTAGTGATGCCCCATTTCCCCCCTCCCAGTTCCCCACAACTGCCATCCCACTCTTTGTTCTATGAATTTGACTCTTAGGTACCGCACATGAGTGGAGTCATGCAGTATTTCTCCTTCTGTGACTGGCTTGTGCAGATGAATGGATCAAGCAAGTGTGGTCTATACACACGGGGGAATGCTAGTCAGCCTTGGGAGACAGGGTCCTGGTGCAACATGCAACAACACGGATGCACCCAGAGGACGTTGTGCTGAGTGAAGTAAGCCCATTGCTCTCACCCCCTTCTTGATTCTCTCCTCTCCTCTTGTGCCCAGGTTGTATACGTGACCGCGACATTCCCCTACATCATGCTGCTGATCCTCCTGATACGAGGGGTCACGTTGCCCGGGGCCTCAGAGGGCATCAAGTTCTACTTGTACCCTGACCTCTCCCGGCTCTCCGACCCACAGGTAAGAGTCGCTTGCTCAATGTGCAGCATCAACCACCACCACTGGGAAGCCTTCTGCAGAGCCCCTGCCACTGGCCACTGGGATTCAATGGCTGGTTGAACAGTGGAAAGTCTGTGACCTCTTTCCCAGAATAATTTTAAGTGCATAAATTTAATATGTAGGAAATCAAATATTTTAAAATACCGTTACCGAAACATTTTTAAAAGGCCAATTTGTGACATGGTGATAGATGTACATTTTAAAATGAGGACATTACATAGCCAGATCCAGCAGCAAGTCTGACGACTACTGTGATTTTAAAGCAGCAATGAGCATAAGTGACATTTCAAGATAGCTATACCATGATATGAAAATATCTGGAATTTCTATTGCTAACAGGACTGCAGTTTGTTGCCTGCATCTAAAATTGAAACAAATACTACATTTCAGTTAGAAGTTAACTAAAAATTAAAAAAAAAAAAAACACATTTCTACCCCAAATCACAGATCTCTGCAGTAGTGCCTCTCGGTGAGAGAAACTGGGTCTTTGTTCGTGATTGATTTTCTTTGTGGGAGTAGCTCATAGTAAAAAAAAGAGTTGGAGAAGCTGGCTAAGCTATCAGTTGTCTTTGGTAAGGCATTTGTTGTTCTGAGTGGTGAGTAGTGATTGTGCCTAAGGTTCTCTAAGTGGGTATATGGTGGTGTGCCCTGGACTATATTAAACAGATAAAAACAGAACATCTCACAAGCCCAGTGGTTCTCAACCTCAACTACATGTCAGAAGCTCTTGGGGAGCTTTTGAAAACGCTAATTCCCAGAGCACAACCCAGACCAATTAAAATGAACTCTGTGGGTGTGGGTTGCAGGTGTCCGTATCTTTTAAAGGCCTCTAGGTCATTCTAGTGTGTGAAGTAACTTAATCAAAGACATTTGAGCGGGCGAGCAGGCACTAATTTTTCTATTAAAATACAGAACACATGGAATCAGTACAGTTTCCAAATAGGAAATGAGGCTTGCAGGAAATTTCAAGTCTGCGATCTGTGGCTTCCAGCCACCTCCTGTTAGGGGAGCTTGAGGGGGAAGTGTTTGTTGGGGGGATGGTTAGTGCAGCTCAGAAGCCCCTCATCACTGTGGGCAGAGTGGGAGGTGAGCTCATTTTTGTCTCAGTTTGCCATGCCTTGCAGGGCCTTGAGGCTGAGGATACCACTAGGCACCTGCATGGCATTCTGAATTGCAGGCAGAATCCCTGGGAAGAAGGAAATTAGCTTCAATGTTGGCTTTGCCAGTTCCTGATCTCTGATGGCAAAGGCTCAGTTGAAGGAGCAGTTTTGGAGAACATATTCTACAAAGCACTGGTCGGTCTGTTTTTATGATGGCCATGCATTCTGCCTTGATCCAAGACAGATTTCCCCTTCTCTCCTCTGCTTATGGGCTTCTTTTTTCCTGGGAGTCATTCAAGAGCCACTGAGTGTCACCCAGAGTTTCCAAATCTGGCTGATCATCCGAATATCTCGGAACTGGTTAAAATGCTGATTCCAGGCTCTACTCCTGGAGATCCAGTTGCAGTGGGTCTGTGATGGCACCTGGGCATCCATATTATTAAGAACCCTCAGAGGCGATTCTTATAATCAAAAAAGTTTGGGAAAATCCAGGTGGCACCTAAAACTTCAGAGCCCTGCACACACACATACACACACGCACACACACACACAGAGAGAGAGAGAGAGAGAGAGAGAGAGAGAGAGAGAGAGAGAGAGAGAGAACGAACACAGAAGTGAGTCAAGCCAGGCCATTTTCTACCATCTCCTTCCTTTTAGGCCCTGGCCACCAGCCAGTATTAAGTAGTGGAGAGCACATTGGTCTGAGAGTTGGGACTTGATTTCTCCTGGTTCTGCCATGGATCCTGAGTCACCATGGACAAGTTCCTTCTCCCTTCCTTCTTTCTGGACCTCAGTTTCTCCACTGGTGACATGAAAGAGTTTTCAAAATGGATTTGGAGAGTCCCTGCTTTTCCATGAGCGTAGGCTGGCAAACTATGGCCTCCAGGCCACATCCAGCCCTCTGTCCATTTTTATAAATAATGTTTTATTGGAACACAGCCTGTTATTTGTTTACATATTATAGTCCATGGCTGTTCTAGCACTCAAAGGTAGAGTTGAGTAGTTAAGACAGAAACCCTGTGGACCTCTGTGTCAGGGGGTGGACCCAAGATTACCTACGTATTTGGTAATTTAGAAGGATTCACAGGACACAGAAGCAGTTATACTCATGGATGTGGTTTGTTTCCATCATCAGCAAGACAAAGACAGTCACCAGGCAGAATGTGGAGGAATCCATACACAGGTTTCTCACTTCCCCTCCCTCCTGCCTGGAGCAGGTATGCAGACTGTGTTCCTTCCTCCAGCAAGGAAATGCGGCAGCATGCATGCAGGGTTTCTGCCCAGAGAAGCCTTCCTGCAATGCAGAGTCCAGGTTTTTAGTGAGGGTGTTTTATTGACTGCACAGGTACTCCCTGCCTCCATGATCAGCCACAACCCTCTGACTTCCAGACTGTCAGAGGAAACACAGGCATTTACCAGAAATCACATTGCTGTACAAACAGTCTAAGCAGGCAGACTTTATGGGATTCAGTGTTCCAGGCATACAAAACAACCATGTCACTTAGTACCACAGGGAGCATCCTAAAAGCCCAATTTGCAGACACCAGGCAAGAGCCAACACTACAAATGGGCCCAACTTTAGAGCGACATTGGGCCTGCTCTGTTGACTCTTTCCTACAGGCCTGCAAAATCTCAAGTGTTTACAGCTTGACTCTTTCTAGAAAAAGTTTGCTGACAGTGCACTGGAGTACCCTCAGGGACATGTGAGCAGGGGCTGATGGGCCCCACTCCACATGACCCCCGACTCCGTCCTTATTGCTCTCCACCCCTGCTGCCACCAGCCTAGTCCAGGCCACCACCATCTCCCACGTGAAAACTGTAGTAGCCCCCTAACTGGTCATCCAGAAACGGCTCCTTGACCATCTAGGCCACTCCCCACCCAGCAACAGAGGGATCTTTTTGAAATGTAAATCCGATGGGCACCTCTTTTGCTTAAATCCCTCCTGGGATTCCCTGTGGTCTTTGGAATAAGATCCAAATGGTGGGATCCCCACTGTCCTCTGTGAGATGCCTCCTGGCTGCATCCCCTACCACTCTCCCCCTCTTTCAGCTCATTCCAGATATTGGCCTCCTCTCTGGGCCTCCAATAGATATGGCCTTTCTAACTCAGGGCCTTCACACATGCTGTTTCTCCGCTGAAAACACTCGTTCTTTCTTCCCCAGAGCCGCCTTCCCCACCTTGGCTGACCAACCATCCACTCATCCTTTTTTTTTTTTTTTTTTTTTTGAGATGGGCTCTTGTTCTGTCATCCAGGCTAGAGTGCAGTGGTGCGATCTCAGCTCATTGCAACCTCCGTCTCCCAGATTCAAGCAATTCTCCTCCTCAGCCTCCCAAGTAGCTGGGATTACAGGTGTGCACCACCACACCTGGCTAATTTTTGTATTTTTTTTTTTTTTTTTAAGTAGAGATGGGGTTTTGCCATGTTGGCCAGGCTGGTCTTGAACTCCTGAGCTCATGATCCACCCCCTCGGCCTTCCAAAGTGCTGGGATTACAGGTGTGATCCACCGTGCCTGGCCCACCCATCCTATAGGACTTAGTTTAAACATCACTTTCTCAGGCAAGTCTTTTCTGACTGCTCAACCATGCACCACCCCCCAGCACCCCATACTTATTTTCCAAAGCACCTACATATCCTATATATTTACAGTAAAATATTTGTGTGTATATATAATTGTGTGTGATCTTTATTTGTTCAATGTCCATTTATTGTTGAACAGATATTTTCTGAGTGCCTACTCTGTGTCAGAGATTATTGTAGGCATTGACAATTTTCCACAGGGTGGCCACTAGCTGAGAAGGCAGCTTGGGAGCAAGGTCTGTATCTGCCTTTCCTACCATTGTATCCTTAGTCCCTGATGAGCTCAATGCCTGGTACACAGTAGGTGTTCCTTAAATGTTTGTTGAATGATAGGGATAAGGGCTATTTTCATTTTTCACGAGAAGGTTCTCTTTGACAAAAAGTCTAATGACCTCCAGATTGCCAAATCCGTGAGCTGTAATGTTTTTTGATTCTCTATCAGTGATGGCTAGGAAGCGTGCATGTGTGTTTGTGTGTGTCCCAACAACAACTATGTCCCCAAAAAGCAACTGCTGATTTTCTGTGGCATAAATAAGGATAGCGACCCCAAAAGGGAAAGGAAAACAAAACCCCATGTATGTTGGTGATTTTTGGAAGCTGGGGTATGCTGCAGGAAGAAGCCCAATGTGGCCTGATTCCAACTGTCCCCATTTGTGAATACCCAGCCCATGAAGAAGCAGGAAGCACTGGTTTCCATTCCTGCTCTCCTGCAGTGGTGATATGACCTTAAGTAAGGCCCCTAGCCTCTAGGGGGCCTTGTCCCCTCCTCCCTCAGTCACAGGTTGCACTTGCCTGCCCCAGCAGATGGCCTTGAAGGTGGAGTCATTTGATGGCCCAGTCATGGAGAAATGTTTTTTCTTTTCAATTATGTATGTATGTTAATAGGCATTAGGAATAAAACTAGGACATAAACCATATCAAAACCATGGCTTTATTGCTATTATTGCTAGAATGAAACTATGTATATGATATGTATGATCTCATACACACACATATATACATACATACGTATATATACAGGTTGAGTATCCCTAAACGCTCCAAAGTTTGAAACTTTCTGTGTGTTGACATGGCTCTCAAAGGAAATGCTTCAATGAGCACTGGAGCTCATTGGACATATATATGCCATATATACAATTAAAAGTGAGGCTAATTTAAAGGCAAATGTTAAAAAATTATTAAAATAAACATGGACATGACAAATGTAGTGCAGGTGGAAGGTGGCTGGCCAACATCTGAGGCACCGTGCTGTGGGGGTAGAGAAACATCCTAAGCTAGTCTTAGGACTTCCATAGCCACATGGTCACCCTACAGACAACTGAGGCACAGCTCCCAAATTTAGAGAGAGTAGATTAGTAAGAGGGGTTGACTGGAAGTATTTTATCATGAAGTCAGTGAAAGTTTCAATCTAGTATCTCTTTGTAATGTTGCCCTCTTAGTAAGTCCAGATTATTTGTTTGTTTTCTGAAAATGATCCTTAGTTTTCCTATACTTCTAGAAATGATCCTGCACTTCAAATTGCACCAAGAAGAAAAGTTCCCAGATAGTGGAAGAAAAGTTCCCAGCCATAGGCCTGGCTGTTGGGCTAGTCTGGGAGTATGGGCACCTTTGTCTCTTTGGGATAATCCAGCAGTTGTAGTATTCGGGCCTCTTGCAGCTATGAGAAATTAAAGGGGTGACTCTGTAGCCAGTAAAATCTCTCCTACAAGTGGAGAAATAGGAAATAGGAAGGAGAGATGATTAGGGTAGGAAGAGAAGCCTGCAGGAAGTCAGAGGGCTGGGCCTCAGGCTGAGCTCCAGGACACATTCAGGTCTCCAGCCTCTGAGCCCCATTGGTCCCCAGGGCTGCTCCATCTAGTCCCTTGGAGGATGAGGGTAAGCTCAGGTGGACTGAGGGCCGGGAGGGGGTGAAATGAGCACTTGGCGGGGAGTCCTTCCTAGTCTATGGACTCCAGGAGGGCAGGAATTACGACAATCATGTGTCCCACTCATCTATCACCAGAGCCCAGCAACCCTTCCTTAATTTGTTCCATTGGTAGTTATTCCCCCCTGCCTGTGACAGGTACTCAGCATGTAGAATGAGTAAGAGCCTCCTTGTCCCCAGGGAGCACACAGTCTGATAGGAAAGGGTGGAGTCTCACCTCTTCTGGGGTTCCCTCCCTAGAGGAAGAGGGAAGTGGGGTTGGATGAGACCAGAAGTTCTCCTCCATTCTTACAGTTTGTTGAGAAGGAGTAGCAAATTTTTGTTGGTAATCATCTGAGTGCCAGAGCCTGTGAACGACTTATGCCTTTTATATGTTAGAGTGGGCTTAAAGTGACTGCATTTAGGCTGGACACAATGGCTCACCCCTGTAATCCCAGCACTTTGGGAGGCTTAGGCAGGCGGATCACTTGAAGTCAGGAGTTCCAGACCAGCCTGGCCAACATGGTGAAACCCCGTATCTACTAAAAATATAAAAATTAGCCAGGTGTTATGGCACACGCCTGTAATCCTAGCTACCCTGGAGGCTGAGGCAGGAGGATTACTTGAACCTGGGAGGTGGAGATTGCAGGGAGCCAAGATAGTGCCACTACACTCCAGCCTGAGGGACAGAGCGAGACTCCGTCTCAAAAATAAATAAATAAATAAGTAAATAAAATAGAGTGGCTGCATTTGTACCATCACTTTCCCTCTCTTGCCTTTCTAGGAAATTCCTGGGAAGGTCCACTGGGAAGTCAGGAGGGCTGTTAGCTGGTGCACCTTGCGTTAGAACCCCAAAATTGCCTTGTCTCTTGTGGCTCCATGAAGGGCCAGCCTGCCATCATGCTCCAGTAATAACCATGGGGATGGCATGTTATCAGCAGAGCTTACTTCTCTGCAAACGTGTGTGGGGTTCATGAAGACTGGGCCTGGGCCAGGACAGGCGGGCATGTGCACCCAGTTTGGCCCTGTGGCCCCTCCATGATCCAGGATCTCCATTAATTCCAGACTGACCCCCCAGCTCCCTTTCCCTCAGGATTACAAGGGGCTCAGACATGCCTATTGCTATGTCATTTACATTTCTAAAGGGGACAAAGGGCATCCACTGGTGCAAAGCTCTGGACTCCAGCTTCCAGTCTTATACAAGGACGTTCCCTGGGAGGGTGTTCCTGCCTCTCCACATGTGGGCGGCAGGGATTCTGCATGAAGCCTGATGAAGTGTTGAGCTGGGTGGCTGTGGCTGCCTTCACGGTGGCCCCTTCATCCTCCCTCCTGGCCAGTAAAGCCAGAAAGGGTGAGAAGAGTTTAGCTGGGAAACCTGAGGGCTGAGACGGCACAGCAAGTCATTTCTACTCCTTCTTTGGAGACTTGGGAGCCATTTTACTTTCCTACTCTTTATGCAAAAGTGGGGAGAATACCTTCTCCACTGATCAAGAGAGAGAACTGTGAAAATTGTTTGAAAGTCTAACGGGTGTGCACCCAACCAGTGCAGTCACAATGAACGTCCCAACCACCTTATTTAAAATCGCACCACTACCCCCTGTGCTTCTGGCGCATCTCATCTGTCCTCCCAGCTTTTACTTATCACCATCGCAGACGCCATTCATTTTGCATCACCGTTCTCCACCCACTAGGATGTACGCCCCATGTGGGTGGAGAATGTATCTGTTACCTGCCCTGTTCAATCTCCAGACCTGAAACAGTCCCCGCAACACAGGAAGTGCTCATTTTTTGAGTGAGTCGAAGGAAGGACCAAACAAACAAACAAAGGAAGGAAGGAAAGACAGAAGGAAGAACAATTTCTAGTAGAGCCTGTGTTATTTTGTGTTATGGTTGCAGTTGTGGGTGTGTTCTTCAGAAAGAGGTATTCTTGGTGTAGTGGGATCTGGTGTGGAGGGGAGGAAATGGGAGTCACTCTGCTGCCACTGCGTGACCAACAGCCTGCCCCTTGACCTCTCTGGGCTCCAGGTTCTCACGTGTGCATTGTGGGTGAGAATATCGGCTGCACAGGGAGGAGGCAGTGGGGCAAGTGTGCACATGAGGCCCGGAGACCTCCACTTCTCCCTTCTGGCACCCAGCCCAGGGCCTGGGAGCCAGAAAGGCTCTGGAACACCGGCGGCAGTCCTCATTTTTGCCTCCACCTCACCAGCCCTGGGCAGAATGAGTCAGGGCCCCACAGCCCAGGTGGGGGTCTTTGAACTTGGAACCGAGGACCTTTATTGTGGATCCAGTAAATTAAGTTTCTCGTCAAGAACTTGAAGTGACACAGCAGCTTGCTCCTTTTGTCCCCCAGCAATTTGCATTCTGTGGTCTGTTATAACTTTCTAAACATTTGTTTGTCTTCACTGTCAGCCCCGTGTTCTCTCTGAAGTGTGAAGTACTTCCACTCCATTTTTCTCCCCTCAAATTTTTACTTTCTGTCTTTTCAGTTTTTGGGGAGCTAAGGGGATCTTGCAAGAAATCATATTGTTTCTGCCCCAGATTCCCGCTCCTCTCACTCTTCATTGTGTTTCAAGTGTGTGTTTTCAGTACAAGAACAGAAAGGCCTGTCACAGATCCAAATGGCGGGGTCTGCTTTCCCAGGGCACTGGTGCACCAGTTTCCCAGATCTACCTCCTCTGTGCAGGGAACTGGAGCCTGAGGCTACGGCGTCCAAACTCTGGGGCTGGGATGAAAGATGCTCACACTGTGAGAGTACCTCAGAACACCAAATATTCCCTGCCTCCCCACCCCACAAAAGGATGAATCAGGGAAAACAAGACCCCAGTTCAAGACCCTACCTGTTGAACCTCACAGATGTTACCATGGAATTGCTGCCACCTGGTGGCAGTGTACTCTGATTCTAAGCAAGGACCCAAAGAAAATTGGGCCTTCTGGCTGCTGGACTTTCAAACCAAAATGTCTGTATTGCCATCAACGTAGAGACATTATATACGGTTTTGAAAATATTGCAAGCCTCACTGAGGTGGGAGCCACTCCTTGAGACTGAAAGTCCCCCAAGGTTTCCTTTCAGTGTATTTGTTTCTGGGTTAGCTTCACTGTTCCTAATACCAAGCACTGGAATGTAAAATCAGATCATCACACATAGCTCTTATTTTCAAGGAAATGACAGTCTCTTGACACAGATACATGATTAAACCAGTGACAACAGTGGTGCAGGGCGGTGCTGGGGTTGGAACTGACCTGACAGGTGCACTCCTCCCAGTCAGAGGGTAAATTCCTCCATAATTAGAGTTGCATTACTGATCTAACATCGCACACATTTAGAGGTAGTGGATGTTTATTCTTTTCTTGTTTTATTCCTGGCTGTTTCAGCAGTGTCTTACGATCCACAGTCCTGGAGGTTGAAACACTGCTTGGGTACTCATAAAACTACTGATGCTAGTTATCATTGATTGATTGCTGACTCTATGCCAGGTGTTGTGCTTTAGAAACTGGTCTTTTAGTTTATCCAATCAGCAAATAGTTGAAAATTATTATATTTTAGACTTAGGAGCTAAATGCTATATATAAGTAAAATTCTCATGACCTATAAAATAGGACCTGAGGTCCTTATACGTCATCTTATAAGTCACGAGAATTTTAAAGCCTATGTCTTAAAGCTTTTACCAATGAGGGGACTGAGGCTCTGAGAGGCTGAAGCTTGCACAGCCAGCAGCTGAACCCAGGTGAGTCTGACTTGGCTGTGTAAGGGATGCAGTGCTGAAACTGTGTCGTGTCTGATTTTCCTGACCTCTCTCTGTCCCTGCCCAGTCGTGAGCTGGCAATCTGGCTCTGGAGTCTCTGAGCATCCCAAAGCTATGTGACAACTTTGCAAGAATCCTAGAATCTTAGCCTTGGGCAGCTTTAATCTCCCTTCAGCGCAGGAATCTTCTCTGTGGTAACCTGGTCAGCCTCCACTTGGCCCCTCATGTGAGAGGGAGGCCTGTGACCTCCACTTTGGGACAGGGTTTCACTCGCCTGGTTCCCAAGTTGAGACATTTGTTCATTCTATAATTTGATTATTCTTTCTTCACTTATCTGCTTTAGTTTGTCAGTCCCCCACTTTGGGAGTATCTACCAAGGTTCAGCATGCTAAGTTAAGTGCAGCCTGAACACCTGAGGCACAAGTCGGCCTCCTCCGGGTGAATAGAATAGAATCAAATCACCTCCAAGGTGGGTTCCTGCCTCCTCTTGCTCCCCGCTGCTCCCTTTCTCACATGGCAGACCAAGGGAGCTTTATAAAAGGGATCCTGGATCGTACAACCTTCTGGCATTGTTCTTTGAATGTATTTTCTTTTAATTATTTGAATGTATTTGTATTATATATTTATAGTAGCTACTTTAAAATCTTTTATACTACATAGTTTAATTCCGGGTGACAACCTTAACCTTGTGTAGGCTCAACTTTGTTTTCTTAGTGCAGGTCTGTAGAAATCTGGACTGTTCCCAAGCCCCTCTAACTCAATAGGACTTGATAGGATTCCAAGCTCTGTCTCCCCTGTAAATCACATCAGGCCTTGGCTTTAGACTTAATTAGGATGGGTGTAAAGTAGTTCTGACTCTACAGCATGGGTCTCAGCTGAGGAAGCTTTACCTCCCAGGAGACATTTGGTAATGTCTAGAGACATTTTTTGATTGTTACAACTGGGGGATGTTGCCAGGCCCACCTCTACTAAAAATACAAAAATTAGCCGGCTGTGATGGCGTGTGCCTGTAGTCCTAGCTACTGGGGAGGCTGAGACTGGAGAATTGCTTGAACCAGGGAGGTGGAAGTTGCAGTGAGCCAAGATCGCGCCGCTGCACTCCAGCCTGGGCAACAAAAGCAGGACTCCATCTCAAATAAATAAATAAAGAAATCCCTCCCTAGACCCTATGACCTAACAAAGCCCTTGTTTTATTCACAGGGCTGATGGCTGTCTGAAGTAATCTCATGCTTATTTGTTGATGTGTTCATTGTTAGTATCCCCATTTAGAAAGTGACCTCCATGTGAGCAAAGAATTTGTTTGTCTTATCCATTGTGAACTTCTCAGCACCTGGCACAGAGCCTGGTGTATGAGAGGCTCCCAGTCAGCACTGGATGAATGTATGGATGGATGGACAGACGGACGGGTGGATGGATGATAGATGGATACATGAATGGGTAGATGGATGATAGATGGACAGATGGATAGATGAATGATAAATGGATAATGAATGGGCATATGGACAGATAGATGCATGGCTGGATGACGAATGGATGGATGGTTAATGAATGGATGATGGAAGATAGATGGATGTATGATGGAGGCTTGGATGGATGGATAGGTGGATGGATGGATGGTGGATGCCATATAGTGATTTAGATGAAGGAACATAGACAATCAGAGAAGAATAACATTATTTTCAGTCACATGTCCTGGAAAAGACTTTATGAAACAGTCTTTTTTTTTTTCTTTTTTGAGATGGAGTCTCACTCTGTTACCCAGGCTGGAGTACAGTGGCTTGATCTCAGCTCACTGCAACCTCTGTCTCTTATGTTCAAGTGATTCTCCTGCCTCAGCCTCCTGAGCAACTGGGATTACAGCTGTGTGCCACCACATCTGGCTAATTTTTGTATTTTTAGTAGAGACAAGGTTTCACCGTGTTGGCCAGGCTGGTCTCGAACTCCTGACCTCAAGTGATCTGCCCGTCACAGGCTCCCAAAGTGCTGGGATTACAGGTGTGAGCTACCATGCCCTGCTGAAACAGACAGTCTTTGATTTGATCTCTGCAGGATTAGGAAGAAAAGTCTTTTCAGAAATAAGCAAAGATCAGAGGTGGAAAGTCTGCGTATATGCAGGATATATATGGTCCATAGTTCAGTGTAGCTACAAGATAGATTTTATGATAGGGAATCATAAGAAATAAGATGAAGTCAGTAGGCTGAAGCCCCTTCGTTAAGAACCTTGACTGCCAAGCCAAAGAGTTCAGATTTCATTCATTGGTCTGGAGGGAGCTGTTGAATGTTTTTGAGCAAGAGATGATTGGCATGAAGAGAGCTGTAATTTCAGAAGATTACTGAGATAAGAGAGAGGCTCAGCAAAGCTCATCAACGAAGAGTATGCATTTTCAGAGCAGCATGTGAATGCCTGCTCTTCATTCTCCACTGTGTGACATTAGGCAGGAGGCTCACCCTCCCTGAGCCTCAGTTTCCTCTCTTGTAAGCTTGTAGAGGAGAGAGCCTTATCCTTTACTCATCTCCTTCCTCCATGCAGATTTGGTAAGGTTAGGTGAAAAAGCACATATTAGCTGTTTAGAAAGGGCAAGCAAATAGAACAAATTTGGATAATACAAAGAGTTTGGAGGAAAAGGAGGCTGCCATCAAATTACCTTGAGTTTTGAGGAGTATGGCAAGGAAAGAATCTGACTGAGGCTAGAGAAGGCTTTGCAATGTCTTGGGGGTCTGAGAAGCAGCCTGGCAGCTGTGATGTTACAGCCTATGGGCAGTTGTGACTGGAGCTAGCGCCATCGTGTGAGTTTGTCTGTCTACCTCCAGATGTTCAAGAGGATTAACACAGGAAGGAGAAGTGGCGTCACTTCAAAGAGATGTTAGCAAACATTCAAGGTGCACCTACTGTATGCAAGGCCCAGCCAAGCAGTGAGAGTACGGGATGAAATGGTGGTGTTTTCACCCTTGATAATTTTGCTGTCTCATAGAGGAGAGATGTTGTCACGGTAGGGGCTGGTGAGAACCCTGGAAAGTCATGAGCTGAGCTGTGCCAGCACAAAAAAGGAATAACTGAGTGCAGGAGTAACCCTGTTTTCAGGTAGTCTCAGGCTGTTTTGTTAGAATTCTCACCTCATGTTTATTCATCCACCAAATATTTGTTGAGTACCTACTCTGTGCCAGGCATGATGCCAGGCTTTGCTTTTTAAATGAGTCGGGAGAAATTTACCAAGTATCCATTCTTGCTAGACATGTCCTGGGCACTGTGGGAGTGGGGTGGAGGTTGGGTGGGGAGGATGAATAAGGCACATTTCCTGTTTTCTCAGACAGGAGTTTTAAATGGGGAGGGTCTTTAACCCCCCCCCCCAAAATTGCACATTAAATTTTGCAGATTAAGTATAGTTTTTTTTAGGTCAATAGATTTTTATTAATTTTAGCTGTTTTAAGTTTACAGAAAAATGGAGCAGAAAGTACAGAAAGCTCCCATATACACCCCACACCTCCTCCCAATGCCCATTTCCCATATTAGGAACATCTTGCATTTGGGTGGTACATTTGCTACAATCAAGGGGCCAATAGGTTCTCTCTTGGTGTTGTACCTCCTATGGGTTTGGAGGTACCTCCAAATGTGCAATGTTGTACCTCCAGTGAATGTGTAATGGCATGCACCCACCATTGCAGTATCACACAGAGTAGTTTTCCTGCCCTAGAAATCCCCTGTGCTCTGCCTATTCAGCCCGCCTCCCCCAACTGAACTTTTCCCTACCTCCATAGTGTTGCCTTTGCCAGAATGTCATATAGTTGGAATCATACAGTATGTAGCCTTTTCAGAGGCTAAACTTATTACTACTCAAAGTGTCTCCAGGCCAGTAGCACCAGCCTTATTTGGGAGCTTGTCAGACATGCTGATTCTCTCAGGCCCCATCCCAAGTCTGCTCAGTCAGAACCTGCATTTTAGCAACACCCCTCGTGGTTTTTACACACATGAAAATTTGAGGAGCGCTGGTCTAAGAGAGTACTCAAGGCAGGCTGAGGCCTGTCAGACAAACCCGTGAGGGCTTGTGGTTAGAGGAAGCAGGTGGGGCCAAGTAGTCCAGGCAAGAAGGAGTTCCTTCTTGGGGCCACCCACCTGCCCTCGCTCCCACTCCAAGGGAGAGAGAGAGAGAGAAACACCTCAGAGCTTCCCGAAAAGGGAATGGAATGGATCCCTTCAGCGATTTCCACTTTCTAGAACTACATTGTCCCATACAGTAGCCACAAGCCACATCTGTCTATTTAAATTGAAATTAAATAAAATTTACAGCCCAGTTTCTCTGTTTCATTAGTCAAATTTCCCATGCTCAATGCCCACCTGTGGCTAGTGGCCACCATATCAGACAGCACATATATAGAACGTGTCTATCATCATAGAACATTCTATTGGACAGCAGTGCTTTACAGGAAAAAAAGGCCCAAGAAGCAGGAGGGTATGTAGAAACTGGAGCTCCAATTGTGCCAGGTGTTGGAAATGGAGCAGTCACTCCTGGTGCCCTGAAGGCACGCTGACAGCCCTTGTGGGTTTCCTTCCTAAGAATAAAACAGTAGAATTCTAAGAATGCCCACTGAAGAGTCAGGACGAGAACCATGGCCACAATTGTCTTTGGCAGAAAGGACTGCAATTAAAGTCCATCTGTGAAGTGCTGTGGGAGGCTGATAGCTGTACATGCAGCACCACTGGGCTGGGAGGAAAGGGTCTATCCTAAGTGCAGTGGAGAGATAGGAGGTGTGGTGCTGACTCAGTCAGTGTGGCTGTTAACTATCTTCGTCCTCTTTCTGAATAAGAAAAAATACTCTAGGACACAAATTCCACTCCAAATCCCACACTCTCATCATCCCTGTGATATCTACTTTTTGGTTCTGCCTTATTACTTCTTAAGAGTTGATACTTGTATTTCACAACATGCTTTACTGATTTCTTTGCTCCCCATTGTTTTCATTCCTTTCTACAGGATTACATTTTCTTCTTGTTGGAGTTAATCCTTTAGTAGTTCTTTGAGCAAGGACCTGGAGTAACTAAGCTCTCTTAGTCTGTGTATTTCTGGAAAGACATTTATTTCACTTGAGTGGTAGTTTAGCTGGGTATAGAATTGTAGGATGGTAATTTTTAAGTTATATTTTGATGCCCATATTGCAAGAGCAGTGTGTAATCATACCCACATCTGGCACTTTCATGGTGAGCTGAGGGGTAGAGTTTCTAACTTCTGGCTCACTATGGGACAATCCTTTCTAGCTCCCAGCTCTTTTCAGTAAGCCTAATTAGCTTTTGGTCATACCCACAGCATGCAATCTTAACTCTACCATTGGGAAGGAATGAAACCTCAGCCTCTTGGACTTCTGTTTGCTCAGATGTCCCTATGGGTTGCTAGATCTATTCCTCCTCCTCCTCAACTTTCAGTTTTGACTTCTCATTTCTAGCATCTGGGAGAATTTTCTATCTTCCTTAAAATGGATTTAAAATGTTACAGATTTAAAAGTCTGTGATTTAAAATATTTCATAATTATCTGTTTTCTGTAACTCTCATAAAAATATTAACCCTCAGCATTTACTTTTCTTTATCTGCTAGTCTTGAACACGATATATTGAATGTTCAAGTAGCCAATTAATATTAAGGGAGATACCCTTAGTTACTCATGCTTAATTCAGTAGCTCAATTTTATTCATAAAGTCATGTGTCAGTGGTGGTGATGGCATATTTCATAATTTCCATGGTTTTATATTCTGACACTAAATTTCTTTCTTACACATAGAGGAAAATTATACTCATGAAGGTATTTGGCAAAGAACTCCATGAAGCTCATTTATTTGCTACTTTAATAAGTTTGAGAGCCAGTGTATAGGTCCATCTTCTTCTTTTGTTGATGAATACCTGAGTGCCAGAGAGAGGATATGGCTCACCCAAGGCCACAGCTGGTGGAGAACTGGACCAGGACTGAGAACCTCCAGTTGAAACATTTGCCACTTTTCCACCCCTTTGAGTCTATTTGCTCATCTATGAAATGAAGAAGTTAGACCAGACATGGAATCAGGTCCTGCCTCACTAATTTTGTGTCCTTGGGCAGGTCACATAACCTCTCTGGGCTTCCATATTAATAAACCCTACTCTGTCCACCTCAAATGGCTGCGGAAAGCATCAAATAGGCAGATGTGTGTAAAAGAGCTCTGAGCCTCACGAGAGCTACAGAGAGGTGTATGCAGCTCTTGTTATTAAGTTGCTATGACTGGCTCTTGCAGCTCCTCCATAGTTGGGAAGAAGTGTGCTTTGCAGATGCAGTGTGTTCTGATGATTTCTGATCTAGCAGTGCTTTGTAAGAGAGCAGGAATTTATTCTGTGAGCAGCAAGATGTTGGGTCTTTGATACCTCTTAGTTGGCTGGGATTGTGACACTTGATGTCCTTCTCTGAAAATTCATTGGTGTGTGAATCTCATGTTCCATTTCTCTCACTTCTCATATGCAAGCCAAGCGCTGGAAAGCCCTACAGGGCGAGTGCTGAGTCCTGCATAATATTCATACAGAGGCCAAACATAGCTCTGGCTCCTTGCTTAGGGTCTCAGTGACGTTCCAAACAGTAGAGGCCAGTGGGTGCTGCTCAGCCTCCTATGCTGTATCCATCTCAGTCCTTCACGGACTCATCCCAGGAGGCATTGTTGCATGGTAGGAAACTCCCAGGCTAAGAATCAGGAAACCTAGCTACACCACCGACCTTGAACTGTCACTGTACTTCCCTGTGCCAGAGTTCCATCAGCCGTAAAATGAGAGTATAGTAAAATCACTGTCTTCCACTTTTTTTTTTTTTACTATCAATAATCCCTTTTATTTTCCCCCTTATGACCCACCAACACAGGCCATGTTGTGCTGACAGGAAGTTCCTAATAGCAGTTGTATGTGTCTGACTAATAAAAGCTGGCAAAGCCCAGGAATCATTCTTTAAAATGTACTTTGGGGGAGATAAAGCCCAGAGAGAAGGGATGATTTACCTGTGGTCATGAGAAGATTTTTATATCATAAATCACCTGGTAGGGGGAAACTGCACGTCTCCAAGGTTATAGATGATAGTGCATTAGGATTTCCCAAGGCTGTGGGAGTGCGTGGGGGAAACGGGTTGGGTGAATGTCATTCTAAGCAAGAGTATGATTAACTTTCCTAGGGGTTAATCCAAGCTACACTTGACCAACCTTTCCAGAACGTGAACATTTTGTTCAACTCTACCTCTCCTATGATGGTTTGCAAACTGCCTAGCACATAGTAGCTGCTCATTAAGTACATATTGTAGAATGTGTTTGTCATCTCAGAGTTAAGCTCCTGCCTGGGACAGTGGGTACCAGGATAATTGTTCTTCTTCTCCAGTCCTGTCACCTGTTTGGAGCTTTAAAGAAAATATTCCCTAAGAAAGACAGATGAGGAAAATAAATAACAGATACAGACCTCTTTAGTGAATACCTCAGAGACAGAATATAAAATTAATCCACAGGTTTGTGCAAGGTGAGCTTGGAGGAATGCAAACTTCTATCTTCTTATACTTGCTCCCCTTTCTCTCTTGACTCGTGAAAGACTTATACCTTGCCCAGAAGGGGAACAGCTGAAAATGAGGTTTAACAACTGCTCAGATGAATCTGTGAATCATAGATGGATAATGTCAGGAGTTCAGAGGTGTTTTTAATCTTTGAGGGGATGTCAAGGAGGAGACAACTGATCCCAGAAAACTCAGTTTTTCTGATCTGAGACTGACGTTGGTTTTGGTTTCTGACATCACCTGGGCAGGGTAGGAATTTCCTCAGTTTCCCCTCACTGATGCAAGCATGAGTTACTGGGCACAAAGCATAGTCTTCTCACAAAAGGATTCCTGAGAAGTCGTGAATGCATCTCTTCCAGTGAGGCCACCAGTTCCCACTGTGGGATGAGAGTATTCCTTCTGCTGTCTTGTGGGTTGGTTCTGCCTGCACAGGGAACACCCACATGCCCACCCCCTGGACTCTACCATGGGTGTTTCACTATGTCAACTTCACCACAAACCTTTCTAGCCCCGTCCATGCATTCTGTTTTATTTTTTGATACACTTCAAAGTAAGTTGTAGACATCGGTACACTTCAGCCTTAAGCATGTTGGCATTGATGTCTGTAACTTACTTTATTTTTACCTAATCATTCTTGGCTTTGCAGCTCAACCCAAAGCCCTGAAAAATCGCTGAGGAAGCCTGAGGAATGAAGACAGCCCCTCCCTCACAGTGGCTTTGCCCCAAAGCCAAGGCCACTGTGTCCCACACATTATCCAGGAGGGCATGTTGTGGTGGCCTGCCATCTCCCGTTAGTCCACCGAGGTTAGCCGCCCCTCCTGGTTTCCTGCCTGACACAGCCCTGCATGTTTACCCATTCCCCTATGCCTCTGGGTCCTGCTGCTCCCACTGGCCTATGTGAACCAGGATGCTCCACTAGTCAGATTCCCAAGGAACTGGAGCCATTTAAAGCTGTCACCTCTTCCATTCAGATGAGCATAGGGGAGGCCATGTGAGCAGGTGGCAGTGTGACCCTGAGGGCTGGCAGGACCTGAGAGGTGGAAGGAGAATGGTATGTAAGCAGGGCAGGCAGGTCAGTGAGTGTCAAGCAGTGAAATTGGTTTGGACATTGGGCCTGCGGAGAGCAGAGAGACAAGATAAGAGCGTTTGCCTCCAGGCTCATTTACACCACCTCTCCTCTTGGTGAAGATGATGGCAGTCTACTGGGAAGACGAAAGTGAGCTGCAGCTGGACACTGCACAGAAAGACAAACACCACGTGATCTCACTTATTCTGTGTGTAGAATCTAGAAAAGTCAAACTCACAGAAGCGGAGAGTAGAATGGTGGTTCCCAGGGGCTGGGTGGGCAGGGTTGGAGAGATTGGGTCAAAGGATATAAGACGTCAATGCCACAGGTGGAATGAGTTCAGGAGATCTATCGTACAGCGTGGGACACAGACAATAACATGCAATACAATCATGTGTACTTGAAAATCACCAAGGGAATAATATTAAGTGTTCTCGCCATACAGAAAGTAAGCAAGGCAATGCATATGTTATTGAGCCTGATTTAGCCATTCCCTAGTGTTTATGAATTTCAAAACATCATGTCTAAACCACAAATATATAGAATTTTTGTTAATTAAAAATTAAATAAAATAATTTGGAGCATATTTTTTTAAAAAGTGAGGGCTTTGGGATCAGACAGATCTGGGATTGAGTCTTCCAGGCATCGGCTGAGTGATCTCCCAGGGCCTCGTGTTCTTCCTCTGTGAAGTGGAGATGATAATAGTACCAGCCTATGGTGTTATTGTGAGAACTGAGGGAGAAAAACAGCCTGGAAGTGCCCAGTAAAGAGAGGGAGGCTGGTGAGGATTCCAAGGGCTGGTTTTCTGCTGCTGAGATAATGCAAGAGAATCCACTCACCTTTTCTAAAACTTAATTTTTTTAATTTGAGAGAGTGCATTTTATTGATTAAAAAAGAGAGTTGGTAATACTACTTTTTGTAGAAATATGAAGACAACATGAAGTTTGGACTAATGACTCTTGGGAACTTGGTACTTTTTTTTCCTAATTTTATTTTATTTAAGTTCCAGGATATATGTGCAGGACATATGCACCATGGAATATTATGCAGCCATAAAAAGGACTGAGATCATGTCCTTTGCAGGGACATGGATGGAGCTGGAAGCCATTATCCTCAGCAAACTAACACAGGGACAGGAAACCAAACACCGCATGTTCTTGCTTATAAGTGGGAGGTGAACAATGAGAACATACAGACACAGGGAGGGAAACAATACACACCAGGGCATGTTGGGGAATAGAGGGAGGGAGAGCATCAGGATAAATAGCTAATGCGTGTGGGGCTTACTACCTAGGTAATGGGTTGGTAGGTGCAGCAAACCACCATGGCACACATTTACCCATGTAAACTTTTTTAGGAGCAAAGGTCATCTTTGCATGTGCAGGTGATGCTCATATGGGCAGTTCGCGTGGCTTCTCAAAGGCCCATGATGAGAGGATGTCTCCTCCGTTCTCACTCCTAATGCTGCCCAAGGCGAATGCCTGCAGAGGGACTGAGAGGCCCCAAGGCCCGGTTCCTTGAGGTCTGTCCACTAGGCCTGGCAGAGGAGGCATTGACCCTGCAGTAAAGGCTGGGCAGGGCCAGCTGTTGTAGCATTTCTGGGACAGAACAGGTGGGCCTGGCCTCCTGCCCTTTGTAGAACATCCACACCAGGGTGGGGAGGAGACAGTCAGGGCCTCTGAGGCCAGCTCCTCTCAGGGCTAGAAAAGCTGGCTTTTCTTCTGTTACCCCAAGTGGGACCTACCTAGTCAGCCCCCGACACACCTTCAAAGATGCTTTTTCAGGCCCAAATGAATGACCCCTCTCTAGCCACTTAGCATTTAAGCATTTACTGTGAGCCAGGTACTCTGTGCACACTCTACAAACCTAGTCTCATTTTGTCTTCGGAACAACTCTGGCAGCTTGGAATGATGATTTTCCCCATTGTACCCACAAAGAAACTGAGGCTCAAAGAAGTAACCTCCTCCAGGTGGCCCAGCAGAGCTGGAACTCAACCAGATCTGTCTGATTTTATGAGATTTTATACCTGTTCTCCTTTCTCTCTTGACCCGTGGAAAACTTCTACCTCACCCAGAAGGGAAACAGCTAAAAATAAGATTTAAGAACTGCTCAGATGAATCTGTCAATCACAGATGGATGACATCAGGGGCTTGCTTGACTTTCTTTTTCCTCATATGCTTTCTAGATTGCAAGGCCCTGAGCACTGGATGGGGAGCTTCATTCTTTCTATAGTCTCCATGTGCTATACAGGGTGCTTAGAAAATGATGAGGGGCATAGACTCCCTAACATTAAGCTTCTTAGCAGCAGAAAGCCCCAAACACCTTTTGCCCTAACTTCCAATGCAATACATGTATTAGGCCATATTCACGTTGCTGATAAACACATACCTGAGACTGGACAATTTACAAAAGAAAGAGGTTTATTGGTCTTAACAGTTCCACATGGCTGGGGAAGCCTCACAGTCATGGCAGAAGAAGAAAGGCACATATCACGTGGTGGTGGCAAGACAGAGGTTGAGAGCCAAGTGAAAGGGGGTTCCCCTTATCAAACCATCAGATCTCGTGATACTTATTCACTACCATGAGAACAAGTATGGGGAAACTGCCCCATGATTCAATTATCTCCCACCAGGTCCCTCCTATAAAACGTAGGAATTGTGGGAATACAATTCGAGATGAGATTTGAGTGGGGACACAGAGCCAAACCATAACATTCTGCCCCTGGCTCCTCCCAGACCTCATGTCTTCACATTTCAAAATCAATCATGCCTTCCCAACAGTCCCCCAAAGTCTTAACTCATTTCAGCATCAACTAAAAAGTCCACAGTCCAAAGTCTCATCTGAAACAAGGCAAGTCCCTTCTGCCTATGAGTCTGTAAAATCAAAAGCAAGTTAGTTACTTCCTAGATACGATGGAGGTACAGGCATTAGGTAAATACAACTGTTCCAAGTGAAAGGAGTTGGCCAAAACAATGGGGCTACAGGGCCCATACAGGTCTGAAATCCAGCAGGGTGGTCAAATCTTAAAGCTCCAAAATGATCTCCTTTGAATCCATGTCTCATATCCAGGTCACGGTCACGCTGATCCAAGGGGTAAATTCCCATGGTCTTGGGCAGCTCCACCCCTGTGGCTTTGCAGGGTACAGCCTCCCTCCCAGCTGCTTTCACCGGCTGGTGTTGAGTGTCAGCGACTTTTCCAGGCACAGGGTGCAAACTGTCAGTGTATCTACCATTCTGGGGTCTGCAGGACAGTGGCCCTTTTCTCACAGCTCCACTAGGTGGTGTCCCAGTAGGGACTCTGTGTAGAGGTTCTGACCCCACATTTCCCTTCTGCACTGCCTTAGCAGAGGTTCTCCATGAGCACCCTGCCCCTGTAGCAAAACTTCTATCTGGACATGCAGGCGTTTCCATATATCTTCTGAAATCTAGGCAGAGATTCCCAAACCCCAATTCTTGACTTCTGTGCACTCCCAGGCTCAAAACCATGTGGAAGCTGCCAAGGCTTGGGGCTTGCACCCTCTGAAGCCATGACCGGAGCTCTACATTGGCCCCTTTCAGCCATGACTGGAGTGGCTGGGATGCAGGGCACCATGTCCCCAGGCTGCAGACAGCATGAGACAGGAACTCTGGGACCAGCCCAGGACACCATTTTCTCCTCAGCCTCTGGGCCTGTGATGGGAGGGGCTGCTGTGAAGACTTCTGACATGCCCTGGAGACATTTTCCCCATTGTCTTGGGGATTAACATTTGGCTCCTCATTACTTAGGCAAATTTCTGCAGTCTGCTTGAATTTCTCCTCAGAAAATGGGTTTTTCTTTCCTTTTTTTTTTTTTTATTATTATACTTTAAGTTCTAGGGTACATGTGCACAACGTGCAGGTTTGTTACATATGTATACTTGTGCCATGTTGGTGTGCTGCACCCATTAACTCGTCAGCACCCATCAACTCGTCATTTATATCAGGTATAACTCCCAGTGCAATCCCTCCCCTCTCCCCCTTCCCCATCATAGGCCCTGGTGTGTGATGTTCCCCTTCCCGAGTACAAGTGATCTCATTGTTCAGTTCCCACCTATGAGTGAGAACATGCGGTAGGTTTTTCTTTTCTATCACATTGCTACAAATTTTCCAAACTTTTATGCTCTGCTTCCCTTATAAAACTGAGTGCCTTCAACAGAACCCAAGTCACCTCTTAAATGCTTTGCTGCTTAGAAATTTCTTCCACCAGATACCCTAAATCATCTCTCTTAAGTTCAAAGTTCCGCAAATATCTAGGATAGTGGCAAAATGCTACCAGCCTCTTTGCTAAAACACAACAAGAGTCACGTTTGCTCCAGTTTCCAACAAGTTTCTCATCTCCATCTGAGACCACCTCAGCCTGGATTTCATTGTCCATGTCATTATCAGCATTTTTGTCAAAGCCATTCAACAAATCTCAAGGGAGTTCCACACTTTCCCACTTTTTTCTGAGCCCTCTAAATTGTTCCAGCCTTTGCCTGTTACCCATTTCCAAAGTCGCTTCCACATTTTTGGGTATCTTTTAAGCAGCAACCCACTCCCAATACCAATTTACTGTGTTAGTCTATTTTCACGTTGCTGATANCAAGTGATCTCATTGTTCAGTTCCCACCTATGAGTGAGAACATGCGGTAGGTTTTCTTTTCTATCACATTGCTACAAATTTTCCAAACTTTTATGCTCTGCTTCCCTTATAAAACTGAGTGCCTTCAACAGAACCCAAGTCACCTCTTAAATGCTTTGCTGCTTAGAAATTTCTTCCACCAGATACCCTAAATCATCTCTCTTAAGTTCAAAGTTCCGCAAATATCTAGGATAGTGGCAAAATGCTACCAGCCTCTTTGCTAAAACACAACAAGAGTCACGTTTGCTCCAGTTTCCAACAAGTTTCTCATCTCCATCTGAGACCACCTCAGCCTGGATTTCATTGTCCATGTCATTATCAGCATTTTGTCAAAGCCATTCAACAAATCTCAAGGGAGTTCCACACTTTCCCACTTTTTTCTGAGCCCTCTAAATTGTTCCAGCCTTTGCCTGTTACCCATTTCCAAAGTCGCTTCCACATTTTTGGGTATCTTTTAAGCAGCAACCCACTCCCAATACCAATTTACTGTGTTAGTCTATTTTCACGTTGCTGATAAAGACATACCTGAGACTGGGCAATTTACAAAAGAAAGAGGTTTATTGGACTCACAGTTCCATGTAGCTGGGGAAGTCTCACAATCACGGCAGAAAATGAAAGGCACGTCTCACATGGTGGCAGCAAGAGAGAGAATGAGAGCCAAGCAAAACAGGTTTCCCCTTATCAAACCATCAGATCTCATGAGATGTATTCACTACCATGAGAACAGTATGGGGGAACCGCTCCCATGATTCAGTTATCTCCCACTGGGCCCTCCCACAACATGTGGAAATTATGCAAGTACAACTCAAGATGAGATTTGGATGGGGACACAGTGACAAACCATATCAATGCAGAAATTTCCTCTCTGCATCTCTGACTGTGCTTGGTTCCTTCTAGCCACAGGAGCTCATCCCAAGACTGGAGCTCTCAGCCAGGGAGGAGGCTCTTCCACTGTTGGCTGTGCCTGTTCCCACTCCTCAGCCACCACAGATATCCCCTGGGAGGCTCCTTGGGGCATAAATTTGAGTGTGTTCCCATTCACTGTCAGAATTCTGTTTCACACAGAATTGAGCAGTGTCTTTCTGCATCCTTGGTATGGCTGCCACAAGCATTTTCCCACTTGGGAACTTTGAGTGGCTTCTGCCCAAAGGTACAGAGATGAATGAAACACCAGCTCTGTGAATTCCATGAGGCTCTAGAAGGTCTATTCCATCTCCCCTCTCAGCCTCTTGCTTAGAAGCATTTCTGCTGGGCAGCTTCTGACAGATTTCTCCTTTCCTGCCCTCTAGGCCTTTGCTTGTAGCATTTGTTCCACTGAAATAGCCTGCCACTTTCTGCCAGCCTTCCAGGCCAGCGTAAGTGCCAGAAATCCACTAAAAACACATATCTCCACGAGTATGGTGTCATTTTCCTCCTTCCTTTCTGTGTCCCTTGTGTTTCATATGAAGTTTGTCCCTAGTATGGAGTAGGAGCTTAAACACAGGTGTTCCAGTGTCTTCCTGGGCTTTTAAAACTGCAAGTTTGAAACGCCCCATGGAAAATGGGCTCAGCTGACCCAAAACCATAACCCTGTTATAAAGCCTGGGATGGCTGGGCTGGACGATTCTGTCTTGCAGGTTTCTGCTCACTCACGATCTCTGACAGGTGGTGGATGTCTTTCCCCAGAGCTACACTGAAGGCAGAAGAGTGCTGTGATTGATCAGTAATGTCTCCCCTGGGCAGAAATGGGGGTTGGATGTGCATGTCACATATTTGCCATCTCCTTGGCAATGTAGATCCCTTATTTTACAAGTTGGAAAACTGGGGCTAGGAGAAAGCAATGAACTTTAGGGAGAACACACAGGAACTTTAAGGGCAAGCTGCAATTGGAGCCAGGTGTCCTGTCCCCCTCAGTCCAATATGTTCTCCACTTGTCCTGGTAGTTAGGACTCGGTGTGAGCTTTGAGCACTCCTTTCCTGTGTGCTGGAGACCCTAAGCAGCTGTGGGGACCCTACAGACATTTCTTGAGTGCTTATCATGTGCCAGCAATGCACCAAGGGGTGGGGATTCAGCAGTGAGAAAGCAGAGCACCCTGCTCTCGGGAAGCTTCCATTCTAGTTGGGGGAGACCGACAATAAACAATGAATGCCACAATATGATCTCGGATATTCATCTATCTGCAGCCAGACACAGAAGTGACTACCTTCACCATTGCAGCTGTTTTCTTTTCTGTTCTCCTCCCAAGGACATCTTTTCTATTGCTTGAAGTTTAGCTCCCATTCAGGTCCTCCAGGGCATGGAGCACCCTGGCTTGGCATTTCATTTCCTGGCTTTGAACAAGTTCCATGGTTATTAGCAAAGAAATGTGGTTCTAGGGGGAGATGATGAGGCTTCATCCTAACGGCTTGCTCGGCTGACACAAAAGAACCTGCCTGATCAGGCTGCCTGATTGGGAGCTGAAGTCTGGTTTGGGCTGGGAGACCCTGGCCCAGTGCTGCCCATGGGATGTGGGTTCTGCAGCCCCACAATCATTGCCCGCTCCGACTTCCCCTGCTTCAGTGGCTTCTAGCCAGGACTAGGTAGGACTGCTGGCCTGGGGTCATTTAGAAACAAGTGGGGGTGTAGTTTTGGCTGCTAGAATGACTGGGAGACTTCTAGCATTTAGAGAGTGGGGGCTGGTGGGTAGACATCCTACAGGGAGCAGGACAGTCCTGCCCAGTGAATTGTCTTGTCCAAGATGCCAAGAGCCTCCTCCTCAAGCAACACTCCTTGGGGAAGAGCTTGGCCTAAACTTTCTTTCCCTGAGTCTGTGTGGACATCCTGGGAAGAGCTTGGGGCTGGGAATTGCCGTCTTCAGGCCTTGCTCAGGCTTATCCTTCTCTGAGCCTCGCATTTAGCACTTTGGTAAAATGGGGCTCAAGCAACTGATGTGATAGATTAAGGGGAGGCCAACTGCCCATCTGCATTCTCCATGCCTGGACATGGCTGTCCAGCCTCCCGGGCAAAAGCCCTGCCACAGTGACCCTTGTTCCCTGCTCCACACAAAGGGGCCACTGGGGTCAGCCTACACACCCAGACTCCCCCTGCACAGAACTGAACGGCTCCTCACCACCTGCAGCGCAACCCTTTAGCCCAGTGACACTTTACTGGCAGGGCCCTGGTTGGCCCCAGGGCCGGCTGCCCAGGGAAGGGCTTGGCATCAGAGCGAGAGGCTGCAGAACATATTTCCAGTTGGGTTTACAGGCCAAGAGCCTCAGTCCCTTCCCACCACTGTTCCCACTGGCCCTGCCCGCCTGCCCAGCACATTAGCATTTAAATATCTCCAAAGTCGTCTCCACCAAAGCCCTCTCCCCCCATGGAATCCACCAGGGAGGGAGCATTTGAATCCCTCTCCCAGACTCCCCTTTCCTCATAATGGCCATACTGTATTCATCAGCTTCTGTATGTGGCATTAGCCGAAAGAAGGAGCAAGGGCGCCTAGCAACCCAGAGGAGGCTGAGAAAGAGGTGGGAAGGAAGTGATTTTCATGTAATCATTCA
This sequence comes from Rhinopithecus bieti, assembly GCF_001698545.2. Lineage (NCBI taxonomy): Eukaryota > Metazoa > Chordata > Mammalia > Primates > Cercopithecidae > Rhinopithecus > Rhinopithecus bieti. Next base: position 106,182 of record NW_016819103.1, read on the forward strand.
CTTCTACAAAAGCCGTTGTCAGGTACACACTGGAAACACAGCTGTTTTATTATTCTCCTAACCTACTTTTAATCTTTTGAGAATCCTTACCAATATAAAGGCAAAAAGAAAGAGCTTAATTCAGCCATTTTCTGCCGGGCCATATAAGTTATATTTTTGCCTCAAACTAAGGCTCTGCTTACAAAAGTTGTGTGTGCCTGTGTCTGTGTGTGTGGGGGTCTGTGGGTGTGTGTCTGTATGTGTGTGTGTATGTGTAGCTGTCTGTTTGAAGGAAAATGTCGAAGAAAGAAAAGGCTGTGGGTTGGAAGCCCCAGGAGGGCCACCAAGCTCTGTTCTGGCTTCTTGGATCCAAAAGCCCATACCCCATGTGCTGTTGGGTCTGGCGGTTTTCACGCATCTTCTTGGCCAGGCGCTGGAAGAGCAAGGAGCCTAGGAGGGATGAAGTGTTGGTTCTCATCCATCCCTGTTGGACCCAAGCTAGTAGCCCTAAGAGGCATGTGTATCTGCTTTAGTGATGGGCTGTTCAGCATTTGCGCTTCTCAGAAATCTGATTAGTTCACCTGATGGGAACGGAAGCTGGGATGTTGGAAAGGACGTGGGAGCTTGTTTGCATAGTATAATTGAGTATCGTCAGCCACCAAAAGAAACCAGATTAAGGGGATGGTACCAGGTACTCCACTATACACTTTACATTCATTATGTCTTTCTTTCACAGGCAAGGAAGTTGAGGTTCAAAGAGGTGAAGTAATTTGCCCAGGGTTGCATAGCAGTAAGCAGAAGAGTAGAGCTCCAAGCTGGGTCTGCTGACCCCAAAGTTTTTGCCCTTTTCATTAAGCCCCTGCAAGGCTTAAGGCATGCAGCCTGGCTAGAGCTCTCTTGTTTAACTTAGGCCCCTTTGGCTTGGTTGTTTCAGTGCCTTCTCCCAACTTGGGCCAGGTTCCTGGGGCAATTAGAAAATTCGTTTTTTTGTAAGTCCAAAGTGACTCCTCACACTGGCCAGTGTGTACATTTCTCTAAAGTAAATGGACAAGTGACTTCCTCTCCCTGGGTGTTAGTTTTTTCATCTATAAAAGGGAGATAATAAATAACAATGGCACCCACCTTAACAGTGTAGATGAGGTGAGTTTAATACCTGTACAGCACTTTCCATCTGGTATGTCATAGGTGCTAAGAAAAGTTAATTGGTGTCATTGTGATCAACAGCATGACTATCATCATACACCCTCTTACTGGTGCTTTCGTGGCAGGATGGGTTAATGCTGCATTTGTCAAAGACCTAAGGTATTACCACAGCAAACACCAGCCAATTCCAGGACATAGAGATGGATTTAGTTGGTCAGCCTGCTGATGCTGGCTTTAGTGACAAGCAGAGGCATGCCCTTCTGCTCTGACCGGTGGCTCTCTTTGCATATTTGAAAGCACATTTCTAGGGTGGCTTTTTCTGAAAGCTGTGCTGCCATAGATGCTGTAGAAAATCCCAGAGCAGCATTTCTACCTTCATGGGTAGGTAGGACCCTGGCACCTACTGCCACTGAACTCACTACTACACTGAACTCATCTCCCATACCCCTCCCCACAAGTTGCTCCTCTCTGCCAGATGTTGTTTGAGAGCTTATCTGCCTTTGCTTGCTCTCTGTCTCTCCTGCTAAAGTGTAAGCTCCTTAAGGGTAGGAGCTCTGTAACATTTAGTGACAGCTTCAGCCTCCGTTCCTAGGACCTGTGCCTGGCACATGGTAGACACTAAATGCATGCTTATAGTGGGGGGAAGAGGGAATTGGCTTTTTCATTTCCTCCAGGTTTTTGAGTACTGAAATATCCTGGGAGGGAATGAATGTTGACTAAGCACCTGCTGCTCATGAGGGCTCCTGGCTGGGTTTCTGAATATTCTCCAGAGTATTTCTCAATGCTCTCCAAGAACCAGGACAGTGCTGGAGGTTTGTTTCACAAATGTTATTTCATGTTCTGTGTGTGAGAGAGACATGCTTCCCACATATGCACGATGACCGTCTCCCCAGTCTCCCCAATTGGATAAGTCACTCGAAGAGGTAGGAAAAAGAAGTGAAGCTTTCTCCCCCAAACATCTAAGAAATTAGACATTCTACTTGCATGATCAAGGTAGGAATGTGGAGAAAAGGTGAGCATGTTTCCAGCAACTCACCTGTGTCTAACCTGGGGATGACAATGCTCACCTCAGGGCAGTGTGTGGGATACACAGGTCATAGAACATACAGTCTTGTAAACTGTAAAGTGCTGTCCATGTGGACTGGGACAGCATATGCTGAGTATCCGTCATGATGACTGTAGCTAAAGTGTGGGTGGGGAAAATTTGTCCTTGTCCATCCATCCTTTCTTGCTTCTCCCAGCAAATGTCATCAAGGAGCTACTCTGTGCAGCCCTGTGGCCCTAGCTGGGAAGGTGGGCTACACCCTTATTCATTGTTCTCTGTACCTACCATGCACCAGGGCTCATTGGAACCAGTTGCCTTGAAAGAGGTGAGGTTGCCCCAGAGCTGGAGGCGGGACCACCTCTCTTCTAAAGGGGCCCCACTCCCCTGTTCCCATGCAAATCTGTCCTCCAAACATCTGAATGTGGACCGCCCACAGCTGTGCTGCCAGAACGCCCCCCATTCATTGCTGCAGAACATGGGGAGTGATCCCTTTCTCAGCTACTGACCCAGCTTCCTTAGGGTTTGTTTTGTTGAGACTGTTTTCCCTTCAAATTGTGTTGAGAAATAGGAAGCCCTTTCTCCGCTGAGCTGCTCCCTTTGTAGCGTCCTGGGAGATGCTGGTCAGTAGGCTCAGTTGCCTGGTCTTCCTTTCATTGAGGTGGGGTTGCCTTTGTTCTGTTTGACTTGACAGCGGCAGAGCGTTTAAATCCCAGCTGAGACTCCAGGCCTACTCAGCAGACCAGGAGGTCCTAGTTTTTCTCTGTAAAGTGTAGAGCCAGAACGCACTGGGTTCAAACCCAACTCTCTCCCTTATAAGCTGTTTGACTTTGCAGGAGCCTATTTCCACTTCTGAAAAAAATAGAGACAATAATACTTACCTAGTAAGATCATTAGGCAGATTATGAGATTGTGTACATGAGAGTCTGTAGTATGCAGTAGGTTTCAACAAACATTAACTCAAGTTTTTCACTTCTTAAGGCATTACTAAAGCGATGGAAGGGCTGGTTCATGAATGTTCTGTTAGCTTATTTTACTAACTTTCTTTACCCCTTTTGCCAAGTCATTCTAATGGCCACTATGATTTTGTTTGTTTGTGCTTGTGGGATTTTTAGTTGAAGGAAGTAGCTATAGGTGAAATAGACTTGAAATAATGCTTTGGCGGAGATAATGCTGTGTTCACCAGTCATTTGTTTTTCTCTTCCTGTGTAAACGGGAAGACTACATTCCCCAGACTTCCTTGTCTTTAGGTTGCAACCAAGTCACTTGGATGTGGCCAATAATGTGTATTTGGGAGGGACGGAAACCCTCAGGCCTAACCCTTAAAACTTTCCCAAGCAAACCTCCAGTTTCTCTGCCTCAGAGGCTGTGCTGGAAGCTTGTATTAAGAGATGGTGGTATCATAAAGGAAAAACACTTAATATCACAAATCACTGGCTGGAAGAGAGCCCCTTCACAGGGGTTGTGCTTTAATCTTTGTGTGGGTGAGAAATAAACTTTTATTGTGCTAAACTACTGAAATCTGGGGATTTATTGTTTAATACAGCATAACCTAGCAGTAATTATCTTAACAAATACACCACCTCACTGATGAGTTAATTAGTTCCTTTCTAGACTGAGAGGCAAGGATGACAATTTGAGCCATGTTGCATTTTCACAACCACAGGCATCTGTGTAAGAACACAAACATATATCAGTTATGCTTTCTGTAAAGGAGCCTAATGATGCAGACTCCATGTGAAGGCATCCCATGGTTCTTCATGGGATGTTTTCAAGAAATCCAATCCCATATATTCTCAGGCTCTGCTATGCCCAAATGATCATGTATCTCAGCAGAAAAGCTGATCTCAAAATTGGTTTTTCAAATGTGAAAAATAGAAGAGGCCAGGGAAGAAAATGTTAGATCTGGAGTCAGGGAGATGTTAAGTTGCTGCTAAAATCCTGATGATGTTCAAATCTATGTCTGTAGCCCAGACATCTATATGTAGCCCTAGACTTTCCATGTGTCTCTTGAACATCTCACTTGATGTCTCAAACTTCCCTTCTCCAAATTAATACCCATTTCCCCACTTTATACCTTCAACCACCCTTTAAAAAACCTAGATCACCCTCTAGTGTTGCACCCCCACCCATCATATTGCTCAGATCTGGGTATTCGTCCAGCCAAGATCAATCTTGTATAACCTGCCCTCTAAAGATTTCTTGAGAATCAAGAAGATAAGGTGGCAACAGAAAAAGAATTGTTTTAACTTCCTAGGATCTTCCCACCCAAACAGAGAAACAAGAGTAGTAAAACAAAAACCCTACAGACAGCACCTTCAGCACAACTAGGTGACTCCATGAACCACAAAATGTGAATAGATGGGGCCAGATGCCAACAGCAATGACATCTGCATAATATCAGTTCTGCAGGATAAGATGAAGATGAACATAAAGGTAAAGGGAATTCTGACGATCCAGCACCAGGAAACCCAGAAAGCTCTAACATGTACTGGGAGAGGACATGTTAGAGTCCTTTGGGGGTAGAAGCTTGGTGGACTTATCTGAGAACATCACCTCAAACGAGGAGGGGGCCTATGCAGTCTCTAAGCCCTAGGTAAGTGGGGGAGGACTGCAGCAAATTTGGGCAGAGGTCTGGGCCCTGTGAACACTACACACTAACCAGTTGAGGCCCCATTGTCATTAAGAAGAAATTACGGGAAGCAGAATGCAAATTGAGCAGGACAGAGACATTAGAGGAAGTGAAAGGAGAAATTTTGGATAGGAGTGGGAGAAAATAATAGAGAACAATAATTTCAGAAAGAACTATCTGTATGGCCATAGTTTTAAAGAGTTTTTGGCAATAAAAGAAGAAGGAAAGTTCAGACTGTGAGTCTGGAAAAATCTATCCTGGACCACTCTCATTCCTCTACACAAGAAAATCCTCTCCTAAGAGTACAGGAAAATCTATCTCACCTACACGTGAGCAACAGAAGAGCACTGTGATCAAAACTTATGCAAAGCTATGATAAAGAAAATAATTATGGGGAGGATATTGTCCCAGGGCATTGCACAAAGACAGACTTACAAAACAGCGGAACACTGAAACTTAATATTTCAAAACAAGCTAAAGGAAATTAATAAACCAATAGATATTATGAGGCAGATAGCATAAATGAAACTGTTAGACAAAAAGACTATTTAAAAAGAGAGCTGACGGGAAGGACAACTTATAAAAGAAAAACTTTCAAAAAAAAAAACTAAAATGAAGGAATAATAGTGAATACAGACCATGGATAATTATGATAAAGTAAACAGAAGATGGAAAGGAGGAAAAATGTAAAAATAAAGTCAGAAATGAACAAAGACTTTTTAAAGAATGAAAGAAAAAGTGATAGGTATAGAAGGTGAGCAAAGAAGGTCCAACATACATACGAGTCCCCAAAGAAGAGACCCAAAGCAATGGAAGAGAATAAATACGACAATAATTTCGGGATCTTTTTTCTCCTGAAAGAGAAGACTTGAACTTGCATCTTGAAAAAATATATCATGAGCCTGAGAAAATCAACACAGATTAGTCACTGTTGGAGTTTATTAAATTATAGAACAAAACCTGTTGGACATCCAGACCAAAAGAATAAGTGCTTTATAAGGGGAAGCAAGTTATATTGGCACCAGACTTTTCTACAGCAGCACTTTGTGCCAGAAAACAACTAAGCAATATACTCCAGATACTCAGGAAAAGAAAAAGAGCCAAGGATTTTATATACAGCCAAATTGCCTTTCAAGTATGAAAGTAACAGATCAACTATTCTAAACATGCAAGAACTCAGCAAATATTATTTCCTATGAGCCTTTCCAGAGGAATTTGCTAGAGAACAAGCTACAGATAACAAAATTGACTGGAAAGGCATTAACATAAGGGCTGGGGGTGATCATTAAATTCATAGTTAACTATCAAATTCACATTAAATAATGACTATAAGGAGCCTGGCATGGTGGTGCATGCCTGTAGTCACGGCTACTCAGGAGGCTGAGGCAGAAGGATCATTTGAACCCAAGAGTTCAAGGCTGCCGTGAGCCATGATCACACCACTGCACTCCAGCCTTGGCAACATAGCAAGATCCCATCTCAATCAGTCAATCAATCATTCAATCAGTCAGTAAAGGCTATTATGTGATGGTTGTATGTTCTGATAATCTAGACAGTATATGCAAAATTTGAAGATAATAGCATATATATGAAAAGTAGGGCCGGGCGCGGTGGCTCAAGCCTGTAATCCCAGCACTTGGGGAGGCCGAGACGGGCGGATCACGAGGTCAGGAGATCGAGACCATCCTGGCTAACATGGTGAAACCCCGTCTCTACTAAAAAAATACAAAAAACCAGCCGGGTGAGGTGGCGGGTGCCTGTAGTCCCAGCTACTTGGGAGGCTGAGGCAGGAGAATGGCGTAAACCCGGGAGGCGGAGCTTGCAGTGAGCTGAGATCCGGCCACTGCACTCCAGCCTGGGCGACAGAGCGAGACTCTGTCTCAAAAAAAAAGAAAAGAAAAACAAAGAAAAGTAGAAAAAGTTTACAGATTGACTTTTAATTATTAACTGGAAGCAAATGGATATTTCTTCAAATTGGATGCTAGCAGGTAGGGGGGGAAGACAATTGGAGGCTGTGGCTAATTTCAGTATTCCTCACAGCAGAAAACCAACAGACTGTGTCAAAAAAGGGGAGGACTAAGGGTATTGTGTAAAGGTGCTGGTTTAATGGTGAAAATCAGACTAAAAATGACAGACTTTTCCCCATAGAGGTAGGGGAGCAAGATGGAAAAATCATTTGAGAACATACCCACCTTTCACGTGAAGCCCAACATGCCCTCTTTAAGCCCAACATGCCCTCTTTCATCTCTTCTCCAATCTTGAAAGGTGTGCCTCCTCCAGGCAGCCTTCTCTGATTGCCTTAGCACAAGTTTCTCTTTCCCCCCATCTGTCTTCTCCTAGCTACTGGGCACCTTGTTTTGTGAATGTTTTATCTCACCTGAGGACAGAGATGGAGTGCTATGTAAAACTGAGTGGTATATCTTTCAGAGTCTGACACAGGGCTCTGCACAGTATACAGGTGAATGAACTCAGTGAATGCTGGTCCATCAGTAATTCGGGTTTGATTAGAGGATTTGGGCTAATACCCTCTGGGTTTTTCTAAGAGCTAAATGTTGCTATTAGCTTCAGTTTGAAGTGAGAACAATTCAATTCAACCTGACTTAAATAAAAGAGGAATTTATAGGCCTCTGAAATGAAATGTTCTAGGATAGGTCTGATTTCAGGTCTGATCCAGGGACTCAAGTCATGTGCTAATATTGGTCTGCCTTTGCTCTAGATTCTACTTTCCTGTGTGTTGGCTTTAATTCTCAGGTAGACTCTTCCTTCATGGCCAGTGATGCCCCCAGCAGTTACAAGCTTAACATCCCCAGAAAAAAAAAAAAAAAAAAGTGTCCCATTGACTTGCCTTGCATCATATGGTTGTCTATGAACCAGTCACTGTAGCCAAGAGAAATCCTTGGATTGGCCAAGCCTGGGTCATGTGGCCAGCCCTGAATCTACCTCTGAGTGGAGAAGATATAGCTTTCCAAAGTAAAATTGAGGTACTGTTACCCAAAAACGAAAGATGGATGCTAAGTAGGCAAAAACAGCAGATGTCCATTTCAGTGATGGGCCCAAAGAGCAAATTGAACAAACAAACAAACAAACAAAAAAACCTGCAAGTGAAAATCATTGGTTTGGGGGACATATCTTTGAGGCTTGTGGGTCAAAAGCTTTCTTTGGTGTTGCCTAACTCACAGAGCATTTATTTACCATGTTAGGCAGAGGGCCCACTCCAATGAGTGGTGGGATTCAGTCAGGATTGGGAAGCGGCTCTCCCACAAGTCTGAGGGCTTTGCTCACTCTGACCTGCACACTCTGACCCAGGACAGTGAAGAAAGGACACCCAGTTTGTGGCAGCATTAACAAGTGTGGTGGATTGAAGGCTCAGTGTCTGGTCAGGCACTGAATAGCTCTGTGAGTTGCCACTGGGATTTGGCCTCCCATTTCATGGGTCAGCAGCTGCACTGCTTTTTGCTTCCCCATGTGGTTCACTGACCTTTCTAAGCAGAACAGGCAATCCACTGAGGTAGCAAATAGGGAAACTAAGACAAAGCAGGAGGAATTAAAAATACAACCATTTCTTCTCAAGTCTTTAACACTTTTTCTCCACTGGACCCTTCCTACCAACATTTAAGCATCCTTAGGCTTCTACCATTTCCAAAAACCTTCCCCAAATTGTATTTACCCTTTTACTACCAGCCTATCTCACACCCCCGCTCACAGCAAAATGTCTGGAGTTTGTTCTTGTATTTCCTCTTTCCAGTTTCTCCTACCCCATCTCGGCACACTCTGGTCTGCTGGCACTACCTGCCTCTCCCTGCCCTTGCACTTCATGAAAGAGCTCTCCCTCAGTTCCTCACAGAGCTCCAAGACCCTAAACCCAGTGAGCCTTTTGTTAGAGGAGAAAAAAATACACTTATTTCTCAGGTTCAGAGGCAGCATTATGATCTTCCATTTTAATAGGCAATTTGTTGAATGACTTAACACAGTTGAGCAGACCCACAATAGAATGACTTGTACCGTGTAATCCAGTTCTGAAGAGGGAGAAGATACCGATACTTTGCCTGGAAAGGAAAGAGTTCTGGGGTCCATTGGGGATGAGTATTTTCTTTGAATCTTTAAAGTGCTACCACATGGAGGAGAGGGATGTGGTCTGGGTGCCCCCAGAACGAGGAACACAGGAAGAGAGTTCATCTTATCTTAAAAAATGTTCTAGTAGTCAGAGGTCTCTGAAGAAGAAAGGGTCTGTGTCAGGAGATAGTGAGCTCCCTGTCACTGGTGGTAAGCAAGCAGAGACTATTCTGTCAGAAGCACTCAGAAGAGAGCTCTGTGTTGAATGAGAGGTTACACCAGAGGTCTTCTGAGGCTGATTCCATGTTGGAAATTCGGGGACTGAATGAGCATACATCTCTAGAGGCAGACCTTCATGGACTTGCACCTGCCATTTCCCAGCTGTGTGGTTTGGGCACCTTACTTAACCTCTCTGTTCCTCAGTCTCCTCAGCTGTAAAAGGGGACCAATAATAGCACCTACCACATGAGGTTGCTGTGATTTTTTTTTATTTTTTATTTTTTATTTTTTGAGACAGAGTCTTGCTCTGTCCCACAGGCTGGAGTGCAGTGGTGTGATCTAGGCTCACTGTAACCTTCGCCTCCCAGTTCAAGCAATTCTCATGCCTCAGCCTCCCATGTAGCTGGGATTATAGGTGCCTGTCACAATGCCCGGCTAATTTTTGTGTTTTTAGTAGAGACAGGGTTTCACCATGTTGGCCAGGCTGCTGTCAAACTCCTGACCCCAGGTGATCCACTCGCCTCAGCCTCCCTAAGAGCTGAGATTATAGACATGAGCCACCCACTGTGCCCTGCCGGGTTGCTGTGAATATTTAGTAACACATGAAGGGCAGTAATGCATGGTGCCTGTACATTGAGAGGTCAGTGTTTCTTGTTTTGTATTTTTAGTGCCAGCCCTGTTCTCTAGATGGCATTTGATACCTAAGCATGAGTCTCATCAGCTGCATTTGGATTTGAGCTCTGGATTTTCCTTGGCAACTTCTAGGGGCTGGGCTCAAAGAGAGCCTGGGGAACGTGTTTGAGAAGCCACTGTCATTTCCGTTGTGCATGTCATGCTGTCCACAGCAGTTTTTATCAAAAGGGAGCTTGGGGACTAAGAAAGTAGTTATCTTGTGTACCATGTAGGAAGCCGAGATGGGGGAATCTGTTCTGAAAGGGAGAAGGACATGGTGGGCCTCCTTCAGTCCTCCTCTCCCTGCCACCTTTTATGCTGAGGTCAGCTATGCAAATGTATCATCCTGGACAGAATCTAATGACACTTTTCTCATGGTGGCCTTAATCACAAGGAAAAGGAAGCATTCGTTTTACCTTAAACATGACTTACCTTGCAAGCAGGCACTAGATCCCAGGGGCTCGTGGTCCTTATTTCATGAAGCCTTGCAACAGTCCAGATAGGGAAGTTTCTTCCCTGCTTTGCTGATAAGGAAACTAAGCCTCAGAGAGGTTAAGTAACTTGTCCAGGGTCACACAGCTGAGGCTGGGATCCTAAGCATTCAAGTTCTTGCTATTCACTGAGCTATTATTCATAATGTCTGGCAAATTCCCGAATTAACTGAGGACATTTACACTTGATCATGTGGTCCCCAAGAATAGAACTCTTTGAAAGGGGGTCCTGGGTAGGTTAGGAAGTTTAATTATCCATTGTGGAGTTTTTCTGAAGGGTAGAGTGTGGGTGGGGGATTTCAGAGACCAGGGCCACCCTCTCACCACACATCTGACTTCTGTTTATGCCATCATCTTTGTGCCTTCCTACAGGTCTGGGTAGATGCTGGAACGCAGATCTTTTTCTCCTATGCCATTTGCCTGGGCTGTCTGACCGCTCTGGGAAGTTATAACAATTATAACAACAACTGCTACAGGTGAGCATTTCCCTGGGCCCTGCCAGCTCTCCACCAAACCCTCAGAGCCCTCTAACCTGCCAGGCTAGTTTCTGTTTGTCTGCCCACCTTGCAGGGCCCCAGGAGGAGACAGATAGGCTGTTTGTTGACCTCCCGCTACCCGAGGGTCAAAGAGTGGGCCACCAAGGAGCTAGGAGAATAACAAATGTAACCAGAGTCTCTCTCAGGCTGCAAAACCAATCCCCCACCACCACCAGCATCTCACTCAGGTCTCAGTGCCACCTCGTATGGGTAAAGACATATCCCAGGGTGGATAAGTGACTTGCCTGAGTCACAGAGCTAGTACATACACCAAGGGCCTTGTTCTCCCACCTACTATTTAGAAACCTGCTTCCTGCCCCTTCATACTTGACTGTAGGGTCCTCTTCTGCCCCACCTGGGGCCAGTGCCCCACCTTGCCCCTCAGCCTAACACGTCTCTTTGGCCTCCTGTAGATGGCTGCACCAGGGCTGGGAGGGAGTTCAGGTGAGGAGGTGAGCCCCAGGCTGTCTGACCCTTGGCCGCCTGGCCTCTTATGCCTGCAGCTTGAGTTCTACAGCAAGGCTGACACCCGTGGAGGGCAGAAGACCCGCCCAAGGTCACCCAGCAGTGTGTGGTGGAAGTGCTGGTCTAGGATGATGGTCAGTCTGTTGACGTTTCAGTCTATTGGGGTCTCGGCACCCCTGAACTCAGTGCCTGGAACACAATAGGCTAATATTTCATGGTAGATGGACAGCACATCTCTTCCTTAGAGTCTAAGAGCTCCATAAGCAGGGATAAGACCATGGAATGACAGTGCAAAAATCCCTTATCACAGAGTAGTGGAGAAAGGAAGGAAGGTTTTTGTTGTTGTTGTTGTTGTTTTTTAACAAATGGTTCTGAGATAGGATAAGTATTTTGGGGAAGTCATCAAATTAGATTCTCATATATCATCTCATCTTTCCACCATAATAAATGTCAGATGGATTAAAGAGTTAAACATTTTTTGAAAGAAAACCATCCTGTAAGTAGGAATGAAATACTGATTTCAGAATGGGAAAAGATGTAGAAAACATCAAAAATAATTAAAGAAATCACAAAAGAACGAACTAAGTGATAGATTGGTCCACATAAATATGGAGAACTTCTAAATTTCTGGAAAGAAACACAGAAACTATTCAAAGTAGCCACCTCCATAATGTGAGACTGGGAAGTCAGAGGTGGGGAGGTAGGCTTTTCCCACTTCTACCTTCTATACAGCTTAAATGAGTTTGTTTTGTTTAGTTTCTTTTGTTTAACTCTGAGTACATATTGCTTTTATAATTGTTTTAAAAATTGTTAATACAAATATCATCTACGTTATTTTATTTCCAAATATGAGAATTTTCTGTAAGATTAACAAGCATTCCCACAATGTATGATACTCAAGGGGTTTATATCCACAACATATGAATAATACAAACAGATCTACAGGAAAAATACTAAAATACCAGTAGAAAAACAAGCAACACACTCTTTTTTTCTTTTGGAGATGGAGTCTCGCTCTGTCGCCGAGGCTGGACTGCAGTGGTGTGATTTCGGCTCACTGCAAGCTCCGCCTCCCAGGTTCATGCCATTCTCCTGCCTCAGCCTCCCCAAGCATCTGGGACTACAGGCGCCCGCCACCATGCCCAGCTAATTTTTTGTATTTTTCGTAGAGATGGGGTTTCACTGTGTTAGCCAGGATGGTCTCGACCTCCTGACCTCGTGATCCGCCCACCTTGGCCTCCCAAAATGCTGGGATTACAGGCATGAGCCATGGTACCCGGCCAACACACTCTTAAAATATTGAGAGTGTTTTTCCCAAGTCCTGTTCAGCATAGGTGAGGGTAGGTGAGCAGGTTGTGCCATACGCCTGCTGGTGGGACAGAAACTTGGAATTAACCACCACATCACTGGGTCATCGTGTGGCTCGAGTGGCACCATGCATTTGAAAGAACTTTTATCAGTAACAGTGTCCCTCCCACATTACCCCATCTTTGAGACAGGGAAAGTGAAGCTGGTGGAGGTGGTACCTTGCTAGACATGGCAGGGCCTGGACTCTGACTGGGGTCTCTCAGTGTCCATCTTGGCCTCCCCACTACATCCTTTCTGAGAGCTAGCTTAGCGGTCACATTATGAACTCACTTGTTAAATCGGCAGTGTTTGCTGTGTGTCTACTAAGTGCGAGGCCCTGGAGTCCGTGCCATGGGAGATGCAGACAGCAGTGGTGCAGCCTATAGAGTTTGTAATTTGGGGAAATCAAGACAATGGGGAAGTTAATATGGGCAGGTCCAACATGCTGAAAAGAGAAGCTATTGTAGAATCCAGTGTGCCATCAGGCCGCCGTGAGTTCTGCTTCTCGGGTTTTTTGGATGAGAGGTATTTGGGTGACCGGATGATGACGAGATGCTAGAGACAGTCAGAACAGGTTGTCCAGAAGAAGGCATCTACGTTTTGTGGAGGATGTGAGCATGGGGGATGAGAAGTGAAGCACTTTGTCAGCCATGATGAAAATGTTAATTATAGACAGGAAGAAAGAGGCACCCAGATAGGAAGAACAGCACATGCAGGCTTCCAGGCTGGGCCAAGTCTGATCCCCTTGGGATACCAGAGAGGGCTACTGTCTGGTATCCCTCCATGGGGATACAGTATCACCCCATCAGTAGCTTACGGTCAGCATGGGGACCTCTGTGCTGGGACCTTCAGAGATCACTTGGTCACTGTCCTCTCCAGCTAGGCCGTCAGCACCATGAGGATGTGGGCTACATGTTCTTGTTCTCTGCTGCATCCCTTGTACTTAGTTTAGTGCTGGCTTCTATGCAGGGAAGTCAGAACAAAATCACCCCATTACACAAGCAAGGAGACAGCGGCCCATGGAGCTCAAGTCCCTTGCTCCTGTTTACATCGCCAGAGCTGGAGCGTGGCTTTTCACCTGAGTCTTCCTGGCTCCTGCACCCCCATTCCTCACTACCAGGGGTGGTCAGCTGTTTCCCAACTGCTGGAGTTGAAAAGGGTTTGGTCAAAAGTGCCTTGTCTCCAGCCTGTGTCTTGGGGCAGTGGCAGTTTCATTCCCCAAGGAGTGTGTGGATGATGTGTGCTGTCAGCTGTGAGTCCCTTCTACTTCCCCCTCCAGCAGGCAGGGTTTTATTCCATCTCTCCCATCAGCAGAAGAAAGCAAATCCCCTGGGTGGCAATGCAAAATCAGAAGGTTCATTTATTTCCTTTTCCAAATTGTTCTGCAAGTGGGTCTTCTCAACTCCGATGGAGTAAATTAGTACCCTTTCTCCTGACAGCACAATAGCTTCTGGAGGTCTTAAAAGCCCAGTTCAGCGCCTGCTGACTTCAAAGCACTGTTACATAAGCCTTTTACCTTGACATGGGAGCTGGGGAAGGAATTAGAGGGCTGGAAATGGAGCAAGCCAGGCAGGGAAAATCTTCACTTCCGAAGACACCACTAAGCTCTGTCTGCTTGAAGGGGTGGGTGTTCTAGGGACTCGAGGGGAGGAGGGACAGGTCATGCATGGGGCTGGAAGGGACCTCAGGTCCCTAAACAGCTTCTCTGTCTCTCCTTCTGTCTCTCCCTAATGTGAGAAAGTCACTCAACAGACCTGTGCAGGAAGATGGGAATTTTTTTAACAAGGGACATTTGTTTTTCAACACCTGTGTGGATGCCCAGAGACAATTTTTTAAAGTCAGGATTTGTTCGTCATAATTTTTAGGGTGCATCGTTTTGTTTAGCTCCTAGCAAAAGCATGGGCTTTGATCTGTTTGACTCATCTCCCCCAGCCTCAGGATTCAGTGAAACGTAACCCAGGGCTGGCACACTGCAGGTCCTGAGAGCATCACGTGGGAGAATTTCAGAATGGAGAGACTGTAGGCAAAAGCTTTCCTCCCTGGTATCATCCAATGTCCACTGCTTGATAAGTCAGGGCCATTTTGCCTCAGACTTCAGGAAACAGGCACAAGGAGCAGATGTATCCCAACCTTAAGAATAACTCTGCCCTTACCTGGGCATAGCTGAATTTCTTTTTGAGCAGAGGTAAATCAGACTTGCAGATAAAGTCCCCAGTTATACCAGCCCAGCCAGCATTCACAGTGCCAGAAGAGTTATTTAAAGGGACATGTATCAGTCATCCATGGCCACAATACTGCTATGTAACAAACAACCCCAGCACACAAGGGCTGACCACAGCGAGTGCTTGCTTGTATTGCTCACAAGTCTGCTGGTCAGCTGGGGAGACTCTCTTGCAGGCTATGGATTGAAAGACCCTGGGTTTGGCTCCAAAGTCCAAGCCAGGCTCAAGTCAACTCCACGTGGGTACATTCTGGGGTCCAGGCTAAAGGGATAGCAGCTCCCCTGGGGAAGTTCTCATGGAAAATCACAGAAATGATATAGGACAAATCCAATCATGCAAGCACATCTCAAGCCTCTGTTTATGTCACATCTGCTAACATCCTGTTGTCCAAAGCAAGTCATGTGGCTAAGCCCAAAGTCAGTGAAGTCAGGGAAATATACTTCACTCCAAGGAAGAAGGTTGTGAGACTGAGTCCTTGCGGAAAAATGATTTGATCTAGTGCAAGGCCAAGAAATTCTGTTATCCAAGCACCTTGTATAGTCAGTGAGATCAGGTTCGAAGAAAAAATATTGCAGGTAGAATTGGAACCCAAGGCTCTTGACCACCAGTTCAATGCTCTCTCTACTCTGCCCTTGATTCCTAGGGTCATTGCAAGGCAACAGGGTGTTACAACCACCAACAATGTTAATGTAGGCTTTGGTTGCATTATAAAAAGTATGATGTCAGGAGAAGAGGAGGTGAGAGTCCTGCTGTGTTGTCGAGACTAGTTCTGGATGTGACAATTGAGGAGGGACTGGATAAGCTGGAGTGTATTACAGATTTCAAGCAAAATAAGGAATTGATAAGGGAACCAGAATGTTTAACGGAGAACAAAAAACTCAAGGGGCTATAGGGCCATTATCTTCAGATCTGCCAAGCCTGAAGGAACTCCAGAGTGTTTTGGAGGGTAAAGCTAACTTTATCAGAGATTTCAAGCATGGGTGAATACAATATGAGAAAGTTCTTAGCACTCTAAGCAGTAACAAGGAGAAAGTACCACTGGAAAAAATGGCCAGCTCCTCATTCCTGGGTGTGCAAGCAGAGGTCAGCCGGCCACCCGCAGGGATGCTATGGAGGCTAGTCATACCTCTGGCAGGAGGTTGAACAAGGTCACCTGGTAGCTCCTCCCCTATAAAATGGGGTATTAACATGGATTGTATACGTAAGTCTCAGTCCAGGCACTGCAGTGGTTGAGATTCTAAGGGCTAACTTCCTGACTTGGTAATTTTAGGATGCCAGGCCTGAGGCAGGACCAGCCGGGACTCAAGGGTACCGTCTTCATCTTGACAAAGTTCCATTGTTTCTAGTCTGATTTCTCCTGGGTCATGGCTTTATGCTGGTGCTTCTTAGCTGGTGAGTCCCCCCTCCCAAGAGCAGGGGACAGTCACTGCCCTGATAAACCTCTCCATGCAAGGGTTCAACCTGGAAGGGGCTGCTCCCTCGCAGCAGCAGAGCAGAGACAGACTGAGGTCTGGCAGATGCTGCTCCAGTGAACAGCTTGGCCAGGATGAATGTCACCATAAAGCCTCTGCCCCGGAGGCTGCCAGAGCTTCAGGTGCAAGGCCCATGGTTGCTCTCCTGGCTGAGAAGCCCCCATTTCTCCCATGGAGGCTTCTCCTGCCCTCTTTGCTTTGAGCTCCCAGGAATACTTTCCCAGGCTTTCTCTCCTACCAGGGACTTGGAGGAGTGTCGGTGTGTTTCAGAGTATTTTCTCATTAGTTCTGCATTTTCCCATGTGCCAGCCTCCCTTCCCACGCTGACTCCATATTTCTGATTCCTGACCTACCTTATCTTCTAGAAATTCAGGAGAAGCTGTGTGACCATGGGCCAGCCACCTAACCTCTCTGAACCATGAGTGCTCCATCAGAAAAATGGAGCTGCCTGTGCCCGCACTTCTCTGCCTGCCCCACAGGACAACCATGGTGCTCGGGTGGAGAATGTTCAAGCTGTGCACCGGTTCTGCCCACTCTGACCTTAGTGCCTCTCGCTGCTTCCCCACAGGGACTGCATCATGCTCTGTTGCCTGAACAGTGGCACCAGCTTTGTGGCTGGATTTGCCATCTTCTCAGTCCTGGGTTTTATGGCGTACGAGCAGGGGGTACCCATTGCTGAGGTGGCAGAGTCAGGTAAGTTCGCCAAAGGAGGGGATGGAAAAGGCGGCGAGGGAGGCCAGGAGTGATGGTCATCATGAAAATGCCATCTTCCTCTTTGGCTCACACATCTGGATTCAAGCCTCAGAAAGGGGCCCCACCATTCATCCACAATCCAGGATCCTGGGAATTACCGAGGAGGAAAGCCTCGACACCTCCTCCCTCCCAAATCCAAGGCATCCCCAAGTTTTGTAGATGCTGTCACCCACTTCATTCATTTCTCCCAAGCTCCACTGTCTCCCCACTAGCCCGGGCCACCATCACTGCTCACCTGGATGGCTCAGAAACCTTTCACTGGACTCTGCCTCTGCTATGGTCACTTCCACTTCATGCTCTATCCTGCAGGGGGATTTCTTTTTTTTTTTCAAAATGCGAATCTGAACATGTCTTCTCTGATGAAAAGCCTTGCTTGGCTTCTCACAGTGCTGGACTCAGCATGGCCACAAGGCCCTGTGTTGCCTGGCCCCTGTGGCCTCACCAGCCTCACCACCCACCATTCTCCCATGCTCACTCTGCCCCACCACAGTGGTCTGCTTCACTTCTGCAAGTTAACTCTCTCCTCCTCCCTCAGGGCCTTTGCACATGCTTCCCCTTGCTTGGAGAGCACCTCTCCCTCCCTCTCTTTCCCTCTTCTAGACACAGAAGCACCATGAGTGTGACAGCCTTGAGTAGAGATTGACATGTGTGTGGAGCAAACCCACCACAAGCAGGGTTATCATTGTTTGGGTGATTGTGCAAAATGGTGAGAAACTGTTTCCTTGATTTACATGGTATTTGAATTTCCAGAGAATTAAGTGCATATGAAAAAGTACATAGTTTGTGTTTACATGACAAACGGAGTCTAACCTCAGATAAGTATGAATAGGTTTTTCACCTACAAGCATGTCCAGTGGGACATTTTTTTTAAGAGCAGCACAGGGCATCTGGCCTCCCTGGCCTCCATCTACTCAAGGCCAGTCCTGCCCCCACTCATTGTGACACCTGACCCACCTCCCTCTCGAGCCCTGGTCCAGGGTGTGGCTGTTTAGGTTTGGCCTGTGCAGTCAGGGAAGCACTCCTCTGACCCACCAAGACCGGCAGGCCACGGGGTGTGGATGTCAAAGGAGGCAGCTGATCAGCAAGCTCTGCTCCACGGCTGCTCAGAGTCCACCTTGCTCTTGGTCATGTTTATCAGAGATGCAGGGGCCCTGCTGAAATCAGGGGTACAAGCTAGACCACAGGATATGAGTACGATCAAAGCTCTCAATCACTGGGCACCTACTCATTGGACAGGAACTGTTCCACACATCATCTCATAGGATGCTCAGCTCAGCCCTCTGAAGTGGCATTTTTGCTGCCCCCATTTTACAGATGAGAAAACTGAGGCTCAGGGACGTGAGGCCACTTAACTAAGGGCACGCAGGCTGGAAGCAAGAGAGCTGGAACTTAATCCAGGCCATCTGGCTATCAAACTCATGTACTTCCCACTCCATCCCACTATGGCCGGGTTACCTAGCCCTTCACAAAACACCTCTGCCTCTTCCTCATGTTCAACCACAGGCAGCCCTGTGAGGAGGGATCATTGCCTTCTCAACAATAGCGTTGCTTACTGTGAGAATCCGTGTCCTCCTCTGAAACTCCCTTGTAGTGCTGCGTAAGACAGAGTAGCCACAGCACTGTTGTTGTTCATTTTATCATTGCTTCCATTTTGGAGGGGAGTCCAAGAGAGGAGTAATAAGAAGAAAAAAAGCCAACTAAAATTAAATTTTGGACTTCTTCTTATTCAAATTGAAAGAATACTCATTGTGGAAAAATAGAGAAACATTAACAGAAGAAAAAAATTCAAATCCAATGCAACACCTTGGGGTTATCCCGCTAGGATTTTTCATACATATCATACATATGTAGCTATAAGCGTGATGATCAAAACTGGATGATATTATCCTTGGCATTATGTAGGCTGAGTTCTTCCATTTATAATAAAGCATGAGGAGCTTGGCCCTCAGTAAAAACAGATTGTTATCATGAGTTGTGTGGTATTCCATTGAATTGATGCACTAGAATTGACTTTCTCTGTCCCACTTGTCAGGCTGTAAGACAGTTGTTTTTCATATACTACCTCATGAAATGCTCCTGGCACCTCTGCAACATAGGTTTTACCAGAGCCTTCACTCGTGGCTGTGCAGACTATGCCCTGCACAACTCCATCAGGCACTATTCACACAGCAGTCCTAGCTTTTACAGTGCCTGTTACAGACGAGGACTTTGTAGCTCAGAAAGATAAAGTGGTTCATCCAAGAGCATACAGTCTATAAGCAGTGCAGCCTGGATCTGGTCTTTTCTGCCTCGCTTTCTTGTGTTGCTGTTGGCATCAAGCAGGAAAGCCTGCTCTGTGCCCCTGGTTGGGGGTGTGGATCACACCAAGACCCTCTTTAGGAGTCTGCCAATTGGAGCAAATGCAAGTTACAGCTGAATATGTAGTCACCTCACCTTTCTCAGAAGGACCTGGGCTCACTTTCTGAGGCATGATTTTTGGAAAATACTTAATTAGATGCCAGAACACTCAGTGGGATGTCCCAGAACACCTTGGAGACTGAGCCAGGGAGACAGAATGTACTTCTTGCAGGGCTCAGATTTTGTTCTGTTCTAAGCCTAGTGCCTGAGATTTGCTGACCTTCCCTGCATGTCCTGCAGTCTGTCTCTCTGATGCTGTTGCACTCAGGATGCTGTCTCCTAGGGGAGAGTTTTACACAGCTTACAGTTGGGTCTTGCTTCTTTATCTAGCCTAATAATCTCTTAACTGGAGTATGTGGTCCATTTGTATTTTGCAATGATTGATATGGTTAGATCCTGAGGTCTGTTTTAGGACAGAAAATGTCAGAATAATAATCAGAAGTGGAAAGTGTCACATGTGTGGTAGAAGTGCAAAGTGATATGTTATTAACTTGAATAAGTTATGATGTATAGTCTTGGTCCAATTGCTTAGAGAAAAATAATAAGAGGTAGAACTAAAAAGCTAATAGATGAAACAAAATTGAAAATTAAAAATATTTATTAACCCAAAAGAATGCAGGAAAGTGCCACATAGTAAAACTAAACAAAATAAGCAAACAAAACAGAAAACCAAAAGAAAACAAATACAAAATAGTAGACTTAAATCTAACCATATTAATACTTATATTAAATTTAAATGGACCAGATACACCAATTAAAAGGTAGAGATTATCAGACCAGATTTTTTTTAAAAGAAGACCCAACTATAAAATGTCTAAAAGAGACACACTTTAAAGACACAGATAAAGTATAAAAGAATGGGTAAAGATATACCATTCAAGCAATAAACATAAGAAAACTGGCTTGACTGTATTAGTGTTGGACAGAGTAAACTTCAAGTCAAAAAGTATTAGCAGAGATAAAGAAGAACACCTCATCTTGATAAAAGGGGCAATTCATTGAGAAGACATAGGAATCCTAGTGAGTTTGTACCTGAAAGCAGAGATTTGTTATATAGGGAGCTAAAACTGATAGAACTAGAGGGGAAAATAGACAAATCCACAAACATAGTTGGAGATTTTAACACCCCTTTCTAATGATAGAACAATTATATGAAATGTCAATAAAGACACGGAGATCTGAACAATACTATCAACCACAATGACTTCACTAATATTTATCAAACAGTGCACTCAGTACTTACAGAGCACAATTCTTTTCCAGTGGACATGGAACATTCACCAAGATAGACCATATACTATGCCACAAAACAAGCATCAGTGTATCTCAAGAAATTGAAATCTATGAATATAATGCACCATGTTAATAGATCTAACAAAAAAACATAAGATTAGCTTCATCAATGCATAAAAAACCTTTAACAAAATTTAACACCCATTTACAATATAAAATAATCAAGAAAATAGAAATTGAGGAGTACTTTTTGAAATGTGTGTGTGTAAAAGTTTTTAAAAAGCAGATATCTATAGTATCCTACCCATTACGTGAAAAAAGAAGGGGAGATGAGACAATATGTCTACTCATTTGGGCAAAAGAAATACAGAAAGGATTAACTAGAAACAAACAAGAATGGTTACCTTCAGGGATGGTCGGAAAAGGGGTGGAAAGAAGAGAGGAATGGGAATGAGGGAGGAAGAATGAGAAGGAAGCAGTGCTTCTTTGAATAGATCTTTTTTTTTAATTAGCTCTGAGTCTTGGTAATGTTTCACATACCACTCAAAATAAACCATCATTTTTTTGTAGTGGAACCCCAAATTGAATACAAATAGTAACAAATGAACTTAACTATACTACAAATGAAAAATGTCACCATGCTGAAGGGAATGCGGAAGGAAAAACTAACCTATGTAACTTTGAGAAACAGCATCTTGACTGGATATTGTAAGGCTAAAGACAAAAATAACTGTATTGTGCTCCAATTAGTATAGGGGTAGCAATTCTGCAACTGTTATAAGTGTGTATATTAGGATTGAACAAATAGGTAAACATTTTATAGATAGATTTTTCACGGAGAAAGAAGTTATAAATAAGGAAAGGACAGATGCTAGAATGTCTTTTATTGGAATTGGAAGTATCAGTATATTAAAACTCATGGTTTTCATCTGTGTACAGATAGATATAGAAATATTCATGTGTATATGCATGGATAAATATACATATATTTCCTATCTTTGTGTGCTGAGAGAGCTTACAAGCAATAATACTCCATAGTTATGAGCACACCTGGGGCTCAGATCTTGGTTTCTAAACACTATTCTTCAATTTAAAACAAAACAAAATCAAAACAGGGCTCCTTGACAAAGCAGTTGATTTCAGGGCTAGGGCAAGACAAGGTGAAGCTAGAACATTTTTGTGATGCCAAAAAAAAAGGAAGTGCTCAGAAAAAAATGGATGGAGGCATGTCAAAAAGCCATGGAAATCAACCTGAAGGAACTCCCAATGGTCAAAACTGAAATAACTTGAACAGTAAAATAAATAATGATAGTATTGGATTGTAACCCATAGAATAAACTACCCAGGAGTCCATACTGACATATATAAATAATTGAATAAATAAATGGTGTGAAAGGATACTATTCCTTGGAGAAGAATTATAATTAATAAATATAGAAGGAATAAGGGAAATACCAAATCACCATTAGGCAAACACCATTGTAATCATGGTTGCAGGCAAGACCCACCAATGGATGCTATAATCAGTAGGTAAAAGTTGGAGTAGAAACAGGATATTTTCATAATCTCAAAATATTTCCCTCCAAGAGAGTTAACAATTACAAAGAGAAAAAGAGTAACGTTACAGTGGAGAAACCTAGCAGACAACAGTTTAACCTTAACCTTAAGTGATCAAAGTAAACATCACCAGTAATAATATTGATTGACATGTACCCCCTGATATAATACACCAGAAAGGACATAACATCACTGCTGTGGTTTTCTAGCCAAAAGATGTACAACCTCAGCATAAGTCATGAGCAAATATCAGACCAACCCACATCAAGAGACATTCTGCAAAACAACAACCAGAACTCATCAAAAATGTTGAGTTTAGAAAAGACCAAAAAAAGACTAAGGGACTGCCAAAGACTGGAGAAGACTAAAGAGGTACAACCACTAAACGCAATCTGGAGTTCTGAATTAAATGTTGGAACAGAAAAAAGGGGGCAAAAGGAGGAAAACTGGCAGAATATGAATAAGATCTGTGGCTTAATGGTATTATACCAATATTAATTTACCAATTATTAAATATTGAA
Organism: Rhinopithecus bieti; assembly: GCF_001698545.2. Taxonomy (NCBI): domain Eukaryota; kingdom Metazoa; phylum Chordata; class Mammalia; order Primates; family Cercopithecidae; genus Rhinopithecus; species Rhinopithecus bieti. The sequence continues at coordinate 128,916 of NW_016819103.1, forward strand.
TGCGTTCCCCTAAAATCAGAAACAAAGCAAGGATGTATGCTATCTCTGCCTCTATACCGTATAGCAATGAAGTTCCTAGAGAGTGCAATAAGGCAAGAACAATAAAAATAATTAAAGGGAAGAATAAAAATTTTCTTGATAAACATACTGACCCAGCCAAAAATCCTAAGGAACCTACTAAAAAAGTAATACGTGAACTCAGTGAGGTCAAAGGACAAAATATATAAAATCTATTGTACTTCTTTACATGCTAGCAGGAAACAAATGGACAGTTTTTACTTCTGCTCTTCACAAGACACCATTAAGAAAATGAAAAGGCAAGCCACAGACTGGGAGAAAATATTTGTAATAACTCCTCTGATCAAGGATTTACATCCTAAACATATAAAGAACTCTCACAATCAAATAAAAAGGAAACAACCTAATGAAAAAAAGTGGACAAAAAAATCAAGCCATCACTTCACAAAGGAAGACATATGAACAGACAATAAACGTGAAGATACTCAACGTCATTAGCTCGTCATTAGCTATCAGAGAAATGCAAATGAAAACTATGATATAACATCTCTCTCCCACTGTAATGACACATCTTAAAAGACTGACAATATCAAGTGTTGACAAGGATGTGGAGCCACTGGAAATTGAAAACATTGCTGGTAGTACTGTAAAATGGCACAGCTACTTTGAAAATCAGTTTGGAATTTCTTAGAACATTAAACACGTGATTGCCATATGACCCAGCAATTCCACTTCTAGGTAGAATAGGCAAAACTAATCTGAGGATGAAAAAAAAAAAAATTGAATTGATGGTTGCCCAAAGTGAAGATGAGGAACGGAGGCAAAGAGACAGCAGAGGGGCCCAAGGGGCCAATGGCAGTGTTCTATAGCTTGATTGCCATGGCTTGATTGTCATGGTGGTTATCTGGGTATATACACTTTTTAAAACTATTAAACTAGTGTGTGTAAATTATACCTTAATGAAGCTTCTCTTTAAAGTAAAAAATCATCAGAGTTCATGTCTATTAAGCATTTACCTGCTTCAGTGCTTTCCATTTATTGTGTCATCTCACTGCATTAGCAAAACTAGGTAGGACTTTTTTATCCCCATTTTTCAACTAAGAAAACAGATTTGAGCCCAGGACACCCAGCTACAGAGCCTGTGCTCCTGACCACTGTGCCACAGGGCTCGACTCTCAGGTATCTGTCTGCTGACAGATACCTGGATGCCACCACCAGCTCTGCCCCGCCACCACCTGCCTGCCTCTGTGCTTGGCCCTCCCTAGAGGCCCCTTGCTGACCTCCCTCTGCTTGGCAGCCTCCTTCCCTGGCGAAGGGGGTAGACCTGGAGCTAGTAACTCACCCATGCACTCGGTTTCCCTTTGTTGTTGATAAAGTTCATCCCGAGGACACATTAACCCAGCCCTCTTATGTGGAGCAACTAAAACAAGGGAGAGTGGACCTGGAAATGAGAGTGGAAGCCAAAGGAAGAGGCTACCAGGGTGGAAGAGCATTTCTCCAGCCTGGACCCGACCTACCACAACCACTGGGTGCCTGGTCCTTGCCTCCCCCTGGGCAGACGGAGTCAGAATCACTGGGTGGGCTTGAGAATCTGCATTTTAACAAGAAACTGCACCTTGCCCCTTGAGAACGGTAGAGACATGTCCAGAGGAAGGTCCATGGATCAGCCCAACCTAGGCTTGAATCCTTACCCTTCCAAGGCCCTTGTTTACCTCTTTCTGCCTCAACTTGCTCATTTGCAAAACGGGCATCAGAATAGCACCAACCGCCTGGGGTGGCTGGGAAACAAGTGGTTTGAGTGAGAGGCAGGCACAGTGCCTGTCGCAGAGGAGGCTCTCAGTAAATGCTGGATTAAACTAGCAATGGTATGAGGGATGGGGCTCCACCCAGTGGCTTTTTCTCTCTCCCTCACTCCAGGCCCTGGCCTGGCCTTTATTGCATACCCCAAGGCGGTCACCATGATGCCTCTCTCCCCGCTGTGGGCCACCTTGTTCTTCATGATGCTCATCTTCCTAGGCCTGGACAGCCAGGTAAGGGGCCATGGGGAGGGGGAGCCCAGGAGGGAGGGGAACCTGGGCCAGGAGGCCAGACGCCACCCTTAAGAGTGACTCCCCAGGCCCAACCACTCCTACCTGGTCCTGGCATCAGGGCCCTGCCCACCGTCCCCCATTCCACCCTCCTCTTCCCTCCCAGCAACCCTTGCACCCCCCCCCATCCACCAGGTGGGCTCCACACTTACCCACAAATGTCTGTTCCAGCCCCTCTAAGCCTTCCCAAATACTGTTTTCCTTACTGGAATTCCCAACTCTCAATTCATGTTTAGAAAAATTTGCTAAATACTTCCCTTTTGCTCAACCACTCCTGCCAACAGCACTGCCTGGCACAGCAGAAGAGAGTCTCAGAGAGTGAGTCCCACAGCATGCATGTCCCTGTCCCAACCCAGTCACTGAGGACACGGACACATACAAAAGCACCTCCTCTTCCTTCCTCCATCTCTGTCCTGGATGCCACCACCAGCTCTGCCCCGCCACCACCTGCCTGCCTCTGTGCTTGGCCCTCCCTAGAGGCCCCTTGCTGACCTCCCTCTGCTTGGCAGCCTCCTTCCCTGGTGAAGGGGGTGGACCTGGAGCTAGTAACTCACCCATGCACTCGGTTTCCCTTTGTTGTCACACAGCGGCAGGCGCTCGCTTCCCACACTGAGCACACTCCAGCCTCCCATCCCAGGTCCCCGGCCTCTTTCCCACACTATTCCCCCATCAGTCCCTGAAACCCACCCTTTGCCTGCTACTCCGCATAGCAGTTTTCCCTAGGAGCCCTGGAGAACTTCCCCCAGCCACAGCCTCCCTGCCTAGGAGACTGGGTCTTGGCCAGCCAGCGCTATGCTGTGCAGGGGGCTCTGCAGGCAAAGCAGTCAGACACCCTGGGCCCCCAGGTGAAGTGGGGAGACACACCCAGCCCAGCCTATGGGAGTGCTGCCCTCACACATGACCTTGTGCCAGTTGAGTCACTTGGCACCCAAACCCCACAGCCAGTGTGTCTGTCAAGCCAGTCGAGTCCAATTTCTTCCCCTGAACAGTTTCCCAGAAGCTGCTGAGCCAAATCACCAGGTGTTTCTGCTGATAATCTTCCCTTACTGTTGCTGTTGCAGGCAGAGGCCTTGGAGGGATTGACAGCTTATTCGTGACAGGCCAGGCCTGCCTAGCAGAGGGCGGGGGGTGGGGCTGGGGCCTCGGCTCGGGGAGTGCCTGGGCTGAGCTAAGCCAGCACTTGGGCCTGGGGGCCCGAGGTCTGGCACAAAAAGTGGTGGCCACTCTGCCTACCCCCATGCGTGCTGCCCTTGCTGTGTGCCTTGGATACATTCTCAGTTCATTGTCACCATAACCACACGGGCTGGGGGGGTCCTTTCGTTGCCTCCATTTTATAGAAGAAGAAACTGAGGTTCAGAGATACTGAGTGACTTGCTCAAACATGCACCCGGGCCTGTCTGCCTCTTGGCCTACACAGTGCAGGTGTCTCGTCAGTTTCAATCCTGGATAAACAACCTCCCTAGCATCCCATCCTCTTCCCTAGGACCTGGAGAAAGGATAGACAGAGCCAGCCCTTGCTGGTGAGGCGGAGCAGCTGCGAGGCCACAGCCTGGGCTTGAGTCCCAGCCCCATGACTTGCAAGCTGTGTGCCTTGGGCTAGTCACCTTGCCAGTCTGTGCCTCATTCCCTTTGTCTGCACAAGGAGTGTTGAAACACCTTTTCTGAGGAGGCAGAGGTAAATCAGAAAGGATTTGGAGCCAACAAATGGCTCCTTGGAAGGGGTGCTTCCCAACAAGGTGGCTGGCAAAAGAACCCTTGACTCCTCCTCCCTCCCTCCCTCAAGGCAAGGCAGTGGGGTGGGTAAAGCCCAGCTCTGGAGCAAGATCGCCTCGTTCGAATCCAGGCGTTGCCACTTACCGCCTGCGTGACCTTGGGTAAATTGCGTGCTCCCTCCTCTGTGCTTCTGTGTCTTCATTTACAAAAGGGGGATAATAATAGTACAGACCATGGAGAGACTACATAAATTAATGTGTGCTAACTGCCTAGAACAGAGCCTGGCACGTCGCAGGTATGATGTGTTTGCTATTATCATTACTGTTATTATTATTAATGTGGCAAACATTTCCTGAGCCTTTCCCTCCTCTGTGCCAGGGGCCCTGAGCTAGACACAGGAAATAGATAGATGACAATGATGGGGCCCCTGCCCTCCAGGATCCCACCTGCTTGTAAGGAGACAGATATAAGCAGGCAACGGCCCCCAGGGTGAGGGGTGTACTCAGGACACAGAGGAGAGGGTTGGGCTGTCCTGAGTGGGGGACAAGAGTGATCAGGAAAAGGTTCATGCAGATCTGCCCCCAGTGCCGTGAGAACCAGTTAAGGGGGCGGTTGGTATCTTTGGATATTCAGGCTGGCTGTTAATGGGGAGGTAGGAACTGGGCAGATACCGTGTACCTGGCCCTGTGCTCAGCACGCAGGATACAGATGCTTAGTGGCTCAAACTCAGCCACTGATGCCTGCACCATTTGGCTGGGGCCCAAAGACACCCAGCAGAGATAAAGAGCTGGAAGCTGGCTCACCTCTGATTGCCCTCCACCCAACAGAAGGCCCTCATCTGCCAGAAACAAAGAGCAGGGAAGCATCCCAACCCCGGAGACCACAGAGACAGACCAGAGCCTGCCATCAGCAGAGCACGTAACTCCCACTACAGGCATAGAAACCCCAGCCTTGCCTCAAGGGCAGGGGCTGGTCTCATTTAAGTTGTCGACCCCAGCACAGAGCCCAGCACATAGGCATGTGACAGGCAGCATGCGGGAGAAGGAGGAGTACTAGATTTGGAGTCTGGAGACCCCAGCTCAAGTCCTGACTGCCACATCCTTGCTGAATAATCTTGGGCAGGTCACTCCCCACCTCTGAGCCTCAGCATCCTCATCTGTTAAATGGGCATGACTGGAGCCCCGCTAGTTCTGGGATTACTGTTATCCTCAGGCCCCTCATCTGCATCAGTGGGTGTGGGAATGAAGGAAGCCCAGGGTTCAGGCCTGCTGCGCTTGCTCAGACCCTGGGCCCCCAGGAGCGGCCTTTTCCTTGAGTTTCACACCATCATATCTCCCCGTCCAGTTTGTGTGTGTGGAAAGCCTGGTGACAGCCGTGGTGGACATGTACCCCAAGGTCTTCCGGAGGGGTTACCGGCGGGAGCTGCTCATCCTAGCCTTGTCTGTTATCTCCTATTTTCTGGGCCTCGTGATGTTAACGGAGGTGAGTGGCATGGTTTGTGCTGCACGGGGTGAAGTGGGTGTGTGACGTCAACTCCCAGCTCTGAAAGTGACTAGCTGTGTGACCCGGGTCAGGTCTAGTGCCCTCTGCCACTCGGTTTATGCTTCCTCCTAGCGGGTCATGGTGAGGATCTAATGGAAGTTCTCATCAAGCCCTCAGCACAGTGTCTTCATGTGCAAGTGCTCAGCTAAAGGCCGCTGCTGTTATTCACAGAGGGGAGTCACACTCACCAGGGGAACGCTGGGTTGATCTGTCATGGTGAGCACATGGACGCCTGGGCCATCCCTCAGAATAACTTCCGGGTGAAGCGACAGTGTCAGCTATTAGCCCTGTAACAGTTACCTATGAGTGGTCTCGCGTTCAAAGCAGGCTTTTCTGGGCATCTCTGATGATACTGGCACCTTTGGGCACCGTGTGCTCCAGCCTGGGACTTCTGTGTGTAGCCCTCTTCTCATTGTCCCTGCTGGGCCTGCAGGTTAGGAGAGGTTCTCCATGACCTTCAAATTAAGACCATCTGATAAAACTGTATTTCTCTCCCCCACCTCCCATAGCCATTCTGTCAAATAAATACCTTCTTATGTATCTTGGGAAGGTAACATTAGGTATTTTTCTCCCCATATGCACAAAATTAATTAATTTAAAAAGAAAGAAAAGAACTGTTGCCTAGAAACAAGAAGAGTCTTTGTAAGAAACATGGAAAGAAATGAGGGAACTCAGAATTAGTAAAAGCAGCTGATGTAATATTGAGGTCAGGCTAGAAAGCATTTGGGTTCATGCCACCTTGTTGCATCTACTCATACCCCCCACTTCCAAACTCATATGCTGCCTCTTCCTGGAAGCCTCCTTAGCGTCCCTTCCCTCATTCATGCCCCCAGCCCCTAGCACTTTGTGTGCAGCTCAGTTCAGTCTCCTCCTCCCCATTACTGTGATCTGTGGTCCACCTGTTCACCTATCTCCCCCACCAGACCTCAGGGGCCGTGAAAACAGGAGCCAGCCCTCATTTGGCTTCATGCCCTCAGAGCCAATTCGGCGCCTGGCACGGGGTGGGTACTCAGTGCACAGTGGCTGGCATCATTACCTCGCCCAGTCATTGTCACATTAATGAGAGTGATAATCAGTGTTGGAGCAAATAAATGTATGGCGCTTCCCAGTTTCCACCTCACCTCTCCCCACTCAGAGAAACCGGGCAGTGCAGTAAGCAGGGCCTCATTAAGCACTGATTAATTAGAGTCTCTCGTCACAGTCTTGTCACATACAAATTGGGGGGTTAGCCTGATGCGTTAAAGAGGCTAACGGACAGAATTCCAAGAGGAGCAGATGTTGGCACAGGCATCAGCTGCTTGGAGAAGGCAGGTGGTAGAAGGTGCTTCTTGAACCGCCTGCCCCAGGTGGCCCCAGCTCACTGAGTCTCTGATACCCAACCTCTGACTGAGGCCTTGCATCTGCCCAAGGGGTACTTCAGGGCCCCTGGAGGCCATCAGGGAGCCAGCGCCGCGTCACCCAAGACTGTTAGTCAGCAGGCGCTTGGGCCTCCCATGCCAACCGTCCACCTCCTCAGGGGACTATTTGTGATCAATTGCACTGGAGAAGTTCAGTTGCCAAATAGGCCGTGCCGCCTTGGCCTTCATGGTAATTGCTGGAAGGAACTTTCCCTCACTTATACACATTTAAAGCTCAGCTCTAAGAAAAATAGGCCACAAAGGTCTTTTCTTCCACCAAGGCAGTGTGATGAGTAATTGAGAGTATGGGTTTTGCAGCCAGATGACCTGGGTTCAATCCTCAGCCCTTGACTAGCTGGCTGGATGACCTGCAGCAGGTGGTGTCGCTGCTCCGTGCCTCGGTTTCCCCATGTGAACAGTGGAGATAACACTAGTGCCTGATAACACTAGTGCCTGCCTTGTCATTGCACTGTGAAGGACCAACTGGATTAAGACAGAGGAAGTGGTTAAACACAGCCTGCTGCTTGCTGAGTGTTGCACTGAGGTTTCTTTGTTCCTTTGTAAAGTATGATGTTCATGCGAGGGGAGCAACTGGAGGTGGGGGCAGGTCTTAGGTATTAACTCAGAAAGCCAAGCCCCGCACTCCACAGAGAGGTGCCTCAGACCTGCTCCTGACCCCGCAGACCAAAATATTCACTGTAGTTGTCACAGATGGGAGAACCCAGGCCAGACATGGCCCACTCAGAGATCCATTTTGTTTCGCCCTCACTGTGTTTTTTAAAAACACGAAGTTGCCAACAATTATAACAGAAAAATTTCCCATAAAAATCTGTATTTCTGGTGTCTTCCAGAAAATCTGCAGATCTGGCCTCACAGCTGCATTCCCCAGCAACTGCCCTCCAGAGGTGTGTAGCTAGATGGGGCCCATACTCTCCAGTTAGCCACGGTCCCCACCACTCCCTGGTGCCACACCCAGCCCCCTTTTCTCAGTTGTATCATCTGTCTGGCCTTGTGGGCATTGAGATGTTTCTCCCTGTCTAGTTGAAGACATGAACGAGTCCCATGGTGTGTGGTCTGTGAGTGACAGGAGGAAGCAGGCCCAGGGCACCCTGGGAGCACAGAGGGGAAGCAGAACTCCAAGGAAGTCCCCATGGAAGACACACGGGAGGCTCTCCAGGTTTCATTCCAGCCCCCTAATGCACTGTCGTGGTATTCAGACTATCCCACCCCACCTGATCCTTCCTAGCTCTTTGACACTTTTATTTCCCCTGAGTTTGATTACATCCCCTATGGACCCTCATTGTATTGTAAAGATTTTATTTAGAGACCCCCGCTCTCCCTACATCTACAGCTGGTGTCCTCTCCCCTCTCCTCCCTCCTAGAAAACCTTCCCAGATTACCTTGGTCAGCTGAGCTCACACATTCTAGGTCATCACTAAACTCAATCGTCACGGATTTGTATGCTACAGAGCTGGCCTGTGGTCATTTCTTCATCCCATGAAGATGGACCACATACCGCCTGTGTGCCAAGCCCTGGGCCAGAACCTGGGACCCAACCCTGGACAAAGCCAGCTGGACCCCCCACCCATGGAGATCACACTCCACAGGATTTAACTTACATGTATCACCCCCTACTGTGCACCAGCCCCGCTCCCCTCCTTTTTTAGTTGAGTCCACAAAACATGCTAAGGCCCAAAGAAAGAACGAGGCCATCAGGAAGGGCTTCCTGAAAGAGGTGGCATTTGATCTGAGCTTTGAAGGAACTTAGCAGGTGAAAGGGAATAGCATGTGTAGAGGCACGAAGGTGAGGCTGTCCCTTGGTCTGTCCAGGAGGGGCTGTGGGAAGGGAGATGAGGCCAATGAGGAGGGCAGCAGCCCTGACTGGCAGGCTGAAACGAGCCAAAGGGTCACTTTAAACTGCCACGTGTTTGGTTGGATTTGCACGTTTCAGAGAAAGGTTCCTCTGAAAGCTGGCATGCAGACGGATTGGAGAGGGTGAGGCCAGAGGCAGGGAGGCCAGTCAGGAGGCTGTTATAGCCATCCAGGTAGGGGTGCTGGGCCTCCCCCATCTCGATTTTCTATGTAGTCTCTGGCCCTTGGGGAGCTGGGAAGTGAGGGGCTGAGATAAGACAAACCATCTGCAGTCCCAGCAGCCCCCAAAGGACAGGAAATTAGGGGGCACCCAGATGGGAGGGTACAATTTTCAAACTGGAGAGACTAGGGAGAAACTGATTCCTGGCAGTAGTAGCCACAGAGCAGAGAGAGGGACCGACCTGAGGCCAGCTGGCTGACCCTGCTCTCCCATGTGTCCATTTACCTCCCATCCGTCTGTGTGTCTGTCCCCCGACCTACAGGGTGGCATGTACATCTTCCAGCTCTTTGACTCCTATGCTGCCAGTGGGATGTGCCTTCTCTTCGTGGCCATCTTTGAGTGCATCTGCATTGGCTGGGTGTATGGTGAGTAGCAGCCAAGCTCGTCCACACCTCAGCTGCCCACCGGGTGCCCAGGATCCTGGCATTTGGACTCTGGTGGCCTCTGGTTCTCTGTGGCTTATCTTGGTCTATACTGGCCTCTTCTTTCTCTTCAGGGATTCCTTGGCCTTTTCCCACTGTTGGGAGACCTCCTGCTTTCACACCCTGCAGCACAGGAAGGGGTTCAGGGCTCAGGCACTATGATCTTGGGCCAGTTCTTCTGCCCTTGAGACTCAGTTTTCCCCTTTGTAAAATACCAGTAGTCATTAACATGTCTCCAAGTAGGAGAAAGTGTAGTCGAGCAGCAGCCTGCATGGTGCCTGGCCTTCCACAGACAACCACCTCAGGTCCTCCTGCTCCCCAAGCCCAACAAGTGGGTGAGGGTTGCTGGGCTCAGTCATGGTCACTCCTGCCATGAGTGTGGCTTGGGAATGGATGCCTCTGCAGGTCCCTGCTCTGTAGCAGCCCTGCCAGGCCCCTGCCTTCGAAATCCTTATCCCCTTTTCAGGCTGCCTTGCAAAGCTGCACCCATGGGCACAGGCTCTGGGCTTGGCCAGGGAGCAGCCTCATTGCGATCCCAGTGCTGCTGTGTGACCAGGAGCACACCACTTCCCTTCTCACCCCATCCCCGGCCGGGCACGGTGGCTCACGCCTGTAGTCCCAGCACTTTGGGAGGCCGAGGTGGGGGGATCATGGGGTCAGGAGATCGAGACCATCCTGGCTAACACGATGAAACCCCGTCTCTACTAAAAATACAAAAAATTAGCTGGGCGTGGTGGCGGGCGCCTGTAGTCCCAGCTACTCGGGAGGCTGAGGCAGGAGAATGGCGGGAACCCAGGAGGTGGAGCTTGCAGTGGGCTGAGATCATTCCACTGCACTCCAGCCTGGGCAACAGAGCGAGACTCCATCTCAAAAAAAAAAAAAGAAAGAAATCCTCATCCCCACCCCTGATTGCCTTGCCTCCAAAGGGATCACCTTCCACCTTTCTCCCAGAAACTCATCATTTCCTGGGCCTGAGGCCAGGAGAGCTGTCTCCAGTAGTGGGCCAGCATCCCTCCTGCTGCTTTTTATTCTGAAACCTCACACATGTAACATCCTGATCGTTATTTAAGCAATACAAAGGTTCCTGCAGCAGTTTTTCTGTCTCAGGCTGGAGAACACAAACACTCCTAGCCATTCCTCTGACTCATGTACAAAACTTCTCTGGGGTGGGTATGTGCCCATCTGATTTATTCCGGACAGGAAGCAACCGGTTCTATGATAACATTGAAGACATGATTGGCTACCGGCCACCGTCGCTCATTAAGTGGTGCTGGAAGATCGTGACCCCTGGGATCTGTGCGGTAAGGGCCCCGCCAGGAGCCACCTCCAGCCATCTACCCACCCACCTACCCCCCAACCCACGTTTCCACTCCGCAGCCCCCAGCCTGGCCGAAGCTGGACCTGAGGAGGTTGATGTCTCCTGGTTCAGGCTGCCTTGCAAAGCCGCACCCATGGGTACAGGCTCTGGGCTTGGCCAGGGAGCAGCCTCATTGGGATCCCAGTGCTGCCGTGTAACCAGGAGCACACCGTTTCCCTTCTCAGGACCTCAGCTTCTGCATAGGCAAATCAGGCACTGGATCCGCCTCAGAGGGCTGAGGACTGTGTAGGCAACAAAGACCTGTCCCCGTCTTGTTGTTAACCATGAAGGCAGCAGAGCTGAGGGTGACAGTGGGGCTCATGCTCTGCCCAAGACCGGACCACAGCAGGGCCTTTCTGAGCAGACATTTAATTAAAAAACACCCAATTACTCATCCATTTATTGGCACTGGAAGTAACTCAGCATCTTCACAGACCGTGGTAGTTCTGAGAAGCAACTTTGAAACCAGTCTCAAGGAGTAACTAGAAAAAATAAAAATTCCTAACTGGGCAGAGGCTGGGGAAGAGGCTCCTGGGGGTGGGGAGAGGTCCTCACAGCCCAGCAAGGTCCCAGAACCCAGGGCCGAGTTCCCTGAGCATCTGTTGCCTGTGGGATGGGGCTCCAGCCTGCTGTGCCTCAAGCTCACTGTGGTCCTGGCAGGGCCTCACCTTTCACGGCTGTGAAATGGGGCCAACCTCCTCCCCTGCCAGCCTCCTGCTGGTCTGCCTGGGCCCGAGACCCCTCATGGCCTAGCAGGGCTGAGGGTCCATCCCCCAGACACCTGCCCCCATCTCTCTGCAGGGAATCTTCATCTTCTTCTTGGTCAAGTACAAGCCACTCAAGTACAACAACGTCTATACCTACCCAGCCTGGGGCTATGGCATTGGCTGGCTCATGGCCCTGTCCTCCATGCTCTGCATCCCACTCTGGATCTGCATCAAGGTGTGGAAGACAGAGGGGACACTGCCCGAGGTGAGACTGCCCCAGGAGGGCTGGTGCATGTGGGCAGGTTCGCACCTTGGGTCCCAGTTTCCTCATCTGCACGGTGCGTGATGACAGCATGCGCCCATCTGCCTCAGGCGGCGCTGTGGCAAACTCCTCTCTGGCCAATGCTTATCAGCATGGTTGTGCCCAAGGTGTCTCTGTGAGGCCTTTTGGCTGAGCCCATTTCTAGGAGCCAAGCCTCTGTCTTCCTGTCTGTAAAATGGGATAACCGCAGTACCTAACTTATAGAGGCTGTGAGAACTCAGTGAGTTCATATAGGAAAAGCCCTGGGACCCGGACCTGGACCAGAGGGTAACAAGTGTTAGCACTGACTGTTCTGTGAATCCCAATCATTCTGACGTGTCACCCTGCCAGGCTGTCTACCTGCTGTATCTCCTGCCATCCTCAGAGCAAACTGGGGCGATAGGCATCATTTTCTGCAGTTAGCAGGTAGAGGAAACAGGTTCAGAGAAATCAGGTCACTTGCCTGAGGTCACACAGCCAACAGTTAGCAGATCACATTGTTAAAGACAATTTCATCAAAGTAGATTTTAGATATCCTAAAATTAACCCATTTCAGCTATACGATTAAACAATGTTTAGTAATGTTCCACAATGTGCAGTCATTGTCATGAATCCATTTTAGAATACTTTCATCATCCTAATAAGAGTCCTCATGCCCATTCACCGTTAACCCTTGTTCCACCCCCAGACAACCACAGATCGACTCTGTCTCTGTGGATTTGCCTACCCTGGATGTTTCCTGTCACTGGAGTCCTACAGTGTGTAGTCCTTTGTCAGCAACTGAATCGTTACCGAGCCCATCTTACTCCAGAACGGCACTCCCTATTCACTCTCCTTCCCTACCGCTGGCAGCGGTTTGACTGGGTTTCTGCTTATTTAGTAAACAGCACAGGGTGTTTGTTGTGTGCCAGACGCTGTTCTAAGCAGTTTACAAATACTAAGTCATTTAATCCGCATAGCAATCCTGGGGGGCGGAGATTCTTTTTGTCTCCATGGATGAGGAAACTGAAGTACTGAGAAGTGAAGCAACTTGCCCAAGGGCACACAGCTTCTGAAGGATATAGCAGAGACTCTGGCATGTGTGATCCTGTCCCCTGAGTTTTGCTGCCTCACCTTCTTCTGCTGGACCGGTTGCACTCTACTGTGCGGCCCTGTCTCTGCCCCAAGGCCACACCCCAGGGACTGCAGGAGTTGAACTTGGCCACCCGGGAGGCGATGGGGAGTGGGGGTATGCAGAGCCAGAATGCAAGCTCCAGCTCAGAGTCAGCTACACCCAGCCCACCTGCCTGCCCACCAAGGGGCCTGGGCTCCAGAAATAGCCATGCCTCCAGCCAGAAGAAGCCAGCCACTAAGGAAGGTCTCTTTCTCAAGCTTGCTCATGCCCCAGAGCAGGTCAGGCTCCTTGGTGCCTGTAGGTCAAGGGCAGTTGGTTAATTCTGATCTCAGGCCAAACATGTCCAGAGGGGAGCTGACCTGAGGCCTTAAAACCTTGACCACTGGAAGGCCCCTGCCCAAACTTCCAGGTGGTCTTTTGGTATTCAGAAATGCCTGGTGTTGCCTGCTAAATCCCCCAGAGATCATCTCAGGCCTGGTGTGCGGGGGAAAACAGGAGAGGGAGTATTCTTTCCTAAGCCCCCTCCATCTCCCTGAGCTCACACACCTGCCAACGTGGACAGCAGGGTTTATTAAAGGGAATTCTTTGGAGGTGTCAGACCCAGTTTCCAGGTCTTCCTCACCAAGAGTCCTTGTGCCAGGTAGTCCACCACCCTGAGCCTCAGTTCCCGCAAAGCTGCTGCTGGGGGACGGGAAGGATCTAGAGGGGAAAATGAGGATAGAGGTGCCTCAGAGACATGCTCTGAGGATGCATCCTACTGAATGGAAGGTAACATGGTGGCCACTCAACTAATCTGATCCTTATACTAACCCTGGAAGGCAGGTACCGTTATTATGCCCCTTTACAGATGGGGAAACTGAGGGACGGGGTTAAGCTTCTTGCCCTTGTTAAATGGTACAGCCAGGACATAAACCCAAGCGCCTGGCTTTGGAACCCATGCTGTAGCCCCAGATCCGTACCAGAGTCGGGGGCACAGTGTGCCCCAGCAGGCACAGCAGGATCTGAAAGAGAAGACAGAGCCTTGATCCTGAGAAACCAGCCACCCAAAAGGCTTTGCAGCCTTCCTTGGGAAAGGGTTTATGCCCAGAAAGCACCCCCCAAATCCTAGCCTGGAGTCTTCTCCCAGGAAACCTGGGGAGTGCAGATGAAGCTGAGGGATAGGGGCCTGAGGCAGGGCCACATCTGGTCTGAGGGGCAGGGCCGTGGGGCAGGAGTCTGCATCCATCAGAGCTAGCCAGCTGGTGCCGGCTGCTTTGCAAGGTAGCCTGAGGCTGTGAGCCTTGGGCTTTGTGTTAATGCTTCTACCTTTGAGCACAGCTGGAGGAACACCCAACACACACTGCACCTTCCCCACATGATGGCACCCCTTCCATGGGAAACGCACACAGGTATCCAGCAATGGTCCTGTAAACAGTCCTGGAGATGCATTCCCACCCAGTGATTCACACCCCAGCTTCTCACTGTCCGCCAAGGGCAGGCATGAGGCAGGGACTCTGATGACAGCTCTGAGTCCCAGCCACCTTTCCTAGCCAGGTGTAAGGCTAAGTACTTTCCGTAGCCTCTCCTTACTCTTGACCTAATGCCGGGAGCAGGGACCTCTCCGGCCCCCATTCTCCAGAGGAGGAAAGTGAGACCCCGGGATGTTGTTCATCATCGAGGACAGAGCTGTAAGAGGCCAAGCTGGGGCCCAGACCTTGGGCTGAGAATTCTCCAGCACCCAGGTGTCCCCTGTGTACTTGGGAGAGGCCAAGGCAGACCCTGGACCCTGGCAGCTAATCACTCAGATCTTTCCCTCCTCTCCAACCATCCAGAAACTTCAGAAGTTAACGACCCCCAGCACAGATCTGAAAATGCGGGGCAAGCTTGGGGTGAGCCCACGGATGGTGACAGTTAATGACTGTGATGCCAAACTCAAGAGCGACGGGACCATCGTAGCCATCACAGAGAAGGAGACGCACTTCTGAGCGGCCGCCAGCCACCTGGGGCTCTTCTTTCTTCCCCCCATGTGTGTAAATGAATTCCTGAACCCCATGCTTCACCTAATGGTAGGGGCTTGCTTGTTTTGCACAGGATTTATTAACAAGTTAATTTTAAGGTGGCCACTGTACACTGCTCTAAAGTCATATCCCCTCCCCACCCCCAGTCATCATGGAAGTAACCACTACAAAGAGATAACACTGTACAGTGACTGCCAGATCTTCTGTCCTAGGGCAGTTTTAACCAATGTTTTCTAGGGATTAGGAAGAAGTGTATAATATTGTAAAACTTTTTTTACTGGGGTTGTGGGCCAGGTGGGGTGGGGAGTGATGGCTGTCCTCCTCTGTCAGCCTTTTAATGACTGTTCTGTGTCCCATGTTTGTCTCTGACCATCCACAGCCGCCCTCCTCCATACCCCAGGGAGTAATTTTCCTTAAAAACTTTTCCTTTCCAAGGGACACTGGGTTTGCAGACAGCAAGGCTATGTGGCAGAGAAGAAAAGGTTCAGCAGACTCAGGACTCCTGGGCTGGAGACCCCCCTCTGCCCTGATCCCATGAAGTGACCTTGGGCACTCCCTTTCCCTTCCTGGGCCTCAGTTTCCCCATCTCCCAAATGGGAGGAGAAGCCGGATTGGGTTATCTCTTAGGGATTCTCTTTGTGTGCCTTGCTGGCTTGCAGACCTGCCATGGACCTTGGCTTCCTCTGAAGACTTGCAGGCAATAATCTCTGCCCTCCCAGTTGTACCTCCTCCCCACCTGCTTATTTAAAATCAAGTTTATCGTAGAAATGGTGTGGTGGTGATGTATGTTTTCCCTAAAACTCTAATTTCATCTCATCTGTGGGTAGCCCTGCTCTCTGGACACCAGTGGGTCTTCAGCCCCCAATGCGGGGGCTCCTCTGTCTGGCCTGCCATTTTTTCCTGGTCAGCTGCTCTTAGCCCCAGCTCTGCCTCTCCACCCTTGGCAGGGCTGGCTGGAGTTGCCTTGGGGACTGATTTTCTGGGTGGGGAAGCAGCCATCTATTCTTGCAGCCACCGCAGCCAGGATCTATGTCTTAGGACCTTCCATGAGAAGGAGCCACAGTGGGGCCTGGTTTGCTCCTAAGGCCCTTCTCTATCCCAGGCCACCTCTTCTCTCTCCTCTTGTCCCCTAACGTCTGCCTACCACCATTCTCCCTCTCAGTTCTCTCCCATCCTTGCCCCTGGTTCAGGAGCCATTCTACCTGCCTCTGTGGCCAGGTGCAAGGCTACAGGTGCAGTCACCTGTTTCCTGCCACCTTCCCTCCCTTCTTTGGCAGAGAGAAGTCTCAGCTTTCACTGGAGGGAAGACCTGGGCATCCTGCTGGCTCCTCCCTCCATGGGACCTGGAGTCTGGCACTGTTCCCTAGCCAGCCTGGCTGCAGAACTCTCTGGCTGATACCTCTCTTCTTTTTTAATTGGACTTCATATCAAGCCTCTGCCTTGGTTTGTGAGCTATATGAGGGTGGGGAAGGCACACTCTTTCTTTTTTCTGTAGGTTACCAATACTATTTGGTGGACATGTGGGCTTTCTCTAAACCAAGGCCTTAGTTTCTTGTAAGGGTCCTCTGGGTTTGATTCACCCAAAAGTCTGCAAACCCCCAGCGTCTCTGCTCTGGCCAGCCCCTATCTGAAGCCTGTGTCTGCTAAGAGAGATGCCCAGTGCCCCACTGGGCAGGACAGGAAGCCTAGCCTGGGCCCCCTCTGCACACAGCTCAGGCCTGCCCAACTTCTTATGGGCAAGCTACCATCCCACTCTCGTCTCCCTGAGCTGTCTGGTTCTGCAGACCCAGGAAGGGCCAGACTGGGGCTCTGCTTGTGTTTATCCTCAGCTGCTGTCTTCCCAGTAGGCCCCCAGGCAAGGAGGCTTCCCACTGCTGCTGCTACAGGTTCTCTACACCAACTCTCATGGATGCACAAATCCCTGTGGTCCGCCTTCGCCGACACACACACATCGTACATGTGGCTGTTAACACTTGACTCACTTAACACCACTCATGGGGCAGGGTGGAGAGTGGATTGTTGTTTTTTGTTTTTTGTAATTTCCTACTAGTATTTGGGTAACTTTGGGGGTGGGGAGAGCAATGTTGGGGCAGGGGAACATGTCATTGTGATGACTTTTTTGATATTCATTAGAAACAATACATCCTTTCTGAGATATTTACAATATTATTAAAAAATGAAAAAGGTTGTACTGTTTTGCATAATGAACATTTTTATTGGGCATTCAAAGGGTACAAGATTGTCTGCTTACTCATTTTTAAAATTAAAGAAATGAACAACCAATGTGGCTATTCCTAGCAAGGTGGTATTCGTTGGGGTTTTTTGTCCTGTTTTTATTCCCTCCATGATATGCCTGCAAAACTCTCCTGGATCCCTGTGTGGAAGTTGCAGTCTCCACTCAGCACTACAAATTAGAAACAAAAGCAGCGGTGTTTTAGGAGCCCAAACTTCTTTATGTTCATGTATTTACCATTTGCCAAGTATATGCTAGATGCTTTACAGAAGTTGTCTTTTTAATCCTTACAACAACTCTGTAAAATAGGTACTTCTCCACTTTATTTATGTCTTGCTTTATTTATTACTTCCCCTATTTTACAGATAGCCATCTATTCTTGTAGCCACCCCAGCCAGGATCTATGTTTTAAGACCTTCCTCCAGCCTCCCATGAGAAGGAGCCATAGTGGGGCCTGGTTTTCTCCTAAGGCCCTTCTCTCCCCAGCCACCTCTTCTCCCTCCTCCTTACAGATAAGGGATTTTGAGGCACGGAAAAGTCAAGCAATTTGCTCGCAGTCACACAGCTAGTAAACATCAGGACCAGAAAGAGAACTCAGGTGCGTCTAACCCAAAAGCCCTTTCTCCTGATCACAATGCCTTACTGTTTCTCATGCTGTGAGGCCTGAAGAAAGCAACAGCCCCTCACAGTGGTGAAAATAGCTGCCACAAAACTTATGCTTGTGTCCTAGTAGGCAGAGACACTCATGTTTGAGGCATGCAAGGCAGAACACAGAGAGATGAGAATCTGGAGTATGCAGCCCTGGGTTAGGCTCCAGGATCTGCCCTTGCCAGCCTCAGTTTTCTCATCTCTAAAATGGGGATAATAGCTCCTGTTTCAGAATCAGGGTGATTATGAAGATCCCATGAGCTCTGTATGTGAATGATAAGGTTCTGAATTCACACTAGTTGTTATTCTGAATAAATAATGCCTAAGCTCAGAAAGTGTTTGTAGTATTGCCTAGAACTTAGACTAAAGTCTCTAAATTTGTGTCTGAGATTTCTAAATGGCCACTCGAGACCACAGGCTTGTTTTGTCCTGCCAGCTTATGACAGTAAGATCATCTTATGCAGTATCTACTCATTCCTGTCTGGTCAACCTTTTTGCTTGAAATCCCTGATCTCAAGTCTACCTGACCCTGTCTTGGCCTTTCATCCTCCCTGAGGTGGTAATATCTGCTCATAGGAAAGCATCCCACAGAGTTCTGGAATTCAGAAAGTCTCTGTGATCCACAGCCGGGGTCCCTAAGTAATTCCTGCCCTCACAGAGCCACAGGGATTGCTGCAGTCACCTGTTCCCTGCCATCTTCCCTCCTCATGTCTGAAAGTGTCTTGCATTAAGCAGCTGTCATATGCAAGAGAAAGATGAGTCTCACTCATTCCCAGGAAACTTCATTTGCAGACTCTTGAGCCTATAGAATTAATAGCATGAAGAATTAATTGACACACTAGACCCCTACAGGCTGCAGTGTGTGCTAGTGACCCCTGCTGGCCAAGTGGGACTCTGTAGGCTGGCTCTACTAGACACTGCAAATAACCAGAGAAGGGGAAGGGAGCTTTGGAAGTGAAGTCCAGGCTACCTCAGGCCTAACAGCATTTCCCATGGAGTGGGGGGCAGATCAGGCACCAAAGAGCAGACATATTCTGCTGAAAGTGGCCAACTTTGGAAAATTGAGTTCTTTCATGCATTCAGCAGCCCTTTACTGAGCAGCCACCATATTCTTTGTGTGGACCTAGGACTAGTGTTATTATGACAAGTGAAACAGCCCCTTCCCTTGAGTGTTCCTACTGTTAGGAGGAGAGGCGTCCATACCCTTCTGGATAGGGGTAAGTTCACAGGGAGATGCTGTTCTGATTCTGACCTCCTATTCCTAGCTGTCTTCCAGCCAGTTAAGAGTTCTTCAGTGTGGCACTGAGCAAGTCTGCCCACTCCTTGGACCTCGGTTAGCCACTGGTAGAATGGCAAAGAAATGAGACCCAGAGCGGGAATGTGATTTGCCCAAGATTCCCCTAGAACTCTGTATTCCCATCTCATAATCAGTCCCCTGCACCATCTCAAGCTGTTAAAAAGCAAATGAGGTTGGGGCCCTCATTACCCATTAGGGATAAAAGTCAGTCTTTGTTGCCAACTCTGGCCACTTCTCTCTCATTTTTAAATAATGCCCACTTTGTGAGGAATACTGGAAAGAGTAACACATGCAGCATTCTCTGAGCGTCCAGGGTGGCTCAAGTGTCAGAGCCACTTCACAGGAAACCACATGGCAGGATGTGCCATGGACCGAGTGCTGGAGGAGTACTGCAGGCAGGAATAAGAACTGTTTATGGAGCACCTGCTATGTTCCAGGGTCATGTCTGCGTTACCTCATCACAGCCTCACAACGAATCTAAGAATTAAGTGTCGTTAATCCCATTTTTCATATGAGGAAACTAGAGTTCAAAACTGTAAATAATTTGCCCTAAGAGATACAAATTATACCTCCTGGCAAGTGGAGGAGCTGGGCTTGGATCCAGGTTTGCTGGATCTAAATAAAGCCCATGTACCCAGCCACTTAACCAAGGATGTGGGACTTGAGTTGCACCTTGGGGGATGGTAAGATTTAGGCAGAGAAGGACATTTGAGATGAGGGAACATCCCAAGTGATGACAGAGGCTTTGGGAGAGCAGGGAACCAGTGTACTCCCCGTTCACTGCAGCCTCCACTTTCTGGGCTCAGGTAATACTCCCACTTCAGCCTCCTGAGTAGTTGGGACATGCCCAGTTAATTTTTTTTTTTTTTTTTTTTCGCAGAGACAGGGTTTCACCCCAGTCTACTTTCTATAACCCTTCATGTATCTTCACCAATCTCTCTGGCAGAGTAAGATCAGGTAACACCATGCTTATCATGGAATGGCACCTGATGCAGGTCCCTCCACAGGACAGAAGCTTGGATTAACAAGTGCCCAGCTTGCCCCAGAGTGGGGAGCCATAGGAAAAGGAATACATAGGCATTGAAGACCTACTCAGTGCTGGAGACCATACCAGACCCTTTCCTATGCATTACCTTGCCCTCAACCGCCTTGTAAGTTGGCATCATGTTCACATTCTACCAGGAATGAGGAAACAGGCTCAGAGAGGTAGATTCAGCTACCCAAGGTCACAGAGATGGAAAGTGGTAGAACTGGGGTAACAGCCCAGGTGTGTCTGGCGCCAAGGCCCGTGCACTTTCCACCGACCACCTGTAGTAGTCAGGCTTCTCTAGAGAAACTTCTCTAAAAATTAGATATAAATATATAGAAAGAGACTCATGATAAAGGATTGGCTCATGCGATTATGGAGGCTGAGAAGTCCCATGATCTGCCATCAGCAACATGGAGACGCAGGAAAGTCAACAGTGTAGTTCCAGTCCAAACCCAAAGGTTTGAGAGCCAAGAGCACTGACGTACAATGGCAGAAGAAGATGGATGTCCCAGTTCAAGCCGAGAAAAATTTTCCCTTCACCTTTTTGTTGTACTTGGGTCCTCACAGGATTGGATGATGACTGTCTGCCTTGGTGAGGGCAGGTCTTGTTTACTAGGTCTACTGATTCAACTGCTAATTTCTTCTGGAAACACCCTCACAGACATGCCAGGAACAATGTGTACCAGCTATCTGGACATTCCTTAACTCAGTCAAGGTGACACATGAAATTGACCATCACAGCACCGTTGGGAACCACTAAGTGTCACTACAGTCATCAGCATTGAGAGGTTAATCAAGGCCATGGAGAGGCTACAGATGGTGGTGGAGGCCATGTGGGGAAGGTCTGAGGGTCTTCAGGGGCCTTGGAATGCCTTTGGTGACACTAGGGACCTCTGGAAACCTTCACAGATTCCCAGAAACGATAGAAGGCCATGGGAGTTCACTGATAAAGACAAGGGGATGTTAAAGCCAGTGAGAGGCATTGGAAGTGCCTGGGACCCCCTGGAGGCCTGAAAGAGATGTTGCAAGGGGAGGGGGCCTGGAGACCCTGTAGAATTACGTGAAGCCATTTGGGAGTTACGAGAGACTGAGAGTGACAGGAGTATATGGGAGTCGTAATGGCTACTGAAAAAAAAAAAAAAAAAGAGGCTCACTGGGGAGCATGAAGAGGTGCTGAGAGCCATCAAGAGTTACAAAAAATAACACAGCCCTTGGTCATTACTGGGGGGTATTTCAGTCATCCAGAGTCCTAGGGAGTACTTGGGATCACCTTGGGGGGCCCTGCCTGGAGGAGCAATATGCAGGACGTAGCCTTGAGGAAAGGGGAGGAGGGTAGCTCGGAAATGCTCTTACAGGGGGACACAGAGACTGGGAGCTGGAGCCAACATGAATAAAGGGGTCAGATGCCTGACTGGCAGAGATGGAAAAGCCAGGCCAGAACTCTGCAGACCACGAGAGGCAGCCGGCGGGTACATGATGGGACAAGGATTTTTTACCTTGACCTTCCTAGGGTTGTACAGGTCTGAGTTTTCTGGAGATTCCCAATCTGGGTGTGTCAGATCCCCCATCTGGGTCTAGCCGACACTTGGCTTTTCTTATTCTCCTGGGAATTTTCTCTGCCTTTCTTTTCAAAGCCAACCATTCCTGGGGTGACAAGGCTCTTATAGCCCAAGCTGAGCAGGGGCTCAGCCCCCACCAGAGGTGAAGGATTTAGGGGAAACCTAACAGAGGAATCTGGGCCTGAGCTCTGGGAGCTCCTGGTCAGATGATGGAGAGAGGGGACAGAGAACAGTGTAGAGTGAAGGCAAGTGTCATTTATTGAGCACCTACCATGCACCTAGGATGAGGTGGGTGTTTTCCATAATCCTCAAAACGACCACTGGAACTGTGATTTATTCTCATTTTACAGATGTGCACACAGGCTCGAGAGGTAAATGGAGGAACTTGCCCAACATCACACAGGCTGTGCCGGAATTCAAACCAGGTGGATCAAACCCAGAATTCTTGGCTTTTCTCCTCTATACCAGGCAACTATTGGCTTGGCCCAGGTCTCTAGCAGGGAAGAATGAGCCCTGAACCTTCCTGCCCTTACCCACTGTCCCCAACCCCTACCCCTCCATCTCAGTCCTGGGGCTCAGAGGGGCTGGTGGCTGGCAGATCCAGGTTCTGTTAGCAGCAAGTCAACCACCAGATGGCGCTGCTGCTAAACCCAAGCCCCCTCCCTGTGGTCCAGGCTCAGGCCAGTGAGGTCAGAACTGGAGCTGGGACCCCACAGTTGAGACTAGAGGGTCCAGAGGTCTCACTCTGGGTGCCCAGATGAGGGACAGAAAGGTTGCCCTTGTCAAACGCACACAATTCATCCCTCTCACCCTGCCCCATCCCTAGCTCATGTTTGCAGCACTACCCCAACAGCCAGAAGTGAGAGTTCTTAACTCTCTCACTCCTTTGCTGTGTGACCTTGGGCAAATGACTTTGCTTCTCTGACTTCAACGTCCTCTTCTGTCTAAGTGGACAGAATAAGCCACTCAGGGTTGCTGAGAGCATGAGATGAGATGATGGTATGTGCCAAGCGTCCGGCACACAGGGAGAACATGACTCTCCCAGTGAGCCTCCTTCCTCTGGGCCACAGTCAGAAGGGCCCCAGCCGGTGTCAGGAGACCTGCACCCTAGCTCTGAATTCGCTATGTGCCTTCACAAAGACACACTGCCTCTCCAAGTCTCGGTTTCCTCATCTGTAAAGTGGCACTAATCACAGGAACTTTCTCTTTGGTTATTCGGAGGATGAAATGAGAACACGGCTAGATGGCATTTCTTTTATAAAGCCTCACATGATCAGGAAAGGTGATTATTGAAAATATTTCTACAGCAGCTTTCAGGGTGTGGGGTTGGGTGAATGTGTAAATGGTGGTGAGGTGGGAGAGGTGACCGGGTACATGGGACAGGCTGCTGGTTTTGCTCTGTGTACCTAGCAATGACAGGCCCCTTGTACCACACCCTACTTGGTATCTTCCCGGCCATGCCGCAAGCCCCTATCTTGCGCCATCTATCCTGGAAGCTTGCCCCAACCCCAACCCATTTAAACACAAAAATGTATGAGTGCCTGCACGGAACAAAGATGAGAGGCAGAACACGGAAATGCCGATTGTGATGATCTCCGAATGATAAGGTTTGGGCTGATTTTTATTTTCTCCTTTTTCTTTTATTTTTTCTGTACCATCCAATTTTTTTTTAACGAAGAACATCTATTGCTTTTATATTCCAAAAACCAGAATCAATAAAGCTATTTTTAAAAATTCTTTCCTTGCCATCAAGAGGTTGGTTACAAATGAAGGTTCCAGAGAAAGAAACGATGATTCTCCTGTGGCTGGAAGACGTGGCCAGAGGGAGACGCGAGGGGAGAGGAGGTGTCACCATGTAAGCTGCCTTCAGTCCTGTCTCCAGCCTCCCCTGGGAAGCCAAGGAAGAGGCAGATGCAGCAGGACCCCTCCTCCGGGCCACAGAGCTCCCCGTAACATTTATGGGCCGGCATTCCAGGGGCCTTGATCTTGCCGCTTGTCTCTGGGAGCTCGTCATGGTTGTTGAAGGAGGAAGGGAGAAAACAAGCAGGGAAGCCATGCTTGGTTGAGGGCTGACTATGTTCTAAGTGCTGCCGCCTCTATTAACTCGTCAGACCTTCCTCCCCACACTCACCTGTTGAGGGAGCTGGGATTATCAGCCCAGTTTACAGATGAGAAAACTGAGATATGAACTTCCATATCTGACTGCCTTCTGGATCTCTCCTCTTGACCATCCATTCAGCATCTTAAACTCAGTTTTCCCAACTGAATTCACCTCCTCCAGCCTCTACCCCTGCCCAGCCTATTCCTTCCTATCTCAGTAAGTGACACCGCTGTCCAACCACTTCCTTTATTCAGCAAATACTGATGGAACACCCACTATGGCCCTGCCCTTGAGGAACTTGCACTCTCCCCAGAGGAGACAAGACCATGGACATTTTGGAAAGTAAAATTATGCAGTGTTGCAGAAGATAAATTATCTGGCTAAAAATAAAGCAGGGAAGAGGTATAGGAAGGGTCAGAGTAGGGAGATTGGAATTTTAAACAGGCTGGTCAGGGAAGGCCTCATGGGGAAGGTGAAGAAGGGAGGCAGTAGCTGTCCCAGAAGGAGCATTCAGGCAGAGGGAGCAGCGTGTGCAAAGGCCCTGGGGTGGGCGCTCATCTGCAGCTAAGAGGCCAGGGTTGCTGAGGCAAAGTGAGCAAAGGAGGACTGGTGGAAGGGGAGGCCAGAGAGGTGGTGGGCAGATCACGGAGGGCCCCAAGGCCAGTGCGGATGTGCGATGAGGAGGAGTGAGGGCTCTCAGCAGGAAAGGGACCTGTTTTAACAAGGCCCCTCGGGCTCCTGGCAGGGGCTTGGGTGGAAGCATGGAGACCAGAGAGGAGGCTGTTGTCCTCCAGGAAAGAGATGATGGTGGCTGTACCAGACAGAAGGGGAGACAGGATCTGGTTCTGGGTATATTTAGAAGGTAAACCAACAGGGTTTCCTGGTGGATTGAGAGAGAGAGGAGTTGAGGATGACTGAGGTTTGGGGCCAGCTTGTCAAGTGAGAAAATCTCCTCATTCCCCTCATTCAATCCACCTGTGAGTCTCATTGGCTCTTCCTCTTTAAACCTCTCAAGTCCACTCACTGCCTCCGCCCTAGCCACTGCTTTGACCTCCCACCATCCCCTGGGCTGCTGCTACCTCCTCCTGGCCCACTTGCCCTGCCTTCTCCTCCAAGGTGCCTTCCCCTCAACCCCTGTGATAGGGCAGTTCATGCCCATTAGCACTCATGGCAGACCTGAGCCAGAGCCTACCACTGTCAGGGAACTTCCCTTCTGCCTGAGAGTTACCACCCCAAAAGGAAATCTTGGGGGGGGGAGGCAACAGATGGAGGATGGTGCTGGTTCACCAAAAACTCACCATGTCCACCCCAAGGGCCAGCTGCATGACAACCAGGCATCATTAGCAAGGAGAGGAAGGAGGCCCCAGGACTGGCAAAGATTGGGCCTTTGAAGAAGTTCATAGCTCAGCGTGGGCTCTGGCATCTCAAAGGTGTGGGTCTGAATCATGGCTCTATCTCTTACACCATCTGGGTGACCCTGAGCAAGTCTCTTCACCTCTCTGAGCCTGCCTTTGCTCATCTGCAAATTGGAACCAATAATCTCCAAGCCTCAAGATTCTTGCAAGACCTAGGAGTTCCATTAGGGTGTTGGCTTACGTTAACCTAAAACAATGCCTCCCAGGGCCTGATGGGCCCCCATGAAAGGAATGGACACAGCTTTGGAGCCAGACAGACTGGAATCCCATCCCAGGTCAGCTGAGTGACCTTGGGCAAACCTCTTCCTCTCTGAGCCTCCATCTCCTCCCCTGCAAAACAGAGACCCCCTCTCACCAAAGAAGCAGGTGTACATGCACCCAGCACACAGTAGGTACTCAGCCACTATGCTGGAGAGTTTGGACTTCACCCTGGAGGCAGCTGGACCCATTGCTCCCATGCCCCCCTTCCTGGGCCAGGGCAGCTGCAGGCCTGATGGGGTGTTTTTATCTCCAAGCCGCAGTGGGCTCCGCAGAGCTCGGCAGAGTCCCTGGGCGCATGGACAAAGAGCTGTTGTTCCCTCGGATCTAAAATTGCCTCCCTCTGATTGCCGCTATACAAACCCAGGCGGCTGCTCGCTTCCCCCATCCAGTTGGGTCTATTTCAAGAACACGCTGATTAGCGCTGATTGCGCCTTGATTGTGGCGGGTGCCTTGCCCAGCCCCCTCCCCATGTGCGGAATACATGCTCCTGCTCCCCCACCACGGCTCCTGCTGTCACCCAGGGACCACCAGACCAGGAGACCAGGCAAGTGGTGCAACACACATGAGCTAGGGTCCTCATTCTTCCTTTGGGCAGATGACCTTCCCTCTCTCAGGTCTCTACTTCCTCCTCTGCAAAATCCTTCTGGGCTCAGAAGGGTATGGACTAAAATAGTACGTGGAGGAATGCAGCTTTCATGGTGGGCATTTAGACACTGTGACGGGTCCGTAGCCAGGGGAAGTGGCTCTTCAAAACACCCCATCACACACACATTTGGACACACATATGCACACACACAGACACACAGACACATACACAAACACAGACGCCATTCATGCCGCTAGCTGCCCTTGAGGCCGCCCTTGATGGGGCAGGATGGAGCTTTAGTAATTAGACTTCGCTGCACTGGGCATCTGACGCTTGCCTTGGGCACATCCTCCATGCAAACTCCACAATCATCTTTTCAGCACATATTTTGTGCCCATTTTGCAGATGAGGACCCTGAGGTTAATGGAGGTGATGTGACTTGCCTCGCATCTCGCAAGGAGGGAATGGTGGCATCAGGACTTGATCCAAGCTCCTTGTGAGGCAGAAGCCAGTGTTCTCACCACCCCATAGCCCGCTCGGGGTTTGCGCCCGTTTGAATGGAAACTATGAGTGGGAACAGCTTATAAGACAATTTATGCTGGTTATTTTTACTGTATTCGTCCTGTGTGATCCTGGAAAAGTCTCTTCTCCTGATGGGGCCTGTTTCTTCCTCTGTAAAATAGGGTGCCCCTGGTCATGAACTGATCCTTGGACTTTCCTGGAAGCACATTTTAAAAATGCAGATTCTCAACTCTGTCCTTAGAGATCTGGAATCAGTCGGCCTGGGATGGGCCCAGGTAATCAGTATTTTAAGATACTCTCCAGGTAACAGCGGGCACCAGAGGAACAGTGGTTTGGGGATAGTCTACTCCCTGGCAAGTTAAGCCTCCTCCCTGGCAAGATAGCGAGTTAAGCTATCTTGTCGCCCAAGCCAGAAACTCAAACATCAATCAATCCTGTCCCAGACTCCCTCGCTCAACTGCAATCATTGCAAGATCTACCTGTTCACCCTCAAAGGGGCCTCTCTGTACCCCTGCTGTCCCCTCACCCACTCAGCCCAAGCCCCATCACCCCCACACCTAGACCATTTCAGGGGCCTCCTTCCAGGACTCCCTGTGGCCACAGTGCCCACCCCCACTCTCCACTTCAGTCCCTTTTCTACACAGCAGATAGAATGATCTTGAAATGCAAATCTGAACACCAGCCCTGACCGTTCCCAGCTTAAACCATCAGTGGCTCCCTATTGCTGCAAATATTAAGATTAAACCCTACATAGTGGCCTACAAGGCTCTGCAGAGACTGGCCCCTGTCCCTCTCCAGCCTCATTTTACACCACTAACTTCCTGGTCTTCTCTCAGACTTCAGATTTTAATCCTCTCTGCGCCTGTCCACCAGAGGGCCTCTAGCCTTGCCGTGTTTTCTTCCTGGATAGAGCATCTTGTCTCCCTTCTTCTAGTTAACTCTGGCCCATTCATTAGACTGAGCTCAGCCCTCACTTTCTGGAACTATCCTGAGAGGAACTGTGCTGTCCCAGGGGTACTGAGCTCCCCGCGTAGGGAAGAGCCTGTAGTTCTCTAGGACTAGGGAGCCTCGCCCTCCTGGGATAGGGGGAGCCAGGGGGCAGTGCAGACCTGGTCTGGGTACTTGGAATCCCAGGCAGCCTAAGCCAAGGCCTGTTGGCAAACAGTGGGAGCTCCAGAGCTCTGGCTCAGGGACTGGAATTCTCATTGGATTTTCCACTTAGCCCCCAGGTCCTGGGCAGTGCTAGGAAGTGGCATAATCTGAAGGCCTCTGACTCCCGGTTGGGAGGTCCTTGCAGCCTCAGGGGCTTCTGAGGGGCACGCATCACTTCCCTCCCCTCTGCCGTCTACTCCAGGGAGAGCCCTTCTCTCTCAGGCATCTCCCACCCCTTTCCCATTCTCTTCTTCTGTCTCACTGCCTCTTTTCCTCTTCAACACCTCTGCTCCTCTCTCACCTCTCCCTCTCCCCTCCTCTCCCTCCTCCCCATCCCTACTCCCCCAGGCTCCTTCCTTTTCTTTCCACACTCCTGCCACCTCAACTTCCTCCTCTCCCCTTTAGGCACCCCTCCCTGTCTGCTACTTCCATGCTGCTTATCTCCCCACCTCAAACTCTCTCTTTCTCTCTCACACCCCACTCTGTGCACCCTACTGAGGACGCCTGCAAGTGCCCTGCAGCCCTTGGGGATGTGGCTCCAATGTTCCATCCTGAGGAAGAAGAAGAAGAGGGAGACATGGCTTTCAGAAGACCCTCCCTGCTGTCCTGCAGCAGAGCAGAGCACCTGGGGAGTGGGGAGGAGGCCTGGGCTGTGGTGAGAGGAGGCTCAGAACAAAACAGGGACCTAGGGGAGGCCTCATCAGGTGCAGGTTCAAGAGCACAGTCTCTGGAGTCACACAGGCCTGGGTTCAAATCCTGGCTCTGCCAATTCCTGGCTGTGTGACTCAGGGCAAGTCACTTGACCTCTCTGGGCCTCAATTTCCCCATCTGTAAAATGAGGATGAAGCTAGTTCCTGCCTCCTAGGGTTGTTATGAAAATCCAGGGAGCTCATGCAAAGTGCTTGACACCAGGCCGGACATACAGGGGGCGATCAGTATCTTGAAAAGGGAGTCAGGGACTGGCCTTGGCCCCACACTTCACATCTGGGGAATGGGCTGGGCATCTGAGCCATGCATTTTTAAGCGAACCCTTAGAGAAAGGAGGGGGCTCCAGGGTTAAGACTCCCAAGGCACCTCCACAGCTGCAATCCAAGTGAGGACTGGGATGACTTGCTGCCATATTCTTCCAATGCCCAGAAAGGTGAGGCCACAGGCCCCAAATCTCAAAGCATGCTCAGCAAGGTCAACACTTGAACTCAGTGGCATGGCTCCTCCAAACCTGTCTCCCTCCATCACCTGGAATTGGGTCCCAACTCTGGGGATCCTCCTGAGGTTGGCACAGATAGGCTCTTCAGGGCCCATGTGTGGGATGTGGGAGACAGGCAGGATGTTTGCCCAGACTCCGGGATTCTGCAGACCCCCGTCCCTACCCCCTGTTGCTAGGCAACAGCTGCTCATTGCTAAGGGTACCTGCAGAGGTGGAGCAGAGGGAGGTGGAAGCAGCTGGCTCTGTCCTTCACAGAGTCCTTCACAAAGAGTCCCAAGTCAGGCGCAGGGAGGATCAGAACCTCTAAGATGAGCAGGGACTTGCCCAAGGTCACTAGAGATGTGGGCTAACACATCCTACTGCCAAATGCCAGAGCTGGCAGGACCTGCAGAAAGCTGGATAACACGGGGCACATGTATTACCCTTGAGTCCTGAGCCCGGGACAGACGTCACTAAGCACCGACCATTCTCCTTCCCACCCAGCCCAGCCCTAGCCTCAGAATTCTCAGCACAGCAGTCAAGCAGCTGCTGCAGCAATGGATCAGTGCTGGCATGCAAGACAGACCTATTTATCATTTCTTATCTACCTCAACACTGTTATTTCACAGATGGATAAACTGAGGCCCAGAGATAAGATGCAGTAGAATGAAGTGCGTGTGGGGCCTGAGAGTCAGATGACCTCCAGGTCTTAGCTCTGTGCTGTCTTGCTGTGTGACTGCAGGCAAGCCCCTCTACCTCTCTGAACCTCAGACTACGTGTATAGCATGGGTCTGAGGAAAGCAAGCCCTCCCTGTTAAAATCAAATGGGGGAGTGGGTGCAAGCACTCCCTGGGTGCCAGGCACAGAGTGGCACTCGGGCGTCTTTCCACCCTTCACTCCTTTCTTGTCTCTCATCCAGGGCCTGGCAGCAGGCAGGCTAACACGCAGGCCTTCTCCGCCCCCAACACACCTCCCTCAGTTCCAGCTTCTCCAGCTGCTCCATTTCTGGGCAGATGTTTGCCCTACAAATGGTTTTAACTGTGGGGGAGGTGAGGGAAGGGGTCAGATTTGGAGCTCACTGGCTCTGAGCTTAGTGGGAGGAGGATGGAAAAGGTGGTCACCCATGGGGCTGAGACAGGTATCTGCTGGAGGGGGGATGGTTGCCTGGAAACCACCACAGTGTGCACAAGTGTCTCGCTGGCTGTGGGGAGGTTTGGAGTCAGCAGTCTTCTCTCTCCCTCTCTTCTCTTTCTCTCCCATTCCCCTGGTTCAGCCCCCACAGCCAGCTCTGCTTCCATCATGGCTGCCAGGGGAGAACTCAGCAAGGCTCCCCCAACACACACTCTTAAGTGAGCTCAATCATCCCCACGACATGGGGAGAGTCACTGACCCTCAAGTCAGGCACTTACCATGGGATCTCACGGGATCTCCTGGTCTCGGCTTCTCTAATCCTGTGCAGGACACGCCAGGCGCTGGCCCATGATGAACCCCTCACCCCAGGCCCTGCGAGCTCCCCTTCCCTAGCTGCTCTCAGCACAGCATGGAAGGTCTGAATCCCTCCCTCAGGGCTCACCCAGTCTCCAAATCCAGACAGGGTCTCCGCTTAAGTGTCTCTGTTCACCCTGATACACAGTAGATGCTTTTAGCAAGTGTGTGTGGCTGGCAGTCAGGGAGCATTGCTGTGTGAATGCATCAGTGAATGAATGAAAATGAATGAATGAATGAACACTGCTCTGGGCCATGAATTGTAAACTGTGTTGTTCCCCTGCAGGGAAGTGTAGTAGCTCAAGCTTTAAATTGAGAGTCAGGAGACAGGATTCTGCCCCTAGGTCAGCCCCTAACTGACTGTCCAAGCTTGAGCCGTCCCTCCCCTCCCCAGCCTCGGTTTCCTCATCTGTCAAATAAGAAGGTTAGCATAAATGCTCAGGTTCTGCCATTAGGAGTGTCTATGGATTTGGTTTTTATTCTCCACGGTCTTCCCACCCCACCATGGATGCAGCTGGTTTAGGAGCAGCTTACGTGGGTGAGAGGAGAGAGGAAGTCTCCCCTCCCCAGTGAGTCTACACTTGGGACATCCTTTGCTAGAGACAGGCCCTCTGCCTGGATCAGGAAGGCCATTGTGGTGTTTACTATCCAATGGACTGGGAGGTGAGTGTTGAGGGGGCTGTGCAGAGAAAGGTGTTGGGGGAGCTTCCTGTAAAGATCCTCTAAACGAGGAGGTGAGATTTGAAATGAGAAGCTCCAGGGGAAATGTGCACACATGTGTTGACACACAATGCACACACTTCATGCATGCACACATGTAAACGTACATGCACACACCACACACAAACATGTGCATGCATACTCGGGCACATGCTACATATACGCACACATAAACACACATGCACACACTACACACATGCATTGTGTGCATACACACATGCTGCATGCATGCACACATATAGACAGACCACACACACGCACACGTACACGCACATGCACCCACACACACGCACCACACTGTATACACACACACATGCTGATTTTCCCTGTAGAGCTATTCAGTTTTTTCTCCCCCGGAGATGTTTCCATTGTCTTCTTGATCTTTTCATCTCAAATATGATCATTCCAGACCCAGCCGAGGAGCACAGACAGTTTCAACGTTGAGCAGTAACCACCAGGGCTCCAGGAGGGACGGGTGACAGTGGAGGGGCCTTGGCAGCTGAGGGTAGGGGAGCAGGCACCAACTGCCCACCAGTGGGCAGCGCCACATGGCCCAGGTGTTGGCACGCTTATCCAAACTGCAAGGAGGGGCCAAAGGCCTTACTAAGAGAGCAAATGTCCCTTGACTCCAGGCCTTAGGCAGCCTTCTCTGCCCAGCCACTCTGGCTGCTCTGGTTTTCATTGTTCCTCTTTGGACGAAGGACTTCATCACAGCCTCTGTGTGTCTGTTTTGATGGGTTTGAGGACTCTCGCCAGAACCATTGTTTGCCAGATCTCTCTATATTTTGTCAAAGTCATCTTTTCACTCTGATGTGTCTGTTCCTTTTTCTCTTCCATTTTCAAAGGATCCAGAAGCGGCAGTGGGCCAGGGGCAGGAGCAAAGATCCCTAATTAGCAGCACAGGTTTGAGATCATTCACTAATCATTCATTGATTCACTAAACAAAATCTTATTGAACAGTGTTCTGAGCCAGCCACTATACTGGACACTTGTTTCTTGCCTCATGGAGCAGCAGAGGAAATACACCCAACAGTAAATAAATGATGACAATGATGTGTGCTCAGAAGGGTCCCTGGGCCTGGGAAGCCTAAGGCTGGGCACAGCTGCTCCTGATGGGATGATGGGCAGAGGCCACCCTGAGAGAGATGCTGTGGGGAGAAGGAGCCAGCTGGGTGGCGTGCAGAGAGCAGCATTTGGGAGAGAGGAAACTGTGAGTGGAAATTCCTCGGCAGGACACAGCAACAGGGCTGAAGTGCAGAAAGGAGGCCAGGGTGACAGGAGGGTCTCGAGTCAGGGAGAGGCACGACAGAGCTCAGACAGTTGGGCAGGGCTAGTGATGGGTCAAGGCGCGGAGGCATGGAGGAGGACAGAACCACAGTTTCTGCCTTGGGCACTGCAGGCCATTCCTGCACTTTGCTGAGGGCCTACTACGTGCCAGAGCCAGACACTTGGCCATGCATCTCCTCTTCCCAGGGAGGCCATTCCAGGGAACCCATAACCATAGCCCAGCCCAGGACTGAGTGAGTCCTCTGGCCAGATGGGGCCTCAGCCATTGTTCAAAACAGCAGCTGCAAAAACATCTCCTTGCTGCCTTCGCCTGACCCACAGCCTCTCCCAGCAGAGAGCCCACGGCAGACTCTCAACGGAGGTTCAAACCTGCTGGGATTGACCATGGAGAGCGTAAATGAGGTCTGGCGCCCACAGAACAAATTCCCTCACGTTCCAGGCATTTCTGCCTTTGTGTTCCCTGATGCTGGGAATTTAACCCAGGCAAGGACAGAAGGACACCTGGTCCCAGTTACTAGGACTCCACAGCCTGAATTTACCTTCTACATTCACATTCGTTCCTCCTTAAAATGGGGCTGCTGCCAGGACTCCTGCCCAGGCCTGGCCACCCCCAAGCCTGGCTTTGTGGCCTGTGTTACACTAGAATAGGCATCACAGCTTATCCCACCAGAAACTTCCAAAAAATCCAGACTCCCACGCCCATCCCTTACTTGCCAGTTCCAAATCTCCCAGAGAGTTCTGTATTTTTAACAGGCTTCCTTGTGACCAGGAACCACAAGCAAGCCTCAGCAGAGAACAGAAGAAAAACCTGGGGCTCTGGAAGTAGAACGCCCCAGGCTTAAATCCTAGTAGACTCACTGTGTGATCCTAGGCAACTTGCTTAACCTCTCTGGGCCTCCCTCTCCTCATCTTTCAGGGGAGGGTGAATATAACACTGATCCCTTCATCCATTGCAAGGAATCTTTTTACAAGGTATGCCAAGTTCTCAGCACATAGTGAGTGCTTAATCAATGGCAGATCAATGGCAGGCATTTTCACAGTTGTCTTTGAGGCACACCCATCTTGTGGATGTGTAGACAGAAAACACGGGCTCATAATGGCTCCCCAGATAATTTCCAGGGCCAGAGAGCCGCTCCTTGTCCTTGCTCAGATGAGCAGGCTGGAATCTCTCAGGCAGGTCTCTCTGACCGCGACTGAGGGTGTCAGGCACATGCTCTGCCCAGCAGATGCAGAAGCAAGAGGGAAAGATCCTCCCAGCGTCCCTGGCTCCCGTGTGGGTGGGGGACAAGCTGACTCCCCAAGTCTGACAGGAAGGGGAGGAGGGACCTGAAAAAGGCTTACAGAGAGGAAACAAGCCCCAAAGTGGGTCAGCACTGCCCTGGACACTAACCCATTTCCAGTCCCTCCTGCCCACAGGCCCGCTGGCCATGGGACTGTCATCTTGCATTCTCTCTCATCCTGCTCCGGCCTTTGACCCTGTTTTCTACCTCCTGTCAGTCTAGGGAGGAGGCCTGAACACCCAAGTACAGACCATGGGGGCTACAGGGAGGGCCTTCTGGTTTGTGCTGGATGTTCTAGGAGAATTTCCCACCCACCATCCTGACTTTATTTGCAGTGGGGCTCATGTGGGGATGGGGGAGCAACGTGGTGTTCAAAACAGTACAGGCTTTAGGACTACCAGATGAGTTTCAAACCCAGCTTCCCCAGTTCCAGCCTTCACGGTCTTGTGCAATTGGCTCTGTTTCTTCCAAGCCTGTTTCCTGACCCATAAAAGGGTTCAATGAGATGGTGCCTACACAAATCCTAACTTGGGGCTTGAGGAGAGGAACACCCCGTAAACAGTAGCAACGATGCCTATTATTCTAGTGTAACAGAGGCCACAAGCTAGGCTTGGGACAGGGCCAGACCTGGGCAGGAATCCTGGCTCTGCCCTCCTGGCTGTGTGATTTGGGACAGGACTCTGCCTTATCTCCAGCACTTTCTTCATCTGTGAGATGGAGACGCTCACCTCCTAGGCTTATGTGAGGATACGTGCATTGATGTTTGAAACAGAGCCTCGGCAGAACAAGCTGTCACCAGTGCAAGCCGTTCACAGTGATAATCGGGAGCGATGTGTGAACTTACTCACCACATGTTTATTGAGCATCTCTCTACGTGTGTGGCCCTCAATCCAGCAGGGAGGCAGATGCATGAGCTCCAGACTCACCAACAAGGAGACTGACGATCCCAGCACAGGTTCTCACCCCACTCCATGATCCGGGACCATGTGTGGAGGACACCTGGCTTAGTCTAAGCTCTTTGCTCACCAGAGGGGTCTCCGGGAGGGTGCTGGACCCCAAGTCAACCAGCCGGGGAGGGAAGCCAGGGGACCCAGCACACCACGCAGCCTCACCCACAGCATCTACCCACTTGATAAGCCTTGGCCACTGCCCAAGTGGGCTGAGGGGAGCTGGCCTTGAGCTCTAGGGAGTGGGGCATTCAGAAGCAATCAGTGGCACTTGTGGCTTGGCGAGCTTCCCAGTTATTTGTGACCTAGCAGTTCTCCTTCCACAGCTGCTGGAAATTGAGCCATGGAGGCCACTTGATCGGGGCAGCTATTGCTCAAGAGTTCCTGTGCCCACATCTCCAGGACATGAGCACCTTTTCCCATCAGCCACGGATGGGTGGCCAGAAGCAGAGGGAGAGAGACAGGAGGGGCCTGCAGAGAGTGGCCCCAGGGCAGGCCTGAGGGGTTAGAAGGAACACCTACAGGTCCTGAGGGCCAGGGAGCCTATTCTCCCATAAGTGCCAGGGACATACTCTTCCCAATAACCCTCCCCAGGAAGTGACCTGAGCCAGCGGCTGGCCATGTGCTACTGAGGTAGAAATGTCCCAGGACTCCTCCTGGGGGTGGGCAACTTAGAATTTGGGATCTTGTAAGAGAGGAAGCAGAGCCTCGGGCTCTAGAGCCAGGTTTGTATCCAACCATTGCCACTTACTCGCTGGGTCTCAGTTTTCTCATCTGTAAAATTGAAACAATAATAAGAGTACGGACCTCACCGGGCTGTAGGAAGGTTTAAATGAGTTCATACAAATAAAGTGACTAGAGCAGGGCTTGGCACATACTGGGAACTTACTGAGTATTAGCTGCTATTGTAGTTCCCCCCTTATCTACACTTTCACGTTTTGCAGTTTCCATTACCTTCAGTCAACTGCAGCGTGAAAATATTATATACGATAAGACATTTTGAGAGAGAGAGAGAGACACTCTCATAACTCTGACTACAGCATATTGCTACAATTGTCCTATTTTATGGTTATTGTTGTTCATCTCTTACTGTACCTAACTGATAAATTAAGCTTCATCGTAGGTCTGTATGGATAGGAAAAATCGTAACATGTATAGAGTTTGGTACTATCCTTGGCTTCAGGCATCCACGGGGGATCATGGAAAGTATCCCCCACAAATAAAGGGAGACTGCTGTTACTATTCAAAGTGAACAATCCTGCCAGGGGCAGGGAGCTCAGGTGAGCTGAATTATCAAGCAGTTACCTAACGAAAGCAGATGGAAATGCAGGTGTGTTTTGCTGCTGGAATGCACTTGACACCTCTGCTCCTGACCCCTCTGATCTCACCACAGCTGTCTGTGCAGGCTCTTCCTTTGCACTCACAGGTTATGCTCAAGGACATGGCAGAGTCTTTGCCTATATGTGGTTGGCGGGGGTGGGAGGCACCCACAGAGCTCACTGGGGCCCCATGCACGTGCAGCTCAGAAGTCCAGAGAAGTTAGCACCCAGTTCTTGCACCCCTTGACAAATGGAGAACAGGAGCTGATGGGCAATTGTGGGAGGCTTTCTGTATGCCCCTCAAACATCTTGGCAGATTCACATCCCTGTGGCCACCATGGCAGCCTGGACTGCATGGCCTTGTATTGGCTTCTCTCTCCCTGCCTCACTCTTCCGGCTCCCTCTCTCCTAATCTCGGGTGTCACCTCTCACACGAACTACCTCAAGCCAGTCCTTGCCTGAGATTCTGATGTCAGGGGAACCGGTGTCTTGTGTAGGAGCCTGGGTCCTAGTGCTGGCTCTGCCATGTACACACAGTGTGGCCCTGCACAGGCCAACGCCATCCTTTGGGTCTTGGTTCTTTTGTCGGTCCCATGAGTGGGTTGGATCTTTGTGACCATGACCTGTGGCATGGATGACACAGGTATTAGGGGACGTCTGGATGCTCCCTAGGTGGCCTCACCCTCCCTGCCAGCCTCAGGGCCTCTTCTTCCCCCAACTTCAGTCCAAATCCCTTCCTTATCCTCCAGGTTCCTCCCACCACTTGCCTTCTGTCTGCTCCAGAGCAGTGTGTGATGATGCAGGGGCCAGGGGCCAGGGTCTGTCCACACACAGTTTCACACATGCATGCTCATGCCCCATGCACACGCAAGAGCATGTGTCTGAATGTGTGGGCCCACGTGTACATGTGCATGAGTTTTGCTCAACCTCCAGACCATGGCCCAGCAAGGCTTATGGGTGCTCAGACAATCCAGCCACAACTACGATTAGGTAGGGGATCCAAGGTGCCCTCTGCCTGAGTGAGAGGCCTGTAGATCACCTTTCTGCACTGTAGGCCTGGCCAGTCAGTCCCAGGGAAAGCAGGTGGGGGCATGAGGAGACAGAGATGTTCTCAAGGGGATGGACTAAGTAGGAGAGAGGGAAGAAAGGACCTCAGTTACTGGTACCAAGTGCTCACAGATGTCATCTCCTCTTGTCCCCACAACCAAGAGGTAGGGATTAAGACCCCACTCTATAGATGGGATAGTGGAGTGTGGTAGGGGAGGGGGGTTTATGTAGACTCTGAAGTTCAAATCCTGGATCCATTACTCACAGGCTTTGGGAAGGGGCCTTGAGATCTCTAAGTTTCAGTATCCTAGTCTGTAAAACGGGCCAATGATTTCTCCTTCTCATGATTCTACTGGGTGTCAGGGGAAAAATGAGCACAAAACGCTTTTATAAAGCCTAGCATCTGGCACAGAGAAAGTCGCTCTAAAGGAGGACTATGATTATAGCTAAGATGACATGAAATGGGAGCCAGAGACTATGGACCCTGACTCCCACCTTCCCCTATTACTGTCCCTTTGGTGGTGCTGGTCAGTTCCTTGTCCTTGATGCAAGGTGGAAGGTGAGTTCCTGCGGGCCTCCCCTTTGCTCTGCCACAGGTGCACCCACTGCTCATAAGCAGAACATTAGGGAAGGCAGCTCTGGGTGGGTGCCTGAGCCCCTCCCACCCTCAGAGACAAAAATAAAGTGTGTAACTGTCAGAAGCATTATGGAACTGTCAAAGGTAAATGAAGTCATTCCCGTGAATTATTAATAAGTCACGAGCCTACCTATTCAATGACAGTACAAAAAAGAAAAAACAATGTTTATCAAAAAATTTTTTAAAACTTAGGGTGGACAAAGTAGCTCATACCTATAATTCCAACACTTTGAGAGGCTGAGGTGGGAGAATTGCCTGGAACTTGAGACTAGCTGGGCAACATAATCAGGCCCTGTCTCTACAAAAAATAACTTTCAAAAAATGAGCCAGGCATGGTGGTGTGCACCTGTAGTCCCAGCTACTCAGGAGGCTGGGGTGGGAGGATCACTCGAGCCCAGGAATTTGAGGTTGCAGTGCAGTGGCTGTGATCACGCCACTACCCTCCAGCCTGGGTGATAGAGTAAGACCTTCTCTCTTAAATAAAAAAGAGAGATTTTAAAAATATTTTAAACCAAAAGGAAAAAAGACATGCTGCGGGCTGTGGGAATAGTTTGCCATGAGTTTGCAGAACCCAGGAGCCAAGAGTTAGGAGAAGCCATGGGCCCTGGGCACAGAATGTTTCAGAGCCGTGGAAAGCGATGCCCATGTGGGAAGAGGGGCCCATCAGCATCACCGAGGCACTTGGTCCACATGGCGCCCTAGATGAACAGGGAGAATTGCCCCTGACGTTGCTTCCTGTCCGCATGGCTCATTGAATCTCAGAGCAGCAGCCTCAGCTGTCTGGATCTTCACCCATCCTGCTCCAACCTAATTGCCTTTGCCTAGACCACAGTCAGAGCTGGTGACTTTGCCGGCTGTGGCCTCACCTCCCTAGACTCCAGCTCACTGTGGAAACTA
This sequence comes from Rhinopithecus bieti, assembly GCF_001698545.2. Lineage (NCBI taxonomy): Eukaryota > Metazoa > Chordata > Mammalia > Primates > Cercopithecidae > Rhinopithecus > Rhinopithecus bieti. The sequence continues at coordinate 167,272 of NW_016819103.1, forward strand.
CAGAGCCCAGTGACCCATCACTTCCACTGCAAGAAAGGCTGGGGATGCAGTCTGACAATCATTGTCTTTCTCCGAGCAATGCAAGGTAACTAATCAGCACCATGATGCTGGCAGCTGTGACTGCTAATGGAGCTAGAAACTGTCAAACTGAAGGTAATAACTGTCTCCTTAAAAAAAAAAAAAAAAGAAAAAAACTAGTTAATTAGCATAATCAGGGAATATATGGGCCAATATTCCTCACCTAATGTGGGAGATGAATATGAACTATGGGGCCTTCAGGGTTTCCAGTGGAGAGAGCAACTCCAGCCAGGAAGTTGGGGGCCACCAGCACAGAAGGAAGAGGAGAAGAGGGTAGGAAATGCCTGTGTATTTGGAGGTATTATTGTATGAGTTCTTCTGGAGACGTTATTTTATGTAAAATGCACGCCTGTCTTCAAGGCAGTGATGTTCATCTTGGCATTTCTCCAATCTATCCCTTTGATGTGTACTTACTGAGCACCTGCTGGGAAGGCAGCCAGGATTTGTTCTTGGCAAAAAAAAAAAAAAAAAAAAAAAAAAGTGAAGTTCACAAAGCATACTCCCATCTTCTAAGCTGCTTATCCACCTTCCCACCCCCAAAAGGGTCTGTTCTCTAGGTTGTCAAGGCAAGACAAGAGCTCATCCGAAGCCACACATGACTGGTAAGGATACCTAGTGGGCCCTGAGAATTGAAAAACAATCTCTCAAAGTCATCTCTCAAATCATGGCAGGCACTGACTGCCTAATATTTGTACCCTTCTGATGGGTGTGTTCAGAGAGACTGGGGAGAGGCATGAACTAATCAGAGTAAAGCAACCCTTCTCTAGACTCACTGTGTGCTGGGAGTTTACCACAACTATACAGACATTTGTTTAGTTCTCCTCATGAGACCGTTAGGTGGATACCATTATCCCCATTTTATAGAGGAAGAAACAGAGGCAGAAAAATGGTTAAATAACTTATTCAACATCAGCCTGATAGTGAGTCCCAGAGCCAGGATTTGAATGCAGGAAGCCTAAATCCACAGATTATGCTCTTAAGTCTCAGTCTAATACAGGAGAGTTAAGCTTGACAAAGCCAGGCCTCCATAAGAGAGGGCAGGAAGTAGAAGAGAAGCATCACGTACTGAGCACCTAGCACATGGAAGGCATTGAGCTGAGGATCCTCAAGAGCTAGTCCCTATCACCAAGGCACTAGCAGCAGAAGCCAGGAGTGGCTGACACATCTACAGTGCAGGGCCCCTGGGCGGTCACCCCATGTGCTCTGGGTCTGAATTCTGGTTCTCCACTTACTAGGTAAGCGCCCCTAGGCAAGGGACTAAATTTGGGTTCCCCTGGAAGCTGCCCTTGAAACAAGGATTCAAGCCTAAAACGTTCATTTGGGAAGTAAACCCAGGACATATTGATAATGAAGCGAGAAAATTTATTAATATTATCTATTGTATAACAAATTATCCCCAAAATTTAGCAGCTTAAAACAACCAAGACTTATTACCTAATGGTTTCTGAGGGTCAGGAATCTGCGAGTGGCTTAGTTGGGTGGTTCTGACTCAGGGACCCTCACGGGGTTGCAGTCAAGGAGTCAGCCAGGGCTCCAGTCATCTGAAGGCTTAACCGAGGCTAGATGATCCACTGCCAAACTCTCTCAGGTCATTACTCAGGGCCGCAGGCTTCAGTTCCTCACTACATGGGCCTCTCCATCTGGCTTCCCATGACAGGAAAGCAGGATTTTCTCCAGAGTGAGTGATCTGAGAGACAGAGAAATCAGACAGAGACACAGAGAGAGAAATCAAGACTGAAGCTATAATGTCTTTTATAGCCTAATCTCAGAAGTGACATACCATCACTTTTGTCATATTCTACTGGCTACACAGACCAACACTAATACAGTGTGGGAGGGGCTGCAAGGATATGGATACCAGGTGGAGTTCACAGAAAGTAAGATGGGGGAAGCCATAGAGGTCAATAGTGGATGTGATATCAAGCCAGGTCCCACTGTAGGCACTGAGAGGCTAATCCCACAGGGGAATGCCGGGAGAAAGTGTAGAACATGTCTCAGAGTTATCTCTAACAAACAGGTGAGGATGCTGGGGGCATTTTCCCATCCAATCCTCATTCATCATTGGTTGAAGGTTGCCTCTATGGGCCCTAACACTAGCATCTTCAGCTGTGACTTCCTCTCTCTCAACCCAAGTTTCCTTGTCTGTAAGTGGGGATGGCATCAACAGTTTTATGATAGAGTAATTGTGCAGTGGTTATGCCTGGCACACAGTAAGTGTTCAATAAAGCTGCTGGTGGTGTGGTGATGTGGCTATGATGGTCATTCTGATGGCTGGTTGGGATGAAATGAGATGATGTCAACACCACTCTTGGTAAATCCCTACTTGCTGATTCTCATTCCTGTGTTCTTTCCAGCTCAGCACATCACTTCTCAAGCTCCAGATAGTAACACTGCAGGACTCATTGCTCTGATGTTCATATGAGCCCAGAAACAGACTGGGAATGGGAGCAGATTATGTCAAAAGTTCCCGCCAACTTCTGCATCCATGAGATGTGTAGGGCCCTGGGAGCAATGTGGTATCAGAACCTTGGACAGTTTCCAAAGGCATGGGCCTGGCCCTGGTTGCTCCCCTCCTTCTTAGCAAGGACTCCACAGTACTTCGATGTCTTGAGGCCCTCCTGCATATTAGTAAAGTGATTTGTCTGAGGCTCCACAGCTAGAAAGGGGCAGAACCAGGACTCATAACTGTCTTTGAGAAGTGCCTTACCTCTCTATTCCTCAGTTTCCTCATCTGTAACATGGAAACAAGGCAGGCTCCGTGAGTATGTGACTTAGTTTATGCACACTATGCTCTTCAATCGCAGTCTTGAAATTCTTAGCAATTTTTAAACGAGGGGGCCAGTATTTTCATTTCGCACTGAGTCCCTCAAATCACATAACCAGTCCCGCAAGAGAAGAAGAATACACCTCCATCTCCCAAAGATGCTGTTTCTCCTTTTCGGCCTGCTCTCCACTCTTCTCCACCCACCGTATGGTGCATGAAGCAGGCTTATAAGGGCTACACCGACAGGCTCCTTTGTCTTCTGATGTGTATAGCTGGGTTCAGCTGATGGGAGGCCCTGGCAGGGGACAGGAGAGCAGGAGGAGTGGGTGCTTGGATCTGAAGGCATGCTGCTCACTCCCCAGGGGAATGTCTTCCCCCTGCTCCTTCCCTGCTGGGTCACAGAAACTGGGCCACATCTCTGCCCCTGCATGGAAGCAACAGCTCCATCCTTGCATGGAAACCTGTGTAGAAGCCACAGCTGTGTCAGACAGCCCTCTCCTAGAGCTATGACCACTCTTGCAATGCTCCAAACATCTCCTTCCCTTGGTCCATTTAAATCCATGGTTGCTGACCTCAGATACCTCATCATCCTCTAGTTAAATGCTTCTCAATTTCCCCCTGTGTGTGCATCTTCTATTTCCCACCAGGACCCTGCCTAATGCACTCTCTTGTGGAGTTGATGGGAAGATTAAATAAAATCCCACATGTAGCACACTCAGCACAGTCCCTGGTACATGGTCAGTACTGGGCAGAGGTTCACTGTTACTACTGGTTACCTAGCTCCAAAGGCCCAAAGTTCTGAACCATTATCCTACACTGCCACACCCCTCCCAACACACACATGGGCATGCACACATGCACACACATGCACCCCACTCTATGACAAACAGGTGGTTTGGTGGAGTGCAAACAACCAAAGACCTGTACCTAGGGAGTGAAGCTTGGAACCTAAATTGTCCCTAAAGACCTCTTGTTTCCATCCCATGGGCTCTGGGCCACTCTCTGACTTTCATTGGAAATTTCTCTCTCAGGCTTGGTTCTCTGCACCCTTGATTCTCTTCTGGAAACACAGGCTCTACATAACAAGACAGAAGCCAGGACTTGGTTTCTCTCCCTACTTGGATGAGCAAATGACATCACAGTTCTATTGCCCTTTCAAGTAGGTAATTACGGAACCTTGCAAGACCAGGAGGTATAAAAGGACCTCCATGATGTGGCCAAGATGGTACCAACACCACCAACCAGGGGTGCAAACAGTGATTGATGATGCCACGGCCCAGAGGAGTGCTAAGGACCCTAGGAGGATGGGCTCAGTTCCCTTCCCCGGGGCCCCAGTCCAATAGACTCCTAGACTCCTGAGGCCTGGAGCTACCACAGCCCTTGGGGTGGCCGTGTTGTCCTAGGGCCATGTCTGTCCTGCTCCCCGATGCAACCTTGGACCCTGGCAGATGGGGTGGAGGCTCATAAAAGTATGATGAATAAATGAACAAATGAATACTTGAGTCCATAAGCCAGTTCAGGAGCCAGTGGAGCTCTTCCTGTATCTCAGGCCCAATGTATTTCAAAGTCCCTCCCCGCACAATATATGGCCTGAGGAATCTATAGAAGAATCCCCCTGCTATCCCCACACACAAGACACTTTCCTCTTAGTAGTCTTTTGATTCAGCCAAATAAACACTCGCCAGGCCTATGACAGTTCTAGTTGGAAGGAAGAAAATGCTCCATTATTCTCATTAATTCCTCCTCTCTCATGTGGTCCAGGTAGAATTTTGTAGGACAACCGCAAGGACATTTTTAAGAAAACCACAGAGAGAGCTGTTGACTGGAGAAGCTTGGCTGAGCTGGTGGGAAGGGATGGTGCGTGTTCCCCATGAAGTGCTCCCTCAAGAGTCCACCTGTCTTCGGGGTTGGATTCCCCCAGAAACAGACCTTGAGACAAGCGAGCAGTTAATTTAGGAGGAAGCACTAGTGGGGCAGGGAGGAGGAGAAGGAAAGGAAGTAAATAGTCTATTTCAGAACAGGTCACAACCAGCAGCAATGGGGTCTTAATCCCTCCTGCGCAGACCACACCTTGGGGCCATCCCACAGAAGGGCAGCAAGCCGGGTACTCATCCTCCCACTTCCGTACCTCTCCCTCACTGGTCAAGGGCTGCCACCAGGGCTGAGAAGCTCCTGCATGTCCAGCCTCCCCTGCACAGTCAAGAGAAACCCCTTGGGTGGAAGGGTGAAGGGCATTGCAGGAGGAGCTACCCACACCACCATCATCTGATACGCACCGTTAATCAATTAATCACCCATCAGCAGGTTGGAGCCTCCCATGATGCGTGTGTGCTTAGGCTGTGTCTGCGGGTCTGCCCTTCATAGCCCCGGCAACAGAGCTGTGAGATTGTGAGAACTGCTGCCTGCATTTTACAGATGAGGAAACGGAGGCATAGAGGTGACTTAACTTTCCCAAGGTCTCATCACTAACAGGCAAATAAAAGAAATAAAAATTCCTGCCCTAATATAGCTTAAATTCTAGGGGAAGAAGACAAACAATAAACAAAATTGATAAATAAAATGTGTGGGGTCTTAAAACGCAATAAATGCTGTGGAGAAGGGGCAGGGGACAGGGAATACTGGGGTGGGGAGAGATAGAGAATTCAATAGAATAGAGAATTCAAAAAAGGGTTCCCAGAGATGACAGTATTGAAGCCAAGACTCGAAGGAGGTGAGAGGAGAAGGGATCCATGTGGCTATCTGAGGTCACCGAGTCCCAGGTAGAGGGAACAGCAAGTACGAAATGCTGAAGCAAGAGTCTGCCCAGGGCTGGGCATGGTGGCCCACACCTGTAATCCTAGCACTTTGGGAGGCCAAGGCTGGCAGATGGCTTGAGACCAGCCTGCCCAACATGGTGAAATTGCATCTCTACTAAAAACAGCAAAATTAGCCGGGTGTGATAGTGCACACCTGTGATCCTAAGGAGCTACTCGGGAGGCTGAGACACAAGAATTGCTTGAACCCAAGAGATGGAGGTTGCAGTGAGCTGAGATCGCGCCACCGCACTCCACCCTGGGCAACAGAGCAAGAATCTGTCTCAAAAAAAAAAAAAAAAAAACAGAGTCTGCCCCCAGGGTGTCCAGAACAGGACCACTGTGTGGCTGAGACTAGGAGCTGGTCATCTCAGGGGATGGGAGCTGGGTCATACAGGTCACTGCAGGGACTTTGATTTCTACTCTGAGTGAGGTGGCTTCAGAGCAGAGGAGCAACGTGGTCTGACTTGCATTGAACTGAGTCACTCTGACTACCAAATTGAGAGGAAAATAAAGTAATATGTGAATGAATGAATGAGCGAGTGAATGAAAGAATCAATGAGTGTCCTTGTACCTTCTCACAGATGAGTCTGAGCCACTTACTTTAATAGGGAGACAAGGGGCAAGAGTTTAAAGGGAAGCTGGTGAAGCCCACACTGCAAAGGGTGGAATTCAAGCCCAGCAGACAGCAGCTGGGCCTGGCGGGAGATGCTGGTCTTGGCTGTGTCTGCAACTGCCCCTCCACCCCTGTGTTCCCGCCCTGCCAGCACAGCCCCAGGGAGCAGCTGTGATCACAGACATGAAAGCAAGCCCTGTGCAGAAGATGATCAGAAGCCTTGTGACAACAGTTGTCCCTCAGAGTGCTGCTTTCAAGAGACCTCAGGCCATCCCGGGGAGTCCTTCTCATCCTCCTCCAACCCCTGGGCTGCAGAGCCCAGGCCATGACACTCTTACTCAAAAACAGCACACAGTTTCTGAAAAAATAACACAGAGATGAAGGCTCCCCTGCTCTGGAGTGGGGGAGACTCACAGCTGCCTATGAAGACACCTTAGGGGTACTGGTCAAAAATGTGGCTGACAGATGCTGAAACCTACCCCCCATCCGAGCATTTTGAATCAAGCATTTTTTTCTTCTCTCCTCCTCTCCTCCTCCTCCTCCTCTCCTCCTCTCCTCCTCCTCTCCTTTCTCTTCTTCTTTCTTCTTCTTCTCTTCTCTCTCTCTCTGCTCTCTCTCACCTCTCTCACACCGGGTCTCGGTCTCTTTCTCTCTCTGCTGCTGCTTAGTGTGTTGTAAGGAGGTGAAGGGAGAGAAAATGAGGGAAGGGAAGGGAAAAGAAGAAAAGAAATGGGAGGCCCTCATATGAACATCAACTGTGGGCAGGACACATTACTGAATACTTTCTATTCTATTCATTAGTTCATTTAATTCATACAACAGCCCTATGAAGTAATTCCTATCAATAGGCCTATTTTGCAGATGTGGAAAATGAGGCTCAAAAAGGTTAAGTCACCTGCCCAAAGACACAGAGTGGAGTGTGATGGAGCTGGGGCTGTGTGTTCTAATGCTGATTCCGCCTACATGCAACCGTCTGATGGGGGGCATGTTCTGTGCTCCATTTCTTGGCAGAGTCAAGACTGGACACCCTGAGATAGCTGCATCCCAGGCTCTGCGCCTGGGGGAGTGATGGAGCCTGGTGAGGGAAAGACACTAGGTGAAGGAGCCAGGGCTCTTCCTGTCTTTAGACCCCTGAGCTCCTCTCTGGTTCAGCCATCTGGCATCATACAGTTCCACGTGCCCTGGTTTCTGCATTCACCCACCACCCATGAGCTGCGCCATGCTATGGAACCCAAGAGGACTCAGACTTCAGCCCTGCCCACATGGGGCTTCTAGGCCAGGAGGCACACACAACTGAAATCCAGGGTGAAAGTTTTCAACTATTCCCAGAAGACATCCCTTCAATCTTCCACAGGGATTCGACTAATTCCATTTATTTTCCACCATTCCCTGCACACCCCTCCATGACATGCTATGTGCCTGACCCTGTAGCCACAGTGGTGCATAAGACAAGGTACCTGCCCTCAGGAGCTCTCAGCCAGGCTACCAGGGGAGGCAGATGTGTACACCAACAGATCCAGAACAAGATTATAAGTGCCTCAGAGGCGATCTTTTCAGAGTTGAGTGGAAACTCAGAAAGAGTTCACTGTAGAAGGTAGAGTTGACATTGGAGCTGGGTTTTTGAAGCATAATTAGGAGTTTTCTCAAACCAAGAAGACAGGCCTGGGCATTCCAGGTGGAGGGAAGAGCTTGGGCAAAGGCCCAGGGGTCTGAAAGGACATGGTGCATCCCTGGAACTTCCAGGAGGCCACGGCGGAAGGAGGCAGAGTGCCCACGTCTCTTCTTTTTTCTTCCTATGCAGTCTCTAAAAATCCCCTCTACTGCTGGAGCAATTCCACTCCACCCTCGATGTGCATCCCTCAAGTGGTAATTAGTCCAGCATTCCCACTAGAGATCTTACCCCTAGTCTCCACAAAAAAGTATGCAAGCATTCATCCAAATAAAACAGGTCTCTCCCTTGGGGGATATCTGCTGCTGATAGCATACGATTTTCCTCACATTGTTACTCAAAAGATCGGAGAGATTATTTCCTTCCATTGGAGGGCAGGAGTAAGGAGAGAGGCTGCCATTCCAGCGAGGAGGCCGAGTGACTTGACAGTGCTATGGGAGTGGATTGGGGAGCAAGGAAGAGTGATGGGTGGGATGGAGAGAGAGGCTGTTTCCAGACGGAGGAGGCCAAGGGATCAGGTTGGGCTGCTAGACATCCTGATGCAGCAGGGGATGCCGTTGGCAGTTTGGCCAGCCTAGGCCCCGGATGGCACACCCAATGGCACCCCAGCCTGGCTTGGGGTGAGCACAGAGTTGGCGTTCGGAGCTGTCAGAAGTGATTAATTCATCAAAAACACAGCACACTGGAAAACTGGCTGTGACTCAATGGCTCATTAATACTCAGACTCTGATCAGCCCGCAGATGCTAATTAAAGCCACTCCGAATAAAGGGCGGCCTCCTGAGAGCTCCAGCATGAACCTTTCCCTCACTCCCCTTGGCAGGGCACCCTCAGAGCCTGGGGGAGGTGAGCATAGTGGGTGGGCTCTAGGCCTCCAGTGAGGACAGACTCATTCTTGGTAGCTCTTGAGTGACAGAGCCCAGCGGCATTTGGAGAGGATCTGTTCCAATCTCTGCCATTTTGCAGATGGAGAAACTGAGGCTCAGGGAGGAGCAGGGGCTTTCTCAAGGCCACTTAACAAGAATGTAACCAAGCCTGGGCTCAAATGAGGCCTGAGCCCTTCCTATTCTGTTCCTCTTGACACTGTGCAGGCTGAAGGAAGGACAGGAAGGTGAACACAGTGTAGCCACAGCCCTCAGGTTGATTACATGTCAACGGGAGGTCATTTCTGGGAGGGTTTCAATCTCACCTTGTTCAACTCCACACCCCAGCCCCCAGCCTAGAACCCGGTACAGAGAAGGTACTTAACAAAATGCTGAACAAATTTATGCATGAGTGGACTATAACTTATGCCAGAATGTGATAATCAGATACAAAGGTACTTTAATCAGATACAAAGTGCTCTGTGAGTTTGGAAAGAGAAGAAATCAACGAATGCTTCCTGGAAGAAGAAGCATCAAGTAAAGAGGCACAGACTGACCCTGCCTGAGCCTGCTCTGAGTATCTTCTCATTTCATCCTCTCAACAGCCCAACCATGATTATAGCAATGATTATATCCATTTTACAGATGAGGAAACTGAGGTCCAGTCAAGTGAAGTCCTTTCCCCCAAGGTCCCACAGCCAGAAAGTAAAGGAGTTGGGACTTGGATCCAGGTCTTCCTGGCATCAAAGCCCATCCCTCACCAGTGTTTGGAAGCTCAGCTATAGAAGCCCTGCCAGAGATGAGTCTTCCCAAACTCCCCCAGAATGTGGCGGGATGCCTACATCCCTCCATCCCAAGATCATGCCGGCCCGCTCCTGTCATAGGGTCTAGCCAGGTGTGTCTATGGAGGGGATCAGGATGGTATCACCACATCCACATCCAGCACGAGTTTTGCAGCCTGGGAGCCACCCACCAATATCTGTTGAGGGTACTTTAACCCAAACACCTTCGCAGAGGGCTGCTGGGGGATTCCATGAACCAGACTCACAAACTGAGCACTGGGCACGCAGTGAGTGCCCTCCAGGAGGAGCAAAGGTTGCATTTGGGCTGTTCATTGTTATTCGCATATTGACCAGCCTCCCTTCCTGGATTCAAAGTCATTCTTGTCTCCAGAGAGGGGCAGACCAAGGACAGTCACGGGTCACACAGCCACGGGAGGCGCAAAGCCAAGTTTTCCAACTCCTGACTCCCCAGGAAAGCCTCCTTGTTCTCAGAAAACTGCCCACTCAGCCAAGGTTGAGGTCTGCATCCTTTGACAACACAAAAGCCCCTTCTGATGAAATGATTCAACTGCATTTCCACCAGGGAGTCAACATCTGCTTCCCACCTCATGCTGTTCCCACCCCTCCCTGGTCCTGATCAGAGGTTGGAGGCACTGCACACGTCACACTCACCTGGAGTGTGCTAGGGAAAGTGTGTGAGCCCAGGGGGGTGTGTGTGTGTGCCCAGTGTGTGTGTGAGAGTGTGAGGGTGTGTGTGAGCCCAGGGGAATGTGGTTGTGTGTACTTAGTGTGAGCCTCTGTGAGTTCAGCAGGAGTGTGTGTGTGAGCCCAGGGGAAGCATGTGTGTGAGTGCACATGCCCAGTGTGAGTGTACATGAGTGTGTGGATGTGTGTAAAGGATGTGAGACCAATGTGAGTCTGTAGGTGGTGCGTGTGAACCCAGCAGGAGTTGGGGGGTGTTGTTTCAGTCGGCTACGACTGGTGATGTTGCAGTTACAAATGGACCCCAGTCTCAACGGCTCACAGCGGCACAGATTTACTTCTCAGCATCTACCAGTTAATTTGCAGGTCACCTATGGCTCTGCTGTCTGTCAGCTGCATCCCAGGACCTTGAGTAAATGGGCAGCACCTAGCTGGAATATTGCGGGTCACTGTGGCAGAGGGAAAAGAGCATGAAGGAGCCATGAGCTGGTTTTCAAGGCTCCTGTCCAGAAGCGACACCTCGTTTTTCCACCCTATTCTATGGCCAGAGTGGACACACAGCCGAGCCAGACTACAACAGGATGGGAAGTGGAATCCTCTCTTGGGGAAGGCCAGGAAATACCTGTGAACAAGGACACAGCCTACACCCCTGTGATTCCATAAGGAAAAGCACATGGCTTCCTTGACTTCTCCCTTGCACATGGGTCTGAGTGAAAAAGAACCAGCATGCAAATCTGCCTTTTGGGGTGTCTTGCTTCTGGATGCGAACACATAGAGGCTTTGTGTTTCACACAAAAATGCGTGATCACTGTGTGCAAAAGCCTATGGACCAATGGGCAGGTGCCAGAGCACGTGTGATGGGAAGAATGTGGGAAGGGAGTGCATGTGTGTATCCTCACCCTCATCGCAGCACTGTCTGAACCCGTCTGTATACACACCGAACGCCCCCCACATTCACACCCGAGCATACGCTCCCTTCCACAGGGAAGAGGCTCTCGCAGATGGGAGGTGAGATGCTCAATTTCCCAGCTGATGATTTAGCAGGTTCATTCACCCCTCATCTGTGTCCATCTGTCACCTTCCACAAGGTGGCTGTCTCCACCTGGCCTGCACACTGTGGCTGCAAAGGAATGGTGGCAGGACAAAAATGCACAGCTTCTTTTCTTAGCTACCAACTCTGAAGATGGGGTCCCCCTCCCAGTTTCAGGACTGTCCTTCTAAGTGCTGCCCTGAGGGTTAAGAGCCCCATAGGAGACAGGTCAGCCCTAAGCCTCCCCAGAAGATATATCTCTTAATGCTTCAGAGTCCCCCGAATCTCCAGCAACTTTTCTCTCCTCCTAGTCTGTCCCCACCTTCCTTAAACGGGCCTCCAGTGGGAAAAAGTCAGCCCCTAATAATCACTGAGAGAATCGCCACTCCTTGGGTGCTGGTCCTTGTGCCAGCACTTGACACGTCTCATTGACCTGTCAGGAAACCCAGCAGACAGGGACTTCTGTTGTTCCCATTTGACAGATGAAGAAACTGAGACTCAGAGAGGTGCCCAACCTCACACAGCCCACTTACGGCTTAACAGGGGCTTGTATCAAGGCCTCCCTGTTCAGCCCTTTTCAATGGGTCCAGGCTGCTCAGGTCACCTCCTCCAGGAAGCTAGCCAGACCAACGGCCTGGAGGGACTGTGGCAGGATAGGAGCCCTAGATGTGGATGCTGAGGGAGGGAGAGCAGGCAGTCCAGGTCATTGTGTCTTCTCTGGCAACACTCACCCTCACCCAGGGAGAGAGCCTCCCTCAGATAGACCTCCATTTGGCCCTGACTCCGCCCTCTAACACATCCTTGAAACCAGCCTTCTGAGCTGTGAGTGATTTTGTCAAGTCCCATCTCAACCACCGCCTACCCTGGTGCCCCATTCCCCTTGGGATGAGACTCAGCCTCACACATGCTCTATGAGGCCTGCACACCTCTCCAGCTCTGGCACCCCATGCTCCCTCCTCTCTTCCCTGCTCACACCTCACACCCGCTGCACTCCTTACTCCCTGGTAACCTACCAGGAGCCCTTTCCTTCTCCTTCCCGCTTTCCCTGTTGAACTCCTGACCAACTCAGCAAAGTCTTCCTACAACAGAGACCCCATAGTTCCCTACCCCACCCAGTGGTGGAATAGCACCCCTCACTCCATAAGGCAACTGTATCTCCACTGCTGAATTCCAAGTTCCCTGTTAACTACTGCATCCCCAGCTCATCACTTAACAAAGATCCTTGATCTCCCCAGGCCCAGACCAGGAACTTACTATTCTAGAGGCCAGCGATACAAGTAAACGAAAATGGAAGGCAGGATGGAGAGTGACTCAGGCTGGGCAGCAGCTGTCAGAAAGGTTGTCAGGGAAGGCTGGCAGTGACAAGCGTGCAGAGACCCGAACGATGAAGGGAGCCATCCCATCCGTGCAAAGCTCTGAGAGGAGGGCACGGCTGGCAGATGGAGGAATGGGCTTGGCATATTCAGGACACACTCATGTGGCTGGATTTTAGGCAGCTGGGGGAGGACAGGGTTTCAGCAAGGGAGCAAAGGGTTTCAAGAACGTTTTTATTCCATCTTTGAATACTCCAGGCTACCTCCTCCACGGAGCCTTCTCTGATTGCCCATCCTTCATGTCTCTGGCCTCTCCCAGCCCTGACCCCTAAGGTAGGTTCCCAAACACCTCTTGGCCCCCTTAAGATGAAGGGGTCTCAGAGGATGGAAAAAGCATTTTACAACAGGAGCCTGGTCCCAGGCTCCACGGCCAGGAGAGCATCTGTGGGGTTTGGATAGGGTCCCAAATGGGACAGTTGTCCTCTGTGTCAGCTCCACCTCCAGTTAGCAGGTCCCTCAGGGAGGCAGGCTGGACTGGCTGGAATGTGCGGCTTGGTTATTTATGGATTTTAATTTCCCCACTCCTGCATCTCCTGGGTGTATCACAGGGAGGCTGCAGAAAAGAATTCTGCCTCAGACTAGCAGAGGGATCCAATTGCCACGTGAATCAAACACCCCTCGGAGACCCATGGACATTTAGGGGTAGTGTCTGAGAGATAAAAAGAGATTGCACAAAGGGCTCTAGGCTGGGAGCCAGAAAACCAGGTTTCTAGTCCTGGCTCTGCCCCAACTTTAGGGAAACCTTTCTCTGGGCCCCAATTTTCACCTTAATAAAGAAAGACATTAATCTAGGTCACAGATCAATGAGTTTTTTCGGTAAGATGCCATACAGTAAATATTTAAGCTTTGGGGGCCTTATGGTCTCTGACACAACTACTTAATTCTGCTCTACAGCCGTAGACAGTATGTGAGCAAATGGGCATGGCCGTGTTCCAGTAAAACCTTACTACAAACAGGTGGTAGGCAGAATTTGGCCTATGGGCTATAGATTGGTTTCCTGTGAACTAGGTGACCCTTCTGACAGGTTGCAAGCAACAAAATCCCAATGCCAACTGCTGTAAGCTAAACATTACCTAGGTCAGAAGGACTTACCAGGTCACATAAAAGTCCCAGAGAGACATCAGGCATGGCTGGATCCAGGGACTCAAATGATATCATTAGGACTCATTAAACACTCTTTTACGGGGGAAACATGGCTGTCAGCATCAAGAGTTCCAGGATTAATTCTGACTGGACCAACTTGGGTCATGTGCTTCTCCCTGAACCAATCACTGTGGTGGAAGAGATGACGTGCTCCTGATTGGCCAGGCTTGGGTCATGTGCCCATCACTAGACCTGGAGGTGAGTCCAGCCCCACCTAAACTACATGACCTGGACTGGGTGAAGGTGTGGCACTCCTGAGGAAATTTGGGGTGCTGTTGCTGAAAGAAAGGGCAGTGTACAGGGCTGCACTTGCATATAGTGAACCTTCATGTAAATTAGAACAGCACCCCTCTGGGTGGACGTAGTCCCACACTTTGGCTTGGCCAGTGGAGCACAGACTGGATTTCAGCCCATATTCCCCCCACCCCGGGGTCAGACACCTGTGTGGGGAATGACATGTGCTCATGGTGTATGGGATGGCCCTGGAAGTAGATGCCACCAGATGTCCATGTGGCCCTTCCAGGTGGACAGTCAGGGATTCGTTGTATGGAGTTTGTCTTCAAAGTTTTTTATCACAATGTCATTGTTTCTCTCTGGATAATGGTAGCCACCTCCTGGATGCCTCTGAGTCCCCAGTCACTCTTCCCATCCAACCCACACCACACACCATCACCAGATTAATTTTCCCAAAGCTTCCAAGTCAATCCCCTGCTCAAAAAACCCACTTAGCTTCCCATTGGCACCAGAACAAAGTCCTCATACCTCAGTCTCATGCTCAAGGTATCCAGTGGTCCTTCCTTAGTTTCTTTTCTCAGGCTCATCTCTTCCACTTTTTTACGCTGGACTGAGTCCAAGACTTGAGTTGGCCCCATCATTCATTAACCATGTGACCTTGAACAAATCCCTGTCCCTCTGGAGGCCCTCAACCTCCTCATCTGTGAATTTGGGGATAACCACTGATGTATCTTGAGACACATGAGTCATTTTTACACTATAAAATATTATACAAACACCAAGTGTTACTATTATATCTCCTCCCCTTGTAACAGAAGCCCTCATAACAGTCATAATTCACATTTCACTAGAGTGTGGGCCCTAGATTGACCTGAAAATTTCACCCAAATATGTCTGGGAAGCCCCAAGAGACATCTCCTAGGTGCTCACCAACCAGCCTGGCGACACCAGTTTCCTGTGCAGCCACCACGCTCTCTCTCTCCAGCATCCACATTTGCAGTCCCTGCTCATGCCTGGGGTCAAGGTGTTGTCCCCAGCTGTCTCTCAAGATGTTGGATTGATGCTGTAGCCAAGCATACCTGGAGACAAGAAAAGGCTCCACTCTTTCACACCTGTGGGGCTGGGTAGAGTCCCCCGGGCCCAGAGCCTCATGCAGACCCCTGTGGAAGAGACCTCTTCAGCTTGCACCATAGTCCCTTCCTCTAACAGCCCAGCCCAGGAGTTCCTGGCCTGCCATGGTGCAAAGAGAACTCAGGAGGTCTGTGAACTTGCATGGGGAAAACGTTACAGCTTTATTCTCATCCATTTCCTTACAGTAGGAATAAAGATAGCAAGCCACAATGGTGTTAGCCATACGTATGACTCTGCAGCCAGCAGCAATCACTTATGTTTTCCTATCACCTTGCAGTTGTTACAGCAATCTTTTCAATATTGTTTACATTCATCATGACTTTGAAATCACAGTAGTGACTAGATCCAATGTTAGATCTTGTTTAACGCATTGATGGAATCGTATATATTTGAATGTGTCACAATTTTGATTTTTAAAGTATTTTGATAACCATGTTCCTTTGTCATCCAGTATATTGTATTTTATGCATTTAAATGAATTATTTTCAGAAAGGGCTATATACCAGCATGCTAAAATGGCCCATGGCACAAAAAAAGGTCGTTAGATGTCAGGATTCTTACCATCCCAGGCTCTCCTTTGCCTTCTCCTCTTTTCTTCTTCTTCTTCCTCCTCTTCCAAATACATGCAAATAAGGGATGCACACTTCATCAGACAGCCCTAAACCTGTCAGCGCCGCAGCTGCAAGCAGAAGCCAAGTTCATGACTGGCTCTCTCCTGTCTCCTGTGCCAGCCCCCACCCCACGCCCTCCCGATCCTAGTGCTTTTGAAAGTGAAAAGCAGGTAGCTACTGTGCCAGTGATAAACAGCCCCTCCCCCACCTCCCCTCAGCCTGCGCCCTCTTCCTCTCTCTGCTCACCAGGGCTTTGGCATCACATTCCCATGTGCCTGGAGACAGAGTGTGGTTCTGTAAACAGGGCTGTGGGCTATACCACACTCCCTCCCTCAAAGCACTGACCTTCTCCCGACTGCTGAAGAAAAGGGACTTGTGCATGTGGCCCCCCCGGGGAACTGAGTCTGACCTAGAAATCATGATGACTGGCAGGCTCACCCCAAAAGAATGAGAGGCATTTATTTCTCTTCTGTTCTCTGAAGAGGAAGAGCTCAGTTATGTGTTCTGAAGATTGTGGGCTTCTCCATTGTGTCTGAGATGGGAGGAGTCTACCGCAAGGAAAGCAGACCCCAAACCTGCCAGAGAAATGGGGCAGCCGTGTCCAGGCAGACCTGGTTGCAAGCATGACTGCCTCTCTGTGGGACGCAGTATGCAATCTCATGGAGGGACGTCACCCATCTCAGTCCCCATTAGCAGCTGAGATTGTATTAAAAGAGGTGTATCGGCCAGGCACGGTGTCGCATGCCTATAATCCCAGCAGTCTGGGAGGCCGAGGTAGATGGATTACCTAAAGTCAGGAGTTCAAGACCAGCCTGGCCAACATGGTGAAACCCTGTCTCTACTAAAAAAAAAAAATACAAAAGATTAGCTGGGCGTGGTGGTGCACGCCTTTAATCCCAGCTACTCGGGAGGCTGAGGCAGAAGTTGCAGTGAATCTGGGAGGCAGAATCTGGGAGATTCTTGAATCTGGGAGGCAGAGGTTGCAGTGAGCTGAGATCGCGCCATTGCACTCCAGCCTGGGCAACAAGAGCAAAACTCCATCTCAAAAAAAAAAAAAAAAAAAAAAAAAAAAAAAGTGTATCTCCAAGGGATCTTGTTTTGTAAAAAGAACACAGTGAAAACTGGTGGGGCCTGGGGAAGAAAGGATAAAGGGAAAGGGAAGGAGAGAAGTTCTGTAAACAAGAGTCCCCTGCAACCCAGTCTGCAATGGCAAAGAATTGAAAATGCCTGAATAACCATCAATGGGGAAGTGCATACAGCTCCTCTAGGCCGCACTTCGGAATACTCACAGCAGTTCAAAGAGAAAAAATGCAGATCTGTTTATTGTATGGCAAAGTGCAAAGATCACCGAAACTATTGAGTAAGAAAAACAAGTGGCCCAATGATAGCATAGTATAATGCCATTTTTATAATGTCAACACACAACACAAAAAAACCCACCAGCCTATGTTTTCTAGGTACATATAGATGAAATCGAATGGAATGAACCAAGCCTGGAAGGATGTGTTGTAAACAGTTCACGGTGGTTCTATCTGGGGAGGGAGGAGGAGTGAGTGATGATTACGTGTGATGATCAAAAAGAACTGTCTTAAATGTTGTAATAGTTTACAAGGAGTAAACTCCGGAAATGCTTGCATAATTTTTATTATTATTATTATTTTTTGGGACAGAGTCTCACTCTGTCGCCCAGGCTAGAGTGCAGTGGTGTGATCTCAGCTCACTGCAACTTCCACCTCCTGGGTTCAAGTGATTCTCATGCCTCAGCCACCTGAGTAGCTGAAATTACAGGCATGCACCACCACACCTGGCTAATTAGTAGAGACAGGGTTTTGCCATGTTGACCAGGCTGGTCTCAAATTCCTGGCCTCAAGCGGTCCACCTGCCTCAGTCTCCCAAAGTACAAGGATTACAGGTGTGAGCCACCACAACCAGTCTAACTTTTTCTTTCTTTTCTTTTATTTTTTTTTTATTTTTTTTTTATTTTTTATTTTATTTTTTTTTTTGAGACGGAGTCTCGCTCTGTCACCCAGGCTGGAGTGCAGTGGCGCTATCTCAGCTCACTGCAAGCTCCGCCCCCCGGGTTCACGCCATTCTCCTGCCTCAGCCTCCCGAGTAGCTGGGACCACAGGCACCCGCCACCTCGCCCGGCTAGTTTTTTGTATTTTCTAGTAGAGACGGGGTTTCACCGTGTTAGCCAGGATGGTCTCGATCTCCTGACCTCGTGATCCGCCCGTCTCAGCCTCCCAAAGTGCTGGGATTACAGGCTTGAGCCACCGCGCCCGGCCCTTTTTCTTTTTTTTTAAAGACAGGGCCTCGCTCTGTTGCCCAGGCTGGAGTGCAGTGGCATAATCCCAGCTCACCGCAGCCTCAAACTCCTGGACTCAAACAATCAAACGATCCTCTCCCCCCAGCCTCCTGAGTAGCTAGGACTACATGTGTGCGCCACGACACCCAGCTAATTCTTTTAAAACATTTTGTAGAGATGGGGTGGGGTCTTGCTACTTTGTCCAGGCTGGCCTCAAAGTCCTAAACTCAACCAATGCCCCCACCTTGCTTGGATTACAGGCATGAGCCACCATGTCTGGACTGTAATTAATATTTTTAAAGAGGGAAAATGAAAGAGAACAAAATAAGAAAAGAAAGGAGAGAGAGTGGGGGGAAGAGCGAATGAAAGTTAAAATTGGAAGTAGACCGAGGAGGGCAGGGGGAAGGGACCAAGGGGGTGGGAAGGAAACAGGTGCAGAAACACCTTGTGGTCCTCTCTTCTCCCGCCTGCCAATCTCCCCCCAGTTCCCATCAGCCTGGGGCAGATAAGCAGAAATCCAAGGGCTCTGCAGGTTTCTCTCCCGTTACGATTTCAATTCCTGTCCTTGTGCCCGCCTGCCCCCAGCCGTGGCCTCCTGTGGAGCGCTTCATTCCCCTCATCAGAGAGGACCAGAAAGGACCTCAGTGCTGGCCCTGTGCCTGGCCCACTGATTGCCATTTGTTTCTGAAGGAGCATTTGACGGTGGGCTTTCCCTCTCCCAGAACTATTCTAGAAATGTCAATAGCTTCCGTTTGGGATAAAAAAGCTGAATCCATTTTTTTCTCCTAAATAATGATATTGTGATTAGCTGCCATTCTCATGGCAAGTAATGAGAGCAGAGCGAGCATTTGCTGCTTCTGGATTTCCTAAGATAGAGATGTGTGGATGCCATGAGCCTTAATGGGACAGCCACTCCATGCTAGGTCTTGAGTGCACAAACTCCTTCCGCCTCTCAACGCCTCTCTTGAGTATTCACGGCTGTGCCCATGTAAGAAAGGAAGAGACTGAGGCCCGGCTAGGAAGTCCTACAGGAACTGGGGCCTTCTGACTCCAAGGCCAGGATTCTTACCTCTGGATTCCACTACCCACTACTCTTGGAAGGTGAAAATCCCAGAAAATGAATAAGGTCTCAGGGTAATGCTCACTGGCACAGCCCTTATGAGGCATAAGCTACCTTTGCAGTGCCCACCCCTTTCCCACTGAAGGAGATGCAGTGTGCCACTCTTATCTCTAGACTTTACCTTTCCCAGCTGGTCTGGCCGATCTCCCACCACCATTGCCTGCACCTCTGTGCCTGGGGGCTTTTGTACAACCCCAGAAGGCAGTTGTACCCAAGTGGTCGCTAGTCCAGAAGACTGGGAAACTAACACTCTGAGAAGCAGCCCTCAACTGACAGCTGGCAGGAGTTGGTGTACAAATACTCCAGCTCCCTCTCTCCTTGAGTAGGATAATTCTGAGGTGCACGTGCTACACTGTTTCCTAGGGTTTCTTCCAGGCAAAACTCCGGTTGCCCACCCTGGTAACTGGCTCAATCATGCACCCTGTATTGGCTGCCTTCCCTTCCCAATCTCACTTCCCTACCCAGGTTCCCCGCATCTCCCAAATAAACTGCCTGCACTCAAGTCCTCATCTCAGGGTATGCTTCTGGGAAAGACCAAACAATAACCTCCTTCAGAAGCTGAGATCCAGACACACTCTAACAGAAGCTTTGGTCACCAACAGTATGTCTTCTAGAAGGAACTTTCTAAGACTCAGATCCAATCACATCCTTCTTCAGGACTCCTACACTAAGTTCAAACTCTTTCAAGTGGTATTTGGACATATAGGTTTTGCCTGTTCAGCAACCATTTTCCCTGACCTAGCTACAACCCTCAACTTGGCATGGGGGTAGGAAATTACTTCTGCAAATTCAGTCCTAACAGGACACAGGATAGTATCATGGTCAAGACTATAGTTAAGAGTGTGTGGATCTGAATCCTGGCTGGGCGACCTAGGGTAAGTACTTCACTTCACTGAGCCTCTAGTCTTTATATGATGGGCAACAAGGATGGGACCTCCCACACGGGGTCTTGTGTGGATTAAATGAGTTCATACACACAAAAGGTTGAGTATAATAGCCGGCAGCACCTGGCATGTGATTCAGGTGGGTTAATTCCACCCCAGATTCCGTGGAAATGGGATGGATATGACTCAAGCTTAGCCAGAAAAACACAAATACCTCTGACCACAGCGACTGGCTCGGGAATGAGTCTGTGGGCCAAGTTAGCCCCATGAGAACCAGCCTTAGGAATTTGCCGGAAAGGCTGGGAATGAAAGAATCTTTCCTCTTGAAAGGATAAGGGTGTTTGTCTAGAACTGCTGACAGCCATGCTGTCAACACGTGGGGAGAATGAAGCCAACTCTCAGGGAAGCAGAGCTGAGAAATGGAGGCGGGGGGCGGGGATGGATCCAGCCATGCTGACAAGATATACTCCTGGCATTTTAGTTGTGCAAGTCGATAAATTTCATTTGGTGTTTCAGGTGGTTTGAGCTCAGATTCCATCTCCTGCAAGCAAAGGAATTTAGGATGGAGTCACGCTCTAGATCTGAACTGAATGAGTCAGATTGCCCTTTGACATCCTAAGGCCAATGACTTCTAGGTTTCATCTTTAGCCAAATAAACATTGTATCAAAATAATCAGTGAGTCCCCTTTGACATCCTAAGGCCATGGACCTCCTAGGTTTTTATCTTAGCCACACAAAAATGGATCAAAAATAATCAGTAGAAGTCTAGCTTATAAAAGTGCAACTGTACTGGTTGAATTCAAGATAGAGACCCTTGAGCCTCTCAGATCATGCCCCTCAATGTAGGGTGCGCGGTTGAGCCAGCTACCAGGGTGAGCAATAGGAGTTTAATTGCATGGGGGAAACTCTATCCACACAACGAAATATCACTCACACGTAACTGCCTCCCAGAGACACCTCCACAGGAAGATCCAGGGATCACTGGGGTCCCAGGACTCGGACCATTGTCCTGTACCACGCCTGTAACAATCCAGCTGAACAAACAGAAAGTCCAAGAGGCAAAGTGACTTACCCCAAATCACATGCTAGAGTGACAGCTGGAATCCAGGTGAGCCCCTGACTCCACTCTCTGCACCTTCCCTGACCATATTTTTTAAGTTTCCATGACTCACATGCCATGTCAAAAAGGTTTTGTTTTTTTGAAACATTCATGCCACTCTTTAGGAATTTTGCCAGGACTGCACGTACTCAGATTGTCATTGATTTAATATCTTTCTTTAAATAAATCCCTACTTTTAAACTACAATAAACTTATTTAAAAGGAAACATTCCACCACTGCCACTACAAATAGAAAGCCAGTATTCCTTGCCAAAATAGGAACTGTTAAAATAAACACAACAAAAGTAACAAACAAAGAGCAATGTTATTAAATTCTAGCCAGACTCAGTTTCAGGAAGGAAGCTGAGGCCAGCTCTGTCTTTATTGAAAAAGGAGATTAGCAAGGATTGGAGAGGTGTTAAATTCATGGCAGCACCACAGTGAGACTTTCTTTTTCATGTGAACAGAAGGATTAGGTGTGAATTGAAGAGGAGGTCACTTTCCAGGATTGTGAGTCTGTGTCATCTAATGCCAAGTCCAGGTCTCACCCGGAATCCTCTCCTGGCCCTCTAGTGGTAGAATCTGACACTAGGGAAAATTCTGCCATAGGCTATGGCTTCTGCAACTTAAATGTGCAAGTGAGTTTCCTGGGGTTTTGTTAAATGCAGATTCTAATTAAACAGATTGGAGAGGAAGGGCTGAGGTTCTGCATAATAATAAGTTCCCAGGTGAGGCCAATGCAGCTGATGGTCCATGGATTACACTTTGAGGACAGCCTAGACCAGGGGTCAGCAAACTATGAATTATCAGCCAAGTCTGCAGTCCCACAACCTGTTTTTGTGACTAAAGTCTCTAAAGTCTTCTTAGAGCACTGCCATGCTCACTTGCTTATGTATTATCTTATGGACTACACAGCAGAGTTGAACAGTTGCAACAGAGACCTTATGGCCTGCAAACCCTAAAATATTTACTACCTGGTCTTCTTCCAAGGAAGTTTGCTGACCCCCTGGTCTAGACAGCAGACCCTGAGGCCTTTATAGGTCCCAGACTGCCAAAGCCATAGGGAAAGGGGCCTGGCGACATGTCCAATTGTCATCTTGGCCACCCACTCCTCAGCAAAGGCAGACACTAAAAACTCTTTTTTTTTTTTTTTTTTTTTTTTAATGTAAGTAAAGGTGCCTGTACAGAATGCAGTATCAACAAGAGTAGGAATGGGTAAACATTTTAATGGGTTAAGGATCAGGGCTGTTAGATGAGGAATTAAATTGCCTTTGAACCCTCTGAGTCAAAGGATTGTAGGCCCTCCCTTAGCACCATGGACGTGGAGCCAGAGCCCTGCTCATGTCACCTTCAGCCTCAGAGCCCCTTCTTGTTGAAAGAGGCAGGTCTGGCTTCTTAGTAATGGAGACTCAGAGCTCTTAAATGGGCTGCTGGCATATCTACCAAAGTTCAACACACACCTCCCCAGGACCTGCAATCCCACTCCTAGGTATTAGAAAGACAATTCTGCAAGTGAGTCTTGGCCTAAAAATGCATGACTTTTTATCATGAAATCAGTAAGTGTGAAAGAAGAACCACTGAACAGAAGTGCATTCACATGTGCACCTGAGGGCATGCATAAAAATGTTCTCAGCAGCACTATTTAGAGTACCCTGGAGCAGGAAACAATCCAATGTCCATCAGCTGGAGAATGGATAAATACACTGCAGCATATCCATAGAAGGGAATACTATACAACCCTGAAAATAACAAACGATAGCTACATCCAATAGCATGGATGAATCTCACAGACATAATGCAGAATGAAAGAAGCCAGGCACATGAGAGTATGACTCTATTTGTGTGAAGTTCAAGAATAGGCAAAACTAACTTATGGTAATGGAAATCATAATAGTGGCTACCTCTTGGGGTGATACATTGACTGGGAATCTCTGGGAAGGTAAAAGTGTTCTACAGCTTGCTCCAGCAGTAGGTACATAGATGTGTGTACATGTAAAATGTCACTGAACTATACACTCAGAATTAGAGCTGTTTCTGCACTTTACTGTATGTTATACCCCAATTTGAAAAAAATTTTCACAGGCTGCTGGCCAGCCCAGAAGATAAGATGCGTTGGCTGCTGTGGGTCCCTCCAGCCCCATGGAGAGGCAAGAAGAAAGTTGATGAGATCCAGTGGCTTATGGCTTTTGTCACCACCAATTGTGGGCACAGTGGGGTCAGGGAGGTACCCAAGGGCCTGGCAGCAGGGAAGTTATTCTCCCACCTTCTTCTTAGAAGCACATTCCTCACAGCTTATCTCAAGAGCTGCTTCCAAGGTGATACCATTTTTAAAAGCCACCAAAAGCCCTCTCCTAGGACTGCCTTTGTATAAACTGCCACATTTGGCTGGGCACAGGGCACTTGGTATGCATCACTCTGTTGAACCGAGGCAACCAGCCCTAGAAGCAGAGACACAAGCAGGGATGTTGAGGAACTTGCCACAGGCCACACAGCTGTGAGGGCATGCTGTGATTTTTAACTGTTTCCCTCCCTCCCTCCCTGCCTTCCTTCTTCTTTTATCTTTTCTTTTCTTTCCTTTTCTTTTCTTTTCCTATTCTTTCTTTCTTCCTTTATCTTGGTAGATATGGGCCTTCACTATGTTGGCCAGGCTAGTCTTGAACTCCTTGCCTCAAGTGATCCTCCTACCTCAGCCTCCCGAAGTGGTGAGATTACAGGCGTGAACCACTGTGCCCAACTACCCTGTCTTAATTACTCTAACAGTCATACTTGCATCTGCACCACACGTCAGTGCTCTATAGATAAGACCAAGAAAAAATCCTTACAGAAGTGTGACACTTTATACATATGAAGGCACTTTCTACATAGTAAGAAAATGGTTAGAAGCCCAAGCTAAACTGCTTGGTTTCAAATCTCAGCTCTAGCACTTCCAGGTGCGCTTTTGGGCAAGTGATTTAACCTCTCTGTGCCTGTTTCCTCACTTGTAAAATGGGGCTCTTGATAGTACCTATCCCATAGGCTTGTCGGAGGATTGCTGTACAGCCACTTGAATATTCTCTGGCACAGTAGGCTCTCAGTAATGTTAGCTATTTGCATGTTAGTCAATACAAGCCAACATTTACTGAGCCCTCTCCACTACCGCAGCTGACCTCATTCAGATTTCAGGGCCGTGCTGGGAGTCTCCATCTCACTCCCATGTCACAGACTGTGTAAAAGCAGTTTGAAGAAATGAGTCCCTTTCCCAAACAGAGGCCCCAAGAGAGTAAGCAGCTCACCAGGGTTTAAACCGGGTCTACTGGCTGTGTGACCTTGGACAAGTGGTTTCACCCTCTGAGTCTTTTTTTTTTTAAAATATATTATATACTTTAATTTCTAGGGTACATGTGCACAACATGCACATTTGTTACATATGTATACATGTGCTGTGTTGGTTTGCTGCACCCATTAGCCTGTTGTGGAGTCTTAAGCTGTAAAATGGGAATAACATCACCCATTTTATGGGGTCTTTTGGAGGAGGATTGCAATGGTTCATGTGAATGGCTCCAGCACTGAGAGAACCTCCATAAATACTTACATAGTTACTTGTTGTTTTAAAGACATGACTTGCCCATGGTCGCATACCTCCTGGATAACTCTCTGGGATGTGAATCCAGTCTTCCCTCCCCATGCCCACATTCTTTCCACAGCATGGACTGCCTCTTTGTGCCTTCCTTCCAGGCCTGTCTTTCCTCCAGCCCAACCACCTCGCTACCCTCCAGATAAGCCTTGGGTTTCCAGATAGACATGCATCAGCGTCAGTGTGCAGCACACAAGATCCAGTCTGGGTTAGCTGTTGGACACCCACAGGTGACCGGTGACATTACAATCCTTGCCAACTGGGCAGGGTTCTTATTCCCAGGAGGCTGGCACTGCCCAGGGAAGAAAAAATAAGGGTTTTTGAACTCTGAGCCTTGCTCCTCACATCCTGTCCATTGAGAGGCAGACGCCCAGGCCCTCAAAAATGTATACTTGAGTGAAACACAAACGCATGGTTTTCCTTAGTGCCTTCATCTATTCAATAGATATCTATTGCATGTTTCCAGCCGGGGGTGATGGCTCATGCCTGTAATCCTAGCACTTTGGGAGGCCGAGGCATCTCCTGAGGTCAGGAGTTCAAGACCAACCTGGCCAACATGGCAAAATCCCATCTCTACTAAAAATACAAAAATTAGCTGGGCATGGTGGTATGAGCCTGAAATCCCAGCTACTCAGGAGGCTGAGACAGGAGAATTCCTTGAACCCGGGAGGCGGAGGTTGCCATGAGCCGAGATCATGCCACTGCACTCCAGCCTCAGTGACAGATTGAGACTCTGTCTCAAAAAAGAAAAAAAAAAAGACATTTATTGCATGGGCCAGAGATGTCCCGGTGGCACCCAAGCTGAAACCCACAGAGTAAGAAAGAGTTTACCAGGAGAAGAGAGAGGATGAGGGAATAGCATATATGAAGGCCCAGAGGTGGAAGCCTTCTGAGGGGCACTGAAAGTAGCCTCATTTGGCTGGATACAGGCAATGAGCGTGGAAGGGAATTCAAGAGTCCCAGGGACTCTGCAAGAGGATGTAAGGGCCACAGTCAACAAGTATTGAGCCCTGTTGTGTGCAGCAGTCCAAGGGGCAACAGTCCCTGCCCCCACCAAAGGGAGAGTGGTAAGAAGCTGAAGGAAGGCAGTAGTAAGGTCTGTGTGGGAGTTTCAGTGGAGAAGAAATCATAGGTAGTTGGGAAAAAATCAGTCAAGATTCTTGGAGGTGGTAGCATTTGAGATTGACCTTGAACCTCAACTAGAATCTTGTCAACTGGGGAGATAGGGCATGGAGACTCCTTGCAATTCACAGCAGAATAATTAATATATGCTGAGCGTTTACCACATACCAGGGTGTTAGCTGGCTTTCTCCAAGCAACCTTCTGAGGTAGAGACTACTATCATTCGCACTTCACAGAGAGAAAACTGAGGCCCAGAAAGGGAAGGTCACATGTCCAAGGTCTGTCTAGCTCAAAGCCAGCATAATACCTGTAGTACAATGTGCTGTGCAGAAATGTTTATGAAGCCATCTCCTGGGGGGGAGGCTCATCTCCATGGCTGCTCCTGGCCTGTCTTTTCACAGGTTGCCCATTTGGAGGCATCGCCTGTTGAGTGTTTAAGTATTGATCTCAGCATGGTATGACAGGCACAAATATTTAGCAGTGAGGCCTCGCTGCCCAAGATCTGCCCCAGTGTGACTCGGGGACAGAATAACAAAATGAACCTACGTCCTACTATCTCCTGTGAGGCGTATTGTGGTTTCTCAAGTGATTACGCACATTAATGCAGGGACTCCTTTTGCTAATGGGGGAATTTCTGGCATGGAGAGGGGTGTGGTTAAGGTAATAACATTTCTTCTGAAAACAAAAAAAAAATGAAGGCCCGCTTCCCTATGGGGGGTATTTTCTTAGGTTGAAGAGGGGCTTCTCAGTGTTACTATAATTTTGGAAAGCCTGGAAGATGGGATTCTTTGTTGTCATGGAGACAGAGTCTGCTATGAGCAGCGGATGGGGTCCTGGACAGCGGTCCTGGACAACGGGCAGGAGAGTAAAGCAGGTTGATGGCAAGTCTGGGGGTCCTGATCCCAGATTAGGTCTCTTCCCGGAGCATCATCTGTGACCTGATGAGAGGCTCTCTGGGGCGGCAGAAAAGGCCCCTGGCAGGATTCATGAGCTTACAGGCCCAGAGCCCTGGCTTTGGAGGAGGCCGGACCTGAACTTGGATCCAGCCTCTGCTCCTCTCCTACTGTGTGTCTCTGGGCCAGTGATTTGTCCTCTCTGCACCTGTTTCCCCATATGTCAATCATTACCATGCAGCGAGTGCTCAAAAATGTAGCTAGTAGGCATGGTTTACGTGGCTTTGTCAGCAGATAGCCAAGTACCCTCAGGCAAGTCAGTGCCTCTCTCTGGGCCTCAGTTTACCTGCAAAAGCATTCAACTAGCTAATACCTAAGGACCATTTCTAGCCTAATGGCCTGTGAGTCTATGACTCAATGAACTCTCCCAAGTCAAGAAAGAGACAGGACTATGATAATGGCATTCACAGTCATCTTTCCACCATCTATTGGGTGCCTACTGTGCGCTGGGAACCCTGCTGGGCACCAGGTCCTCCTTGCCTCACACCTACAGTGCAGCCTCCTGACAATCTTCTTACTTCTGGTCTTCTCCCTTTTAATCCATCCTGCATACCTGGCCAGTTTCAGCTTTCTTAAACCCTGCCTCCTCCTTTGCTCCAGAACACTCAGTGGCTCCCCAGTGCCCTCAAGGTCAAGACCCAACTCCTTAATGTGGCAAGCGAGCCTTCCATGCTCAAGCCCTTCCCTTTCTCATGGACTCTCCGACAGACTGTGTTGTCTCTTTGTCTAGTCCTCCCCATTCCTCGTACTCAGTAGGTGCTCAATAAATATTTGTCAAGTGAATGAACACATGGATAAAATGTTTCTCTAAATTAGGCTACTCAAACTTGAGTCCTTTGCAAAGCAGCCACAAGAGTTTTGCAAAAATTGCATGCCATGTCTATTTTTATTTACTTAAATATTTTCCTTTTTTGGATTAAATAAATGTATCTCAAAAGGAAACTTTACATCATGCTATAACTAGAAGGCCAATATTACTTGCCAGAAATAGGTCTCCATTAAAATAAATACCAGGACAAATGAGCAAAGCATTCAATTCTAACTAGATACTGTTGTCTACCAAAGCTGGCGGCCTCTCAGTTAAAATGGGATTAGTCAGTGCTTTGGAGAGGTGTTAAAGACTAAACTAGCACCAACCTGAGACTTACCCATTGACAGAAATCACAAGGATGTAACAAGGGGATGAATAGGGAAGAGCAGTTTCACTCTAAGTTATTCCATTCCACTGAAAATTATCCCACCTACCAGCATGGTAGGATACCACCTAAGAAGGTAGGCTGAACTGGGATCCAGGCTCTGCTCCTCTCCTTCTGTGTGTCTCTGGGCCAGTGATTCGTCCTCTCTGCACCTGTTTCCCCATATGTCAATCATTACCATGCAGCAAGTGCTTAAAAATGTAGCTAGTAGGCATGGTTTTCGTGGCTTCGTCAGCAGATAGCCAAGTACCCTCAGGCAAGTCAGTGCCTCTCTCTGGGCCTCAGTTTACCTGCAAAAGCATTCAACTAGCTAATATCTAAGGACCATTTCTAGCCCAATGGCCTGTGAGTCTATGACTCAACGAACTCTCCCAAGTCCAGGCCCCCTGTCCCGGACCCCATCTGCTGCTCATAGCAGACTCTGTCTCCATGACAACAAAGAATCCCATCTTCCAGGTTTTCCAAAATTATAGTAACACTGAGAAGCCCCCCTTCAACCTAAGAAGGTAGTGGCAGCTTACACTTTGGAAACCCTGTTCTGCAGAGCCCACAGCTCCAGCTCAGGAGGTATGCATATGAGTTCTCTGAAAGACTTTAACTCAGGTTTTTTGAAAGAGCATTGGAGGTCCTGCATGTAACTACCTCGCCTTCACAATATAGTGTCCCTATCTGAAGCCTCACTGCACCAGAGACAGCTCTCAGAGCTCGACTGTGATAAGAGTTCGTTGGACACCATCTTCCTGGTGGAATAATGAGCTTCTCATCCCTGCAGAGATGCAGATATATGCTGGACAGTCATGGGTGTAGGGCAGGGGCAGAGAATGTCAGCGGGGGCAGGGAATGTCGTGGAGATAATTCAAGCGTCAAATGGTCAAACTATGAAATTGATCTGATAGCTAGAGTTTGCTTTCATAGGTAAGTAAAACAAATCTAGAGGGACAAAAAGAGAGGGGAATTCATTCTGGTCAGCAACGTAGAAAAAACAGAGAGACAATTGTAAATGGGGTTACCCAGAAAACATGAAGGACAAAAGGGAGATGGGAACGGCTATTATTATTCTTTTTTATAATGCTTCATAATTCTCAATCCAACACTGGATTCATGAAGGCTATTTTGGTTTTAAGCAACATAAACTGAATTCAAACTTGTGTAGTATAGGAAAAACGACTTAATGATATAAATAGCTGACGCTGCCTTCAGGTATGGCTGGATCCAGGGACTTGATATACATCAGGACTCACTCTACTCTCTGTCTGTCAGTTCTGCTTTCCTCTATGTTGGCTTCATTTTAGGTAGGGTCTGCTCACATTCTACAAAGATGGCTGCCAACAGCTCTATGCTTAGGAGCTTTGGTGGAAATTGAGTTTCTGTTTGACAATAGTTTTAGCAAAGTCCCAGGCAGAGTTCTCATTGGCCCAGCATATGTCACAAGTCCCCTCATTGAAGTCAAAGTGATGTGCTCTGATTGTCTGTGCCCTGGGTCACATGTCTGTCTCCAGGAGGAGGGAACCCCACCCAACCATATGAATATGAGTGAAGGAGGGGAAGTTTCCCAAATGAAAATTGAGGTTCTGTCACCCAAAGAAGTTGAAATGAATGTCAGGCAAGCAAAAGTAGCCTTCATTTTTGCTACCCTTGTATCTCCACTCAAGGCTATGCTCCACATCTCCATCCAGACAGCTCCTATTCATCCTTCAGACCTCAGTTCAAATGGCACTTCCTTGAAGAAACTTTCCCAAACCATCCCACACTGGACTGGAATCCCCTGCATGTGTGCTCTTGGCAGAGCTTGTCATTCTGGGCTTGTGTGGTTATCTGATGAAAGCCTGTCTCCCATACTGGACTGGCATCACCTTGAAAGCTGTGGCCTGTCTTGCCCATCGCTCTGTCCCTGGAGCCTAGGACAGTGCCTGGCACACAGGAGGAGCTCAGTAAATATTTATTTGAAGTACCAATGGAGGTCCACAGCAAATATGACCTGGTGATCAGTGGTGGGAGGTGAATGGGTCAAGAAAGACATCAAGATTCCCTGCTCATGAGTGAGAGTGTGGGGAGACAGAAGTCAGGGTGACCTTGGTGAGCACTGCCTTGGGGGACTCAAGGATGGATGAAAGCGGGGAGGAGGCGAGGTTACGTGGGGTAGAGGACTGGAGGTCCATCAGCAAAAGTCATCCCTGGGGACACAGAGAGGAGGGGAAGAGTAGGTCAGGGCTGAAGAGAAGGAATCTTTTCTCTGAGTTCCTGGGGAGCCCAGAGGGAAGGGTTGATGTGGCCCCATTCCCAGAAGCCTTTATAAAAGAGAGTGGGGAGGTCAGGGCTTTGCAAGGACAAGGGAAGGAGTCCCTACGTGCTGGATTGGGATTGGTTGGAAAAGGGACTTCTCTGGGAGAATCCCTCAAACCTCAAAAACTGGGAGGAGAAGGGTGTCTGGGGCTTCTGCCACCATCCCTGTTTCCCTTTTGAGTAATCTGTTTCCGCATCTGTCCATCCACACACAGAGTCACTTATGTCTCCATGACCAACAGCTGGCAGTGGACAGGGTGTCCTTCCCACCCCCACTCTTACACATACTCGCACCTGGTACCCAGAGCCTGGTCCCCCCAGGCCAGGCCTGTGTTTCCAGGTGTAACAGGCAGGAGACGCTGCCCTAGGACGAGAGGAGGGAGGGGGCAGGCGCCCACTCCCACCCACAGCGACCCACAGAGGGCGAAAAGAGGACGACGGCAGAGAGAAACAGAAAGGACAGGCCAACAGAAGCAGTCCTGCAAGGCTGGAAAGAGAAAAGCCAGGAGGGGAGTGCTTGCTGTGAAGGACAGGGAGACAGAGACCAAGGCGGACAAGCAGACAGGCTGATGACCCAGGACGAGGCCGGGAAGAGCCATCCAAGGAAGGAGAAGGAAGGAGAGAGACTGGAGCGGGACGGCGGGGCAAGCGAGGGAAGGAGGGGGTGGGGAGAGGGAGGGAGGAAGAGAGAGGGGAGAAGGAGGGAGAAGAGAGCGGGAGAATGCGAGAGGAAAGAAGGGAGAGGGGAGGCGTAGAAGGGGAGAGGAGGTGAAGTGAAAAGGAGAGAGGCTGCTGGCGGTGAAGCTGCAAGAGGCAGCTGCGGAGGGAGCGCGCGGCGCGGGCCGCCTGAGCGCTGGGCGGGGCGCGGCGGTGCGTCAGGAGCCCTCCCCGGGCTGGCTGGGTTCCCGGGAGCCGCGGGCCCCGCCCTCCCCTCCATTCCCTCCGGTCTCCCTCCCCCCTCCTCTCCCTCCCTGCTTCCCTCCGCCGGCCCTCGGAAGACCGAGGACAGCGGAGAGGTTGCGGGTGAGCTGCGCTGTCCCCAGGTGAGCGGGAAGTGGTCGGAGCGCAGCGCAGCCAAGGCCCGACGGCCCCGCGTCCCGAGCGCACCGGAGCGGCCGAGCCGCCCCGCGCAGCGCCCGTCCCGGGCAGTGCAGCCCCGGCCGCAGGTAGGAACGGGCGGTTGGCGTCGGGGCGCGGGGCGCTGAGCCTGGGATAACGGCGCAGGACCGGCTAGAGCCCCGAGCCGCCGCCGCGAGCCAGGCCGGGTGGGGGGCGGACACCTCGAGATTCAAGCCCCCGCGTCGCACCTTCCCTGGAGCCACATGAAGGAGCAGGGGCCCCGCTCGGACCCCGACGTGCGCCCGGGCCATCCATCCCCTGAGACACGCGGGAGGCAGGAGAGCTCCAACAGAGGCGAGAATTGCATGCCCCTTCCCTCCTGCGGTGCCCCTCTGGCCTCGCAAGTTGGCGCTGGATTCTGCTGGAGCCGTCGAAGCTCCCCATTCATTCCCCAGGGGATGGAGGGGACGCGGAGTGAATGACACGAACAGCGTTAGGGGACCGTGCGCCACTTTCCCAATCCTGGGGTCAGCTGAGCCGAGTTAGAGCTATGTCCCTCATTTGTTATCTGCGGCTACGGCGGGATCGGGTGCGACTTGAGGATGGGACATCTCTGGGACAGCCCAAGCTCTCAGAAACGTTGGCTTAAAAGCACACCTGGGCTTGGGCTGAGTGCCCTGGAGCTAAGCCTAGTGCACCGGAGCTCGCGTCGCGCTACCCCAGCCCCGACTTTCTCCAAGAGATATGGGGTGCGGGAGGTCCCTTAGAGGGTTGGAGGACTGTGCCTCCTTGCTGCTTCGGGAACCGCGCTCCCCTTCTTGCTTTTGCTCTCTGCGTTTACTCCCCGGGGCGACACGGCTCACCACGGTAGCCTCGGGCAGTGTCCGTTGGGTTCTGAGCACACGTCCCCACGGGTGGCACCCACAGATGTCCTGTTCTAGGCTTGGCTCGGTCTTCAGACAAGAAACTCAGACCGGGCAGTCCCCTATTGAGGCTCTGAACTAATATCCTCCCAAAATAGACATGAACCTCAAGGAGAAAATTGGAATTTTTAAAAGCCAAATGATAACACCACGTTCCTCCCCAATGTGGAGCTGGAGGCTCATTCCCTTTCCCAGGAAGCTCAGCCTTATCCCCATGAAGAGCTGGCAGGGGATGGGGGAGAGGGAATAAAATGGCTCCTGAGCTTTTGTGACACCCCAAAAATCAGAGACCGTGTCAGACTGAGTGGCATTGGGGGTCTACCTTTGTTTTTCTGTGACACACAAGGTGGGTGTTTGGCAAGGGAGTAGGGGATGTTGGGTGCTGGATAGTGCCTAGATTCTGTGTCTTTGGGAACTTTGGGGGAAGTGTCCTCCTAAGGGAGCCTAAAAAGGCTACTACCCCTGTCCCCCAAATTCCAAAACAGAAGAGGTCAGTGAAAGCTACTCGCATCTTGCATGTTCTCTCTTTACCTTTGGAGCGCATTAGGAAGGACTGACCCAGCTCCAGATCAGGGTCTGGTTGGAGCAGGCACAGACCCTCTCCAAGGCAGAGAAGGGGAAAAAGAACTTGCCCTTGGAAGTGGGAGTCCCTGCGGGAGTGGGATGGACCTTTTCCCAGAGCAGCCCTGGCAAAATGGCTGAGCCTCCCTCGGGCCTCAGAAATAAATCGTCAGTCAGGCAGGCAGCAAACAAAGAAAGAGCTCTGTCTCCAGCCAAGCGCTGGCTCAGTGGCCAGTCCTTGGAGGACAAACAGTGAGTCCCAGGCAGAGAGACACAGCCCGGCCTGTCTGGCAGAGCATCTGGAAAGTGGGGTTCCCCTAGGAACACACAGGAGAGAGGCAGCCACTCTGGAAGTAAAATCAGGGACCCTCTGTACTGATGTGGGACACTTCATTTCAGGTCTGGAGGCTTGAAGAGAAGTGAGTCTCCAGGAACTTAGATGGGGCTGGGAAGGATGTCTAGAGACGAAGGAGTAGTAGCTTAGAGGGTAAAAATGAGGCAAAATCAAGTCCATCAAAGCCAAAAGATGCACAGTGGCCACGTCTCTCCTGCCTGCCATGGATTTTACATGCCTGGTGACCCCAGAGCAGCAAAGACTATAAATTTTTTTACACGTGGCCCAGCACATAGCAGGACCTCAATAAATCTCTTAAAATAAAGCCTGCATGTATGGAAGGTGATGCTATCACTGGCGTGGACCTACCTGCAATCTCTACCTGTCTTGCTGAGCCAGGAAGGCTATAAACTGTGGCCCCTTGGCCCATAGCCGGGAATGAATGAGCCCCAGATGAGGGTTTGCTTTGAGCTGAGGCATTGCTATTTCTGGCCGGGTGACCTTGGGTACGTTCTTGTTCCTGTTGGAAGGAAGGAATGGAGTACCCAAAGCTTCCAATGTGCCAGGGGTTATTCCTACAAGAACCGTGTGAAGCAGGCGCTATTCTAATCCCCACTTCAGAGGTGATGAAACTGGATGCAGAGAGGGGAAGTGACTTGCCCAAGGTCACATAGCCAGGAGGAGGAAGGGCAGGGATCTTAACCCTACTGTTCTAATTTGCAGGCCAACTTTGTCCTTTCGTGGGTCTCTGGGCCTCGGTTTTTCCATCTGTAAAGTGAAGTGATGGGGTGGTAGTTCCTGTGGGCCTGCCATTGGAGCAGTGGCTGGTCCTCTACCTTGGTGGCATATGACACGCTGAGAGCACCATGAAATAAAGCACCAATATCAGGCCACTTCTTGCCATCACACAAAGATGCCGTTCCTTGGCTTGGCTGTGAGCTCAGCAGCTGAGATTGAGTTCTACGCCACTTGGAATTTGGAGATGTTTTTTCCTCCCTCTTGCTTGTCAGTGGTTCACAGGCATGGTGTTGTTAATGACAGTTGATTCAGCCTTGCCACCACCTTTAGCTGCCTGCATCCTGAAGTCCATCTCCTTTGTCCTTAGAAGCCCATCCCTGTTGCCTAGTCCAAAATGCGCCCACCTTCCCCTTGACCACTACCCCCACCCACCCCAGCAGCCCCTCTCCTCAGCCACAGCCCCAGTGCCAAACCCACTTACAGCCACTTCATCGCCTCTGCCCAAATGGAAACTAAAATGCGAGCGTCAGCAGGCCTGTCTCTGCCTGTGTCGGAACTACCCCTTCAATTCAACCACGCAGTGTCGCCTGAGCTTCTCTGTGTCTGGAGAATGCTGGGCAGGGTATGGCCCCGCTGGATGACAGCAACCTCAAATTGACCTCAGTTGCCAAGAGCATTGGGCACTGCCCCCACAAGGTGAAAAGATCATCATGTGTCCACCGCTCTGTGTCTTGGCGGGCCTCGATGCTGGCTTCTCAAACAGGCCCTGCTCAGGTGGCTCTTGTTGCCAACTTTACCCCGTTTTCTGAAGGGCGCTGGGAGATGGAGGGGAAGAGGTTGGTGCTTGAAAAAGAAAAAGTTGGGAGGCCAGATGTGCACCCCAAAATAGGACTTCCCAGGAAACGGGTCTCAGTGAGCGTATGAACATCCAGCATCTTCATCTACTCCATGCTCACCTAAGACCTCTGGGGTCAGGGGAAGGGGCTATGGAGTCAGTGGGAAGTGGGCCAGTAGCAGAGAGGAGAGTTGCCTGGCATAGGCAGTAGGTGCGAATGCAAGCTGTGATATTTCAGCGGAGACCTGGAATTCAGTCATAAACAGAAAAGGAAGAAAACACTAAATATTGTTCCAATGCAATTGTATCAAAAACAGTAATAACTGTCAGTTACTGCATGTTGGCAATATGCCAGGGACTGTGCTGTGTGCCTTCCTTATATCATTGCAGTTAATTTTCACAAAGCCCTGTGAGATACATAGCATAATGATCCCTATAAGGGTGAGGAAACTGAGGAGGAGAGGGGCTAAGGCACTTGCGCAGGATCACTGGGCTAGTAAATAGCCTTAAAGCCCAAACCCAGTCACAGCATGCTTAAATCCCTGCCACTGAAAAGCCCCTGACACTGCTTACTTGGCAATGACCATGAGCACCCCCCCACCGCCTCCACCCCAGTTAAGGAGCCGCACAGTTTACAAAGCACTTCTTCATCCATTCCATCTGTGGAGCTTTGCCACAGCTCTGGGAGGCTGGGTGGCATAACTTCTGTGTGATAACTGGGGAAGCTGACTTGCAGAGAGATGAATTTATGCCCAAGGTCCCTCAGCTGCTAGGTTGCAGAACTGGGGTTCAAATTGAGATGTCCAGCCTGTTACAACATATTTGGGACCTAGATTTTAAATTCATTTGCAGCTAGTACTGATGCCGTGCACTCAACCACCTTTCCCTAACTCTCGGGTGTCTCCCAATTTTGTCCCCACCATCTTACTGCTCAGGAAGCTATTGAGAGTGCCCTGACAAAGCCATCAGCTGCGTTTACCGTGATCTGACGTGACACAAAAGTGGCATCCGATTCCATGCAAGCCGCCTGCAGCGAATGGCCTTCTATTTTTACATTTCTCACAAATTGGAAATTACAAGGAGGCCAGGTCTTGCAGAGAGATTGGCTGTGGCCAATCCTCTGAAAGCAGGGGATGTACAACTAGGTGGAACGGGCCACTTTAGGATGCCAGGGGCCCTGTTGGCTGTGAAAGGGGTCCCCTGGCTACTGGGGCTGGATGGGATCCTGGCACACAGGCCAGGCTTGGGGATGCAGGAGTTAGTGACCGCCTTGGACAGTGACCTGCAGCTCTGCCCACCTGTCGGTGGCCTGGTGTCTGCAAGATCTGTGTCTCACGCCAGCTCCTAAGATAACTGAGCCCTGGCCAGAGGGACATTCAAGGTCAAAGATGCCCTGAAACATCGACAGCAGGTTGCTTTCATGAATGTGTTGTTTGATAAGGAGGTTCTGTGCAGGGAGAGGGCAGCAGCCACAGGGAGATGAGCAAAGACATTTGGTATCAGTGTTGCGGTTTGCTGCAACTTAGCACTGATCACGATACTCCCAGTCATCAGAACCACACGTTATACTTTGCTAAAAATGCTCTTGCAGCTGCTCTTTCTTTTGATCATATATGAAGTATTCTAGGGGAAGAAAATATGGTCCTTGAGATCCTGGAGAAGAATCCTCTCTCTAATAAAGAGTGACTTTTATTTTAAGCTAGTTTTCTCATAAAGCCCAAATCAGAATGACCTTGACCCAAATGAGGCTCCTTTGCACACATGTGCTTACACGCACATGTTAACACTTACGTAGAATTTCAGTTTTCAAAGTGTTTTCTCAGTTGAAGCTTGTGACAGCCCTGGGAGTTTCAACTGAAGGTAATTTTATTGTTGTTATTAGTACCATTATTATCCCCATCCAAAAGATGAAACTGAGGCTCAGTGAGCCCTGACTCCTCATCTCTGTCCCCTAGTTTCCCAGCTGATGGAAATCACCTTTACTAGACTGAAATCCAGGTTCACCAGGTAGCCCCTTGAGAAGTAGTCCAGATGAGGTCAGTTCTGGTAGGAGGTAGAGCACAGAGTACTCAAAGATCGAGACTTACAGGAGAGTGTGGGAAGGTACGGCTGTGAGGTTTGGGAGAAAAGGGCCATGGCATCTTGTTCTAACCTTACCTGAGCTCTGGCCAGAGATTAACATCTCCTTGGTTATGCCCAGAGTTTGGGTCCAAAGAGTGATCATTTGGCTGGGGGCTCCCAGCAGTAACCAGACCTGGAGTGAGAGGAAGGGATGGTTGCTCTCAAACACCTACCTGCACACAAGAATGCTTTTCTCAGTGAATTGGGGGAGAAATGAACACCAGGGGCCCCCATGAGATTTCATAGAAGGATCTAAAGGTCTTCATAGCCAGGAAGGTTGTGGGGAGTGTTTGTATGTGAGCTTCAGCTCAGACCCACTGGAGGAGCAGGCTCTGTGCTTCTGAGCCATGCCCAGACAAGAGGGCAGGGATGGGGTGGGGATATGGGACGGAAACCACTTTACCCTGGCCATGACCCACTCCCCTCTGCCTTTGGACTGTTGCCATGCTATAGACTGTGAAATATCACGAGTTCTAGGAGCTTCCCTATGAGGTGCCGGGGGAGGCAAGAGACCTGAGGGTTTGACAGTTCCCTGGCTGGATGGTGGGGAGAGAACTTGTCCAGTTTGACCCTGACAATGAATTCAGAGGGCCTACTGGGCACTGGTCCCTGAGCTCAGGCTGATGCTGGACGATAGGTACTACTCTCCCCTTCTGCCAGAGGGGACCCTGAGCCCAAGGGTGGTGGAGTCACTCGCCACGGGGTGCACAGACCAAGTTTGGACCCAGGTCTTGGTGATGCCAACCTCACGCTGCTTCTGAAAAGCACCTGAGACAAGATAACTGTGGGGGAGCCAGGGGCTTTTTCTCTGTATTCGCCATTTCTGGCTGTGCCATGCAAGGGCTGAGAAAAAGTGAAAGCAATGCAAAATAGAAGTGGCCAAAAGCAAAAACCACCAGCTTCCTGGGCACTGTCTGAGCTGCCAGCCTGCAATCCGGGCTTCACTGCCGCCTGAGCTGACTAAGCCCCTTCCTGCCCAAGTCAGATGTTTCCAGAGCTTAAGATCAAGGACCCACCTATGATTTAAAAAAAAATTAAAAGTAGGCCTGGGGAAAGGGAAGAAGTCATCTTACTGAAGAGTATTTTTTTAAAGGTGGAATTTAAATGCACTCATGTATTACATATGCATTTTTAGCAGGTTGGTTCAGCATAATGACACAGAATGATCTGATATGTACATCTGTCAGTCTTGGGCTCTGCCTGTGACCTAGGCACTAAGCCAGTACTTCACAAGCATTGTCCCAGGATCCTCAATAAGGAAACTGAGGCTCAGGGAGCTCAAGAAGTTGCCCAAGGTCATACCACTGACAAGGGGGCAGAGTTGGGAATCAGATCCAAGGCTGCAGGGCTCCGAGGCCTGGGCTTGCAGACCTGAGAAGGAAGTGGGAGAGCTGCCTCCTGCTGGGCCTCAAGCCTGTGGGGGACCGTGGGCAGGTTTTTTCCCCTCTCTTGGCTTTGCATGCTCAGTTCATACAGCCAAGGGGTTTGGACCATTGGATAGGACGATCGGCTGCTCCCTGCACCAGGCGCCAGTTCTCCAGGCAAGGGGAGGGAAGTTGCACGCCCCACTTCCTCCTCTCCTCCTCCATTTCCCCCATAATAGCCTCCCCGAGACTAATGACTGAGGAAGATAAGAGCCCTTTCTCCAAATGGCAGTGAATGCCACTAATGACAGAGCAGATGCAGCACTGTTAATTATTCCACGGGTATTAAATGAAAACGCCAGCCCTGGAGGAGTTAAATAGCGCCACTGATCTGGCAACGACTGTACTTAAAAGTGGTGCCATCAGCCTGGGCCAGAGCAGAACAGCCTCCTCCCCAAACTTGGAGCTAGACAGGAATCACAAAGGAAGGGTCCCCTCATTGGTCATAGACCCCTCTTCAGCTCAGGGTCCGAAGCAGCTCCTTGGAGACATGGATCAGTGGCTGCTTTGGGAGATTTTCTTAAAGGCCCCTGGGGGGCCTAGACTAGTTACCCTCAGGGGCAGATGTGGACAAACAATTGGACCGAATAAAACTCTGAGCACCTGCTGTGTGCCAGGTCCTATTTTGGATTGTAGAAAGAAACCGGGTGCTGTTGCTGCCCTTTGAAGATCTGCTTGCAGTGAAAACTGTAGATTCCTTAAGAGCAGGAATGCTCTGTCTTTTGAAGTCTCTGGTCCCGTAGTCAAGAACACAGAGTGGGTACCTCTTTATTACTTTGATTATCTGCTGGTTCTTTGAATGAGAACCAGGGACCACACAGATTGTGGCCAGAGCAAGATTGGTGGGCAGGGGACTGGGCCAGGTCAGGCTGTCTTCTCCAGGTACAAGCAACATGACCTTCCTGCATGGCTTAGCCCCAGGTTCTGAAACGAGGCATGTCGTGGATGAAGAGCTGGGTTTTCCGCTTGCTAAGGCACCACAGGCAACTCCTTTGCAGTCTCTGAGCCTCAGTTTGCACATCTGCAAAATGGGGAAGATAAGGGCTATGATGGCTGCAGGCATAACAACCATCTCCTAACCAACCCTGGCCCTGAATCTGGAGGATCACAGACACCTCATAAACATTTGAAGAGTGACATTCTGGAGGCAATTCAGCAGAGAGTGTAGTCACCAAAGGCAGCATCTGGTTCTTCCTGTGGGTCTCACTCAAATCTCACTCCAACCCCCAACTCATTTCCAGCAGCTCAGGTCACTTGTTCCCAGCTTCCTGGACCTGGAAAGCCATTTATCAGGTCTTTGTAGGCTAGAGAACATTACAAAATGCACCCATTTCAGACACACCTGTGTTATAGATGGGTAAACTGAGGCCTAGAGAGGAAGAGTCCTAGGTCTTGCAGATGCTAGGACCTAGAGCTTCTAACCCCTAACGCAGTGCTCTTTCCCTTCCACCAAGCCAGCCCAGCTCCTCCGTTAAGAAATTATTAAATAGAGTTGGTGGAAGGACTCTGGTTGCCGTGACAACGGAGCCTGTGTCCTCGGGAGATAATGGCGTTGCACAAGGCAGAGTGATGTGTGTTGAATGCTGATTCGGGAGCTGCTAGAGTGAGAGTGAGCACAAGAGGAGAGTGGAGGGGACCGTGTCTAGAACTCAAGCTTCCCCAAGAAGGAGGTGTGGGACTGGTAGGGGTGGGGCAACTTGCCTCCTCTACTTCCATCCTTCCTACAGCCTTGTCAGAATGGGATACTTCCCTGCACTTCATGGAGGTGCAGAGTCAGGTGAGGAGAGGTGAAGTGACTCACCCCAGGTCACAACCAGGAAAGAGCCAGAGCTGGGATTACACCTCCAACCAACACGAGGGCCTAGGCTATAGGGAGGGTCTGGAAGGAGGCTGCCTTGCAGGGGCAGGGGATGGTTGACAGAGACCTTTCTAAAGTCTTAAGTGCTTGTGGAGGTCCTGATGGGCCAGGAATGACAATTCCAGCCCAAGAGGAGGAGAAAACAGAACGTCAGGGTAGCTAAAAGCATCAGCTTTGGAGCCAAAGTCACATCTCTCCCTGCCACTTCCTAAACTGTGTAATCCTGGGCGAGTCACTTTCTCTCTGGACCTCAGTGCCCTCATCTGCAAAATGGGGATAATACCAGCACCTACCTCATAGGATTGTGGTGAGACTGCATATCATGAGGCAGATAAAGCATCAAGCCCCAATTCTGGCCATAGTTCAATCACCAGCAGCTGTTGTTATGAACCAACGGGGAGAGGTTAGGAAAAGGGTCCACTCCCAACCATGTATCGGCTTGTAATTTGTGGTGTTGGAAGAGTGAAACTGGCTAACACAGTACAAGCATGATACATAACAGGGTTCTTCATTCCAGGCTAGTAAGTATCACTAGAACAAATGAACAGCTCCATCACCAAAAATATACACAAATATTTTGCATTTGAAGAGTGTGAATGGTGTACCTCACTGCAAACGTACTGTCCTTAAAAACCTCTATGCACACCTCACTGGGGGAATTTGTATTTTCTCTATGCCAGCTATCTAAATGACCCCATGCTGCAAACGCTTTTGGAAAATAAACACTCTCACCCACACACCTAGTTTCTCTTCTAGAAGCACAGCTGGTGCAGTATACTTACCTTCCTAATCAGGGATTGGAGAACATGGGGTTAATACCCTGTGAAACCCCAAAGTGCATCATTTGCATGCTGGCAAAGATACAGGCTGGCAGACAACCCCATTCCATTTTGGAAGCGGAAAGAGGGTGCTGGACTCAGGCATTTGGCTGTTTCAAAAGCGCTGGTGAGAGCTGGGATCCTGATGATTTAGATGCAAGCAACCATTTTGTTTGTTTCCGCAAACCTGTTTGAGCAAATCCACCCCCAGAGATAGCAACCTGTTTCTGGGTCCCCTGAGAGAGAGGGTCATTTGTTCGCTGCTGTTTCTGGGACTGGATGCCAAGCTATGAGGCAATGAGCTGAAGACCTTGGATCTTGACACCCCTATTCCAGGCAGGCAGGAGAGGGGTCAGGGAGACTGATTCAGTGGACAAATAAAGACAGTTGACATTTAACCAGGATTTTAACGGGTGTGCCAAATTGCAGGATACATACACATACCACTTTGGGAATCGTGTTTAATAAACAATTTGCTCTAAGAATTTGATTTGATCAGCATCTCCCAGTGACTCCCACCATTCCTTTATATTGATTGCGTATAGGTTAAGATAACACTGGACCGGGCGCAGTGGCTCACGCTTGTAATCCTAGCACTTTGAGAGGCGGAGGCGGGTGGATCATGAGGTCAGGAGATCGAGACCATCCTGGCTAACACGGTGAAACCCCGTCTCTACTAAAAATACAAAAAAACTTAGCCAGGTGTGGTGGTGGGCACCTGTAGTCTCAGCTATTCAGGATGCTGAGGCAGGAGAATGGCGTGAACCCGGGAGGTGGAGCTTGCAGTGAGCCGAGATTGCGCCACTGCACTCCAGTCTGGGCGACAGAGCGAGACTCTGTCTCAAAAAAAAAAGATAATACTGGCCTTCCTTCCACCCAGAACTTTTTCCCATCACTAACTAAAAATATAAATGAAAGCCCTGATCAGGTGGTTTATTATAATATCTGCCAGATATCAAGCATTTACTATGTCCTAGATGCTGTACTAACTACATATTTTCCCATTTAATCCTCATAGCAGCCCTAGAAGTAGGTGTTATCACTTCTGTTTTAGACAGAGAGGGTAGGTGACTAACCTACAGTCACACAGCATTGAACTGGAGCTGAAACTCAAAACGAGGTGTCCTTGCCCCTGGGGAAGGACAAATTTTCTTTAAGTCCCGTGAACAATGAGCATGCTTATGAAGAGCTCCTGCTTGGGATATCATAGACTGATCAGAAGTTTGTCAGGAGCCTTGATAGGGGCAGGCAGAAGAGGGCATTGCTTATTGTTCATGGGACTTAAAGAAAATTTGTTCAATAAAAATCTGATTTTCAGCCAGACACGGTGGCACATGCCTGTAGTCCCAGCTAGCTGGGGGCCTGAGGTGGGATGATTGCTTGAGCCTGAGAGGCAGAGGTTACAGTGAGCCGAGATCATGCCACTGCACTCCAGCCTAGGTGACAGAGTAAGACCCTGTCTCAGAAAAAAATTAAATAAATAAATAAATAATCTGATTTTACCAAATGGGTAGACTGTTCTTGCTACATAGGAGTTTCCACTTTACAAAAACAAGGGGCTCTATACCATAAAATTCCTTTCCTTTCCATAAATTTCCTTTCCATAGCTAAGTGAGTGAGTCAAGAACAGATGTACTGGTGAACGTGAGCATTCAAGTCTTTTAAAAATAAAATTAGCCTTTATATTGTGGGAAAATATCTTAGACCCTGGAATCTGACCCTTAACTGACTCTGAAAATACACGCCTCCCTCATTCTTGCAGAATATTCTAAAGCAGAGTCTCTCTGCAGTTTTTAAAATCCAACTGAGCTTTTATTAAGAGAACAATAGGATTTGTTGTTTCCTAGATATAAAATTATAACACCAAACATGCTTTTGCAAACTTCACCACCCCCAAGAGTTTGACATATCCCCTAGTGAAGGGGATATTAACCCTCATCCATCTTCCACTGCTTAGAGAAAGAGCTCTACTGAGTGACTCAGATTGCACTGTGTATACAAGGATTGCAAATTCAGGGGCCATTGAGGGCCAGAGAGGTCACAGAAATGCGTAAAGAGGTCAGGGATAGGATGGTAGTAATGGTGGAACTTGTAGTAAACTAGAAAACACATCACCCCTGCCCTTCTCCAAAGCATGCAAGTTCAAGTTCTAAAATTCAAATCCGATACCACTCAGCCAAACATATTTGTGGGATCCATTCGGCCCAAAACCACCACCATGTTGAGATCCCTGGTGGTTCTTATTGTGACCTTGTGTGATCTTGATCCAGACAATTTCTCTCTGGGGCTCAGTCTGATTGTCTCTAGAAGGGGCTGATAGAGCCTGCAGAGCTGTTGAGAGAGAGAGGAATGCAGTCCCAGGTGTGGACGCTTGATAAAGAGCCGTGGCGCTGTCTGCAGCCACTGTCTTGGATGTGCCTTCTGCGACGCTAAGCCAGCTCTCCGTTTGGGCTGTGCTCCTGCACGTGACTTATTTAGTTCATCGTTT
The DNA here is from genome assembly GCF_001698545.2 of Rhinopithecus bieti. NCBI lineage: Eukaryota > Metazoa > Chordata > Mammalia > Primates > Cercopithecidae > Rhinopithecus > Rhinopithecus bieti. Next base: position 210,792 of record NW_016819103.1, read on the forward strand.
AGTTCAGGCAGCCCTTGCAGTGTTATGTTTTCTTTTCCCCAAATCTGAGTTCTTAAAGGGCCTTTATCTTAATGCCCGTCGGAGCCTTCCAAGCACATCTTGAACAGAAATGAACAGCTATTTTAACCCCACGGGCTTCTTACAAGTGTGTTTTAAAAGGCAAAGAGTGATGTAAAAGAATGGCAAAAGGTCATCATGCCGCTCTTATTTCCTGGTCTGAGTTAATCCTTTCTGGCCGTTTGAGCACAGGGCTTTTACAGAGGCATCCCCTGGAACTGAAGTCCTCCAGAAAGTCCCACACCCATCAGAGGCAGGAGGAAGAAAGGAGCCTGGAACAGGTGGTGAGGGTGCAGAGGGAGGGCACCCGGACCTGTTCCACAGGGGCTTGCCCTCATACCCACCACAGGGTTGGGTGCTCCAGCCGGTGTGGGGAGGCAGCTGCCCTGCATGGAAGGTTGAGACTAATGGGCCCCCAGCAAATACAGTCAGAACCAACTGAAGGAAGTCAGTGGAAGAGGCCCTGCAGCCTGGGTTCAAAAATCCCAGTTCCTCCGCCACTTTTGACCTTGGCCTCCGCCAACCTCAGGCTTCTCTTGGCTGAAAGGTAGGCTACCTCCCTCCCTCCTTGGGTTCAGTGAGCTGACACAGTGGAGCCTTGGACAGCTTACAAGCAGTGGATGGCACATCTGTTTTCTCTTCCATCCTTCTTTCCTTCTGCCCTTGTTTTTCCTCTTTCCCCTTTCTGATCCCTTCCTGTGTGCCTCCTTTCTTCCTCCTGTTTTCCTCCTCATCACTCTGCTCCTTTACCCCAGCCTCCTCGTCTGTTTCTTTCCTCCTCTCCTTTCACTCCGTTTTCTCTCCTTTCCCCTCCTTCCCACCCTCCTCTCTCTCCATCCCTCTCCGCTTTTTCAAATCCACCCAAGGGATGCCTCCAAGTTCCCATATCTGATCCCAGGGTGCGATGTTCCTTGCCCTGCAGCAGGCATCTCTGCGGGCACCCACCGGCCCCAGCATGCGCTCCAGGGCCAGCCCAGGGGGTGGCATCCGGGGCTTTCCTTACAGGAAGCAATCAAGAGGGTTTCCAGCATTAAACCACTCAGGAAGCAAGGCCAGCTTCTGCCCGAGAGCATGCCTCACTGGCCCCACAAGAAGAACTAGGCTGAAGGCATAGTGGTGTGCTGGAGCCTGCTCGCAGATGGCGCACACCCAATCCTATGACCTTGTATTAGTACTTTGCACGGGTCATGGTGGGAGTGTTTACACCACAGAAATCAGCAGGTGCTGCAAATTGAGTCTTCTGTTTTTTTTTCCTAAGAGCCCGTTGTTAAAACTTATCAGCACACCACTGCTCTGTAGACCTGCCGCCTTCTCCGAAGCAAACGTTTCTGTGCTGAGGCCTTGTAAGAACAATGTCTGCTGCCATAGAGGGCAGAACCCAGAAGAGCGCACGCATATCTAGCACTGTTTAAGCTGCCTGCTGTCGGGGAAGCAGAGCAGGTGGAAGATCTGAGCCCTGTTCTTGCAGAGGTGACAGTGCAGCTGGGAAGCTAAGACAGAAGAATCTGTAATTAGTCAGGAGAGAAGCCACGTTGTCTAGGGTGACCAGGCCTTCCTCCTCGCCCCCACCGTGGTCCTGGCTCAGGCACTCTCTCATCCTTTCACCAGCCCTGTTACAGCAACCTCCACCCATGCTCCCTCTCCTCTCTTCTTCTCTACACAGCTGCTGGGGGATCTTGCCAAGTCACCAGCACATCGAATCTCCCCACCTTCCATGGCTCAGGTGGCAGCCCTGGCGACCACTCCATGCCCACAGCGGAGAGGGATAGTTAAGAACGTGGGCTTTGGAATCAAACTGCAGTGTCTGGGAGCTGGGAATTTGTTTGACTGTCTGAACTTTGGCTTCCTCATCTGTACAGTGTGCAGTACAGAAATGCAGTAAATACACTAAGCACTTCCTCAGCCTTCAGTGTGATCATCATTCTCATTACAGAGTAAAATGTGCCCTCTTTTCCTGCATCAGAGTTCTTTACTACTACTGGCGGCTTCCTGGCCACATTTCCCTAAATCACCCCAGATTCTAGCCCCCAAGCCAGACTCCTCACTGTCTCCAAATATGTTCTGTATTTTGGCTTGGTTCTGTCTGCCTGGAATGGACCAGGAGCAGTTAGGGTTGCAGTTAAGAGCAAGGAGTCCGGTCCTGCTCCTCTAGCTGTGATTATTTTTAAAATATCCCCACTTCTGCTCCATTTTCCACCAAACCCAATGCTACCCCTCCCAGTTGCCTGCCTGAACCCAGACTCCAGGGCAGGGCGCCACCTCTCCTTCTCTGTGTGCTGTGGAAGAACTTACACCGTGGATGTGGATTGTCCATGGCCCATCTCCCAGCTGTCCCAAGAGCTTAGTGGCAGCAGGACTCAGACTCCAGCTTGCATCTTTGTCCCTCAGCGCCCAGCATGAGGCCCATCTCCCTGGAGGTGCACAGTAGATGCGGATCGGATTGAAAATTGCCTTGACAAAATGAGGTGCTCAGTTGGGCACTACAGATAATTAGGGGCTGGAACAGATGTTAGTAAACCACTGATGGTGTGAGCGAGACAAGCAGGATTGGATCAGAGTGAGGTGAAGCTGGAAATCGGAGTTTGACTCTCCTGCTTGCGCACAGAAGAAAGCTGAGGCACAGAGAGGGGAAGGGACTGGCATAAGGTCACACAGCTAGTAAGTTTAGGGTGAGATTTCAAACCTGTGTCTACTGGACTTCAGGGTGTCAAGCCCTTCCTCCTCAGGTCAGCTCCTCACGGCAGCTGCAAGGCACAGGCCATGTCTGCAGTTAGAAGACAGCTGGGGTCTCCAAGAGGGCAGTGCTGCCCTTAGAGGCTGGCTGCCTCCTGGGGACTCTGATTAGAACCTCCAGCCCCACAGCTCAGCCAGAATCCCACGTGACCTCCCAGAGACTCCCTGGATACCTGTAGGGTTTGTCCAGCACAACCATAGGAGCCATTTTGGAGCCAGAACTCAGAGGCTTTTATGCTGGCAGCCTCTCTTGAGTTTCTTAAAAAGAACAGCAGGCCTTGTCCTTGTGGAGGTTTGTCCTGGAGGGAGGTGGCTGCTGGGGATAGGCCATACTTGCACACCCCAAATGGAAGGCTTGGGGGGGTTCCACAGGTACCCCATTAGAGACAGCAGAGTGGCTAAGAGCTTGGACACAGGAGCCCAGCTGCCTGGGTCAAGGCTTGGAGCCCCTAGCTCCTAACTGGGAGACCTTTGGCAAGTCACTTTAACTTCTCTGTATCTCAGTTTACCCATCAATAAAATGGGGGCTAAAAGCAATTTAATAGACAAAAAGCATTTAGAGCGGCCCCTGGCACATTAGTGTGTCCAGCTCACTTCCTTCCTGTACTGAGCTCTCCTTTTTCTTTCACCTCTTGTTAATGAAAAGTTGGGGAATTTTTCTTTTCTGCAGGCGGCTGCAGAAGCACGAGAACCATACTCCTGGGATCTGTTTCACCATTGAATGGGTCTGTCATATTCCAGGAGTTGCAAAGTTGAATTTGTTCTCGCCTGGGTTGTCGGGGTGGGGATGCCCTCTGGCCTTCTTCCACATTGTGGTTTCAGAGGTGTCCTAGAAAACCTGACTTCTAGGCTTTCAGAGGTTGAGAGCAGAAGGGAAGGGCTAGAGCCTCCATTTAATCATCTGTCCTAGGACAGTGAGGCTAGGCAAGCTCATCTCCATGCAGTCACATTTCTTTCCCTCTGGCATCCAGCAGGCATGCTTGGGCAGGTCAGGTCATGAGGCCCAATAGGTCTAATGGCTTCAGGGAATTTCACACAGGCCAGTGCCTGGGAGGCACTTCCTAGACAAGCAAATAGCACCAGACTGTAAGTCAGAGGGCCTGGGTCAAGTCCTGTGTGACTTTGGGCAGGTCATTTGACCTCTCTGGGCCTTAGTGCCATCATCTGCAAAATGGGACAAATGATCATTTTAGCTTCAATGTATTTAGCACTTCCTGAACTGAGCACGGTGCTAGAAAATTCAAATCCAGTCATCACAGAGTGGGAAGTGGTCACTATTGACCTCCTTTATTGACGAAGAAACAAAAACATTTTTTTTTTTTTGAGACGAAGTCTCACTCTGTCGCCCAGTCTGGAGTGCAGTGGCGCAATCTCAGCTCACTGCAAGCTCCGCCTCCCAGGTTCACGCCATTCTCCTGCCTCAGCCTCCTGAGTAGCTGGGACTACAGGCACCCGCCACCATGCCTAGCTAATTTTTTGTATTTTTTAGTAGAGACGGGGTTTCACCGTGTTAGCCAGGATGGTCTCAATCTCCTGACCTCATGATCTACCCGCCTTGGCCTCCCAAAGTGCTAGGACTACAGGTGTGAGCCACTGCACCTGGCCAAAACAAAAACTTTGAGAAAATAAGTAGTTTACTTGAAAGTCACAGTGGGATGTTGTAAAGAGTAGGCATGCAATAAATACTACTGACAAAGACACCAGCTTCTGCAAATTCCCTCTCAGGTACGTTGAGGCAACTGAGGGATTTATACCAAGGCATGAAACTGCTTTCCTTCATCTCTTGAGTAAGAATATGCGGCTGGCTGGGAGCTGGGAGTCTGTAAGGTTCAGGCCACTCTCATCCTGTGTGACCTTGGGCCAACCACCTCGGTGGGTTTTTTTCTTCATCTATAGAATGCCATGGTAGACCAGGTGCACCGGTTTGGCATGGAGCAAGTCTGGACCAGACTTGTGTCTGGCCCTAAGCGCCACTATGCATGGGGCTGAGGACCCAAGAATGGAGGCCTCCCATTTAGGCCCCAAGCTGTCCCAACCAGCTCATTTCTCCTGTAGCCTGCATCCCACCACAGGCCTGGCTGGCCTCTGAGGTCTTGTTAAAATGCTGGGCCTTGGAGACCCTCTCTGGCGGCTCCCTTTCCATCAGGGCACATTCTCCAGGGAGCTTTCCCTGATCTCCAGACAGTGCGTGGCAAGCGCTGCCCACAGCACTGGCTGTCCTGCACAATTCCAACCTCCCTCTAACCTTCTGTACCTGATCATCCACTATTAATTGGTCTTCACCTTTGTATAACATTTTTCAATTACAAAGCACTTTTGCGGCCATTCATCTCTTTGAGTGGCAGCCTAAGCTGCTATTTATTGACACTTCCTGTGTGCCAGGCCCTTGGCTGGCCTCTTTCCATGCATTATCATGCAATTCTCAGAGCAATTCTGTGAAATCCACATTTACAGATGAGAAAATCAGGACTCAAGCAAGCCAGATATCTAGCCCTATTGCACAGAGATTTGAACGAAGTCCCATGAAATAATCTGGGTCATCCCTAACTTAACAACTTCTGAAGCTGTCCTATGTGCCTAAATCATGGGACCTAGTTAAAAATCAGCTTCTCATTCCATAGGTCTTGAGTGGGGCCCAAGATTCTGCATTTCTCACAGGCTCTCAGGTGATGCTGATGCTGTCTCTTGAAGAACCACACTTTGAGAAGCAAGGCCCTGAAATCACTGGGCAATTTGAGACCCCAGGCTGGCAAGGCTGTTTCCTTATCTGTCAAATGGGTGAAGTAGCCCTGGCTTACATAGATGGAATGACTCCTGGATGACATAGTTCCTGCAAAATGCCTGGCACACAATAGGCGCTCAATAAATGCTAGCTCTTCTTCGATAGGAGCTGGCATGAGTCTGGGTACACAACAGATGCTCAATAAAGCCTTGTCCAATGGATTGAGCCTAGCACTTTTCCCAAAGGCAGAGAATAAACTGTATTATGTTTCCCCTTGGAATGAAGCCAAAATCAAAATTAATTTCTTTCTTGAACCACGGAGTTTCAAAAAGAAAGAAAGGCAAACTAGAGTGATTGCAGTCGAAGCGAGCCTCTGTAATTTCTGTAATTACAGAACGAGAGCAAAGCAAAGCAGGCACAGCCTCATGGAGGGAGTGGAGTGGGGTGGGGGGAGGGGAAGAGCAGGCCCTACTTCTAGACCCACTGCTCCCCCTCCTCGCTTCCCTGGCTTTTCAGGGCTCCCCACTCACTCCATGGTGGGGCCATGGCCTGGGACAATGGCAGCCCTGAGACTCCAGCCCTGGCCTCTTGGTCTCTGCCTAGGTCCCCACTCCATGCAGCCGCCTGTGCCTCTGATGCAGTGGGACAGAGGGAGATTGTCCAAGGCGGCTTCCACACACTCCCCTCCCCCTTGCCTGCCATCTGGCCCAGGGCTGGGCTGCTCATAGCCAATCATCCAGCAAGGCCCACGGCCCAAGGGCCCCACCTCCAGAATAGATTGTGGGTGCCAGTGCCACTTCCCCAACTTCTGCCGATCCAGCGACCCCTATGCAAGCCACTATCATCTCTCTGGACAGGCAGCCTCTGATCATGTCTCCCTGCTTTCTCCTTGCCCCTATGCAGCCTCTTCTGGGCAGCCAGAGGGAGACTCTTCCGCCACCACTGCAACCCCCCACTTCCTCCCATCCCACTTAGAATGAAACCTGAATTCTTGCTGTGGCCTCTGACACCTGTGTGACCTGGCCCCTGCCCAACACCTCCTCCTGAATCCGTTTCCTCTCACACTGGACTCCAGCCACTTTGGCCACCTTGGTGTCTTTCAAAGGTGCCAGGCTCATTCCTGCCTCAGGGCTTCTGCACTTGCTGCTCCCTCTTTGAAATACTGTATCCCAGAAAGTCCCATTTCTGGCTCCTAATTCAGACTGAATTTTTTTTTCTCAGGCCAAATAAAACAAGCCCAAGGGCCAGTTTTGACCCATTTTGCCACTTCTGATGTAGGGCTTCCAAACTGTACGTGTTTTCTTTCCCTAACAAAGCATCTTGTCATTCAGAGATTGGCAGAGGAATTCTTTGTGCTTGGTTTGGCCCCATTTTTATCAATGGCTTTAACACTTGGTCATAGAGCATACACTGAGGAAGGATGGGATATCCTGGGAACCTTTCTCCATCTTCCTGCCTGGAGTGTCTTTCACCGACTCCATCCTTCCCAGAGGCCCCATAAGCGAGTCATCTTCTGGTTTACTAATCTGATCCCATTATCAGCCCTGCCCCATCCCTGCAGCTAGTCCCTAAGTTCCTTAGCCCAGTGTCCAAGACCCTTCACATACTGACCTTCCTAGCTTGACACTTTGTACTTTAGTACACGTGTTTCCCTCCACTTGGAACACCTTTCCTCTCTTTTTAAACCTGATGAACACTTATTCAACCTTCAAAGCCCTGCTCAAGTGACCCCTTGTCTAGGATCCGTTCTCTGGCTGTATTAACGCGTTTCTTCTAGGCCTACCGTGTCTTGTTCTTACACCTCTTGCAGCACTATCACAGGGTATTATGATCAGCTATAGGCAGAAATATTTCTCCTTCTAGGCCATGACCTTGACAAGGGCAAGTGTCTTGTCTCACTAAATTCTCACACCCTGAGTGTTCACCCCAGCTCCACGCACATAGGAGGCCTCACTAAGTATTTACAGAAATGAATCTTTCTGCTGGAACCTGTTAGTTCACTGATTCAGATTCTGGCGACGAGGGTGTAGTTCAGAATATAAAATGCTTGAAGAGACGGCTCCATTGTCATTTCAGCACATAGCATGTGCTCAGTACATACTTGAAGAATGAATGTGTTAGTGAGTGAGTACAGAGGACCTGACCTGTCGTCACTAGTGGTCTCACATTAGTAGTGCCCTGTGAACGTGGCTTTGGTGGAATTAAGTTAATCATGGTATAGTATGCACCTGAAGGAATGTGGAGCCGCATTCTGGGTCTCCAGAATGTTGTTACCTGATGAAGAAGAACGGGAAGATGCTGGAAGAAGGCTTTGGAAAAATGCCCAGATCATGAGAAGGTGAGAGGTGTTTCTTCTGCCTGCTCCACCAGCCAGTAAAGGAGGCTGATCACAGACTGGCACTCAGGACAAGGTGGAAGAAACGCGTGGTCTTGCCACTACAGACCCACAGAGCTGTCCTCCAACATGATCCCAGAGAGCCACAAAATACAGGGGTGTGTCTCAGGAAAGGAAAAGTAACAACTTGCAAAAAGGTTGGTTCTGCTTCAGAGAAATGTTCTAGAAAGACAGCCAAGTTACCCTGCTGTGAACTCTCACACACCTGTGCTTTCTGCATGTTATTTTTCATAGGAGAGGGAAGTGCCAGGAATTAAAATTGCCGAAGCACTGTTCCCCAGGTGTGTGAGTGAGGCACGCTTCTTGGGACCACTCCATTTAAGCGTTGGGTCCCAGGCACGTTCACTAGCAGGAGGCTCTTTATCAATTTCCGCCCATGGACTAGATGTTTGGGATTTTTTTTACTACCAGACTTTATTACAGAATAATTATTTTTGTATTAACAAACACATGTACCACTCCCAGCTTCTGACTGGCCCAAGGTGCTGAGCTAGACCTCTTTGCTTTGGTACAAAGAGAGCCCAACGCCAAGAGACTTGACATCTGCTAGCTGGTATTCCCCAGGGGGACTAAAAGGATGATTTCCATTGGAGTTTTTAAAATGCTGAAGACATGGAAAGACCTGAATAGTAAACCCTTAATAAACGTTAGTCGGTATTGTTGTTGTTGTTGTAGCCTTCTGGGAAGTTGTGAATGCCAGATTAAGAACAATGGATCCATACTCAGATGGTGGCGATTGCAGTGATAACAATGACTGAGATTTCCTAAGCCCTAACTATGTGCCAGGCATAGTTGTACACGCTTAACACACATGATCTCATTTAATCATCACCATAACCCTCTGAAGGAGGTATTATTATCCTCCCATGTTATAGATGAGGGTCAGAGAGGTGAAGTAACTCACCCAGCATTAGTAGGTGTTGGAGGGAGCTGAGGTCTGTCTGACTTAGCACTAGGGTGGCTTTGCTGCTGTATAAGTCAAAGAGCCTTCTCAGTCCTAAATCCTCAAAGAAGTTTGAGTTGTATCAATTCATGGCTTTACTTTGTTTATCTTCATATGTGCCACATCTTCTAAAAGGAAAACTCCAAATATAGTCATGTGGCTCTTCCTAGGGAAGTTATAGGCATTTAGCTGAATCTGAATACATATCCCCATATTCCAGAAATTGGAAATCACATGTATGTCTTCTTTATGGTGAGGTCTTCAGAGCAGCCCCCATCTCTGATTGCTCAGGGCTTGGCATGAGGAGGTGCTCAATATAGTCATGGAGAAGAACTCATGGACTGAACTTCCTGGTGAACCAGAGGGATGGTGCAGAGATTTAAGATTGCAACAGGAACCCCCAAGCCAATGTAAGCAAAACATCTATTTCATGACTATGGGAATGTTTTGTAAAATCCAAGTATCAGCCTGAAGAAAGCCTGGAATTGCAAACTAGGAGCTTCAAGACACTCCATCTTTTAATCTCTAGTTTTCTCCTTCCTCAGCAGACCAACTCTCACTCTGAGTACAAGATGGGCAGAGGATGGCTGCCCCAGAGTCCCCAAGTCACTGGCAAAACTGCCCCTCTTCCTGGGTCCCATGCCGAATTTCCAGGGAAGAAATTTGATTGGCTAGCCTGGGTCAGGTGGTCAGTCTTGATCCAAGGTGATTGGATCATTTTGAACAAATATGGCAGCTGGAGCCCATAAGGGTAGATCATGGGACAGTCAAGGCCATCATTGTTAGGACAGTTAATGGCTGAGGCTGCTCTCTCCTGCATATCCCAAGACTCCCTGGTAGACCACAGAATCAGCTGCTTCCTACTTCCTGCCATTCTCGAGGAGGGGAGGCAGGCACCCTACTGAGTCCAGAGCTCTCTCTGACATTGCCATGCCCAGGCCAGGATCTAGATGGGCATCCAAGACCAGCCTGTGTGCCGTGAAGGAGCTCAAAGTGAGCAGGCCATCCCTGAGAACGAGGACCAGGGGTGGCAGGAAAGTTTGGATGATCTGACGATGGCCTGGTTCTCCATGAACTCTGGGAGGAGATGATGGTGTTTGGTAATGGGGACTGCATGTGAAGGGCTGGAGGGCGAGTGCACAGCAGACTGGGCCCCCACCGGGCAAAGCTGCGGGGAGGAGGTCATCGGGGGAGGGCCAGGGCCACGCCGCACCTTGCTTTGGCGCAGCTCCCACCTCTGAGGGTCCGTAGACTGGTGCTTCACATGTTCTGGCTGTTCTGAGGGTTCCATAAGTTTATTTTGTGTTATATTATTAATTTAAATCACTTTTGTAGAACGTTATAGAAATAAAAAAAGCACAAAGAAGAAAACAAAAGTCACTCATAAACTAAGCATTGTAATCATCTTTGGATATATCCTTTTTAAAAATAAATTTGGGGGGGCAAATATTGGATAATTCGAAATAAACTCTCTGGAAACCTGCCTTTCTCACCCCAAAACAAGGTGCTCTTTCTCGTGTTCTTACGTGGCCTTTTGGTAACATTTCCACGAGTTTGGATGGAGGATGGAGAAAAGTCTCAGCAGCCCCTCTGTTGGTTTCTCTTTTCCTCTGACAAAATTATGGAATGTCTTCTCCACACTGCCCTCATCCCACCCCCACAGCTGTCCCGAGGGCAGCAGGCCCCACTCCTGCATGTTCCCAGCACCCCGAGGGCCAGTGCCATGCTGCATGGACTCGCTGCGGCCACCCTGGCTGGGGATGCTCTGCGGGACACATGCACAGCCCGGACGACCTGGCAGGCTTCCTGCACTCCCGCTGCCCTCTGTAGGAGCTGCCTGCCCGCCCCACCGCTGCTTCGCCATCCCTCCTCTCCTTCCCTTCTCTGCTTTGCAGGCTCTCACCCAGAGTGGCAGAAGAAGCCCTTCTGGAGCTGACCCACCCCCGACGACCATCAGGTAACATCAACAGCCGCAGTAACAACATCCATGAGTGGAGTTCTCCCTCTTAACCAGGCTGACGAAAAGCACTCTTGCAGCGATTACAGCTGAGTTTTGATGCAACTCTACAAGCCAGAGGGGACTGCTCCCATTTTATACATGAGGAAACTGAGCACAAACAAGAGCAGTACTTAATAGTATTGAGTAGTAGTGCTGAGCAGTAGTACTCAGCTGGTAGAAGGCAGACTGGAGATTTGAACTCAGGACTGGTCTCAGCCCAGTTTCCTCCACTGTACTGTACCCCATGCTGCCCCTGGAAATAAAAAGGTAAGAAGGCTTCAGGATGTCAGTAGAATATCTTGCGGTGACTGAAGGCTGAAAGAGGTCATCTAAACCAGTGGTCCTTAGCTGAGGGCCAGGGCTGGGCTGCCAGTGTAAGAATCCCCTTTAGCAGAGTTTGTTAAAAGTATAGACTCAGGGCTTCCTGCAACCCAGTGAGAGATGTACCAGTATTATCCTCATTTTAAAAGACAGGGGCGCACAGAGGTTGCGTGTACTTAAAGTCACACAGCTCAAAAGTGGTAAAGTGGACTGGAATCAGAGGTTGTAACTCCTAGGCTCTGTCGTCTTCACTGGGACCCTCCATAGTGGGGACACCTTTCTCCCCATTCAACCACAGGTTGAACTTCTTTTTTGCTCGCCCTGGCCATGGCTAGTATGGCTGCAGAGTGGGACAAGGCTCCCAATTGCATCCTTGAAGGCAAAGTTAAAGATTTTATGATTAAATACTTAATATTTCCTGTTGGAAGTTTGGTGGCCTCAGATTTCTCCTCTGAGCAGGACATACAACAGAGGGTTGGACACAGATGGCCGGAGTTGAAGCTAGGCCAGGAAGCATCGCTGTGTCTTGGGAAACAAAAGTCACCTTCCTTCCTCCAGGAGCAAGGGCGGGTGAGAGGAAGAGGGCTTACAGAGAGCCTTTTCAAGCCCCTAGTTTGTTTATGGGTTATTTTGTTTTTGTCATTTTAGGGTGAGGCAACTCCAAGGTCATACTCTCTTTCTGTGCCTGTCACCCTACCCCTGTCCTCCTAGGGTGCCCTTGAGCCGCAAAACTGCTGTCCACGTGGACCGGGGCTGACATCGCACGTCCATCTGCCAGGACCCCTGCGTCCAAATTCCGAGACATGGCGACCAACGGCAGCAAGGTGGCTGATGGGCAGATCTCCACCGAGGTCAGCGAGGCCCCTGTGGCCAATGACAAGCCCAAAACCTTGGTGGTCAAGGTGCAGAAGAAGGCAGCGGACCTCCCCGACCGGGACACATGGAAGGGCCGCTTCGACTTCCTCATGTCCTGTGTGGGCTATGCCATCGGCCTGGGCAACGTCTGGAGGTTCCCCTATCTCTGCGGGAAAAATGGTGGGGGTAGGTGCTGGCCTGGAGACCTCCTGGCTGGGTCTGGACCCTGCAAAAAGGATCCTGCTTAGGCACTTTTCTGGGGCAACTGTAGGAGAAAAGCCCCCCTAAAGACTCCAGAGGGAGCACCAGGCCCCATTTCTTGTTTCTTATCCCTTTATCAAAAGATTCCTGAAGGACGATTGTCCTCTGTTAATGATACCAAGAAGTTCATCTATTCACCTGCAAAAAATGGGATGTATTTCACGTAAGGCTGTCCTTGGGCCTGCAGTTGGCTGTGGGTCCTACTTTTGAGGCAGGTATACAGAAATCCTGGATGGGGACCCAGAACCATGGCACTCCCTCTACCAGGGCAGGTCTTGAAAGTCTTGGGGCCGCGAGCTCTGTCTTCTTTCCCCTGCAGGAGCCTTCCTGATCCCCTACTTCCTGACGCTCATCTTTGCGGGGGTCCCACTCTTCCTGCTAGAGTGTTCCCTGGGCCAGTACACCTCCATCGGGGGGCTGGGGGTATGGAAGCTGGCTCCTATGTTCAAGGGTAAGTCTGCAGAGCGGAGTCCTGGGTGGTGGTGCCCCTGCCCACACACACCCCTGCCCCTCTGGAGAGAGGGAGCTGTCTACCCAGACCAGGGCTGACATCACATATCCGTCCATCAGGTGCATGTCTGAGCAGAGTGAGGGCTGTTGCAAGGGGCCAGGTGGCAGATGACAGTGCTGGTCAGAAACTAGGGAGTTGGAGGTGGAGAGGCCCAATTCAGAATCTCCCGCACATCAGCCTGCTCTGTCCTGTTAGCCCATTTATTTCCCCTGAGAGAGCTGGGTGTGACTTGCTTTGCCTCGTGCTCAGCGCCTGACAGGCACCCAGGTAGATACATGGTGAGTCATGCTCACTGACCGAGGGCCTGGGCCCCACCTCGTCCAGCAAGCTGAGACCCCAGCCCTGCCTGCCACCAGTCTGCACTGGGCCCCAGACATGAGTCCTGGCACCCTGGATTGCCAGATGTACATGACCTTCAGCAAGTCACTGTCTCTCTCTTAGCCTCAGTGTCCTCAGTAATGCCTGTCTCTGAGATCAATAAGATTGTAGAGGTCGTGGAACATTCCAGGACAGTTCATTTTAAGTCTGTATTAAATGGATGTGTGTCTGCGTTCTGCTTCCAGGCGTGGGCCTTGCGGCTGCTGTGCTCTCATTCTGGCTGAATATCTACTACATCGTCATCATCTCCTGGGCCATCTACTACCTGTACAATTCCTTCACCACGGTGAGTGGTCCCTTTGGCCACCCCCTCCAGCAGGAGCCACACCCAGAGCCCACCCTCCGCCTGCCGTGGCCACCACTCTGCTGACAAGGTCATTCCTCCAGGAGTGGGGAACTTGGTTTGTCTTTTGTGGGCCTTGGTCTCCCCACAACAGCCATAGCCTCACAAATTTAGCATCTCCTGTGAGCCAGACCCTCCTTATAGGCTCACATCCAATCCTCATGACACCCCTCTAAAGTGTGTATTGTGAGTCCATTTTATATGGACACAGACAGCCTGGGTTCAAATCCTGACTCTACTATATACCAGCTGTGCAACTTCAGAAAAGAGACTTAACCTCTCTGAGTGTCAGTGCCCTCATTTACAAAATGGAAATAAAATTAGAATCTGCCCTAGTTCCTCAAAAACTTAAACATAGAATTACCATATGATCCAGCAATTCTGCTTCTGAGTAGCTACCTGAAGAATGAAAAGCAGGCTTTCAAAGAGATATTTGTACACTCCTGTTCACAGCAGCACTATTTACAGTAGCCAAAAGGTGGAAGCAAGCCAAGTGTTCATTGATAAATGAATTGGTAAGCAAAATGTGGTCTATACATACAATGGAATATAATTCAGCCTTTAAAAGGAAGGAAATTCTGGCACGTGTTTCAACGTGGATGAACCTTGAGGATATTATGTCAAGTGAAATAAGCCAGTCACAAATATACAATACTGTATGATCTTGCTTATATGAGTTCCCTAGAGTAGTCAAATTTATAGAGACAGAAAGTAAAATGATGGTTGCCAGGGGTTGTGAGTAGCGGGATGAGGAGTTGTTGTTTAGTGGGTGGAGTTGCAGTTTTGCGAAATGAAAAAAGTTCTGAAGCTGGATGCTGACAATGTTAAGCAACACATTTCTCACAATGTATTCCCATTGTTAAGTGACACATGACTGTATTTGCAGAGGTGTGGCAGGGCTAAGGGAGCTACATTATGGGTATACTTAATGCTTCTAAACTATACACTCACCAACAGTTAAGATGGTAAATGTTATGTATAATTTTATCAAAATTAAAAAATGAAAGAAAACAAAAAGTGAAACCCACCTTATAGGGTTCTTGTGAGGATTAAGGAGCAGATATGTGTAAGGAACTTAGAACTGCGCCTGGCAGAGAACAAGCCCTGTAAGTGTTTGCTGGTGTCGTCGCAGTGAGAGTTAGATGGGCAAGATCTCTTGCCCAAGGTCACATGGTGGGGAAGTAGCCCCGGCTGCAGCTTGGAAGGCTGTTTTCATAGTGAACAGGTTGAGGTTCAAATCTCAGCCCTGGCACTTAGTAGCTGTGTATTCTCAAGCAAGTCACTATCCCTCTCTGATCTGTCAAATGGGGATCATAATGCTACTTACCTCCCAGAGCTGCTGGGAAGGGGAGGTGTGAGGAGGCTTGGGGACCATGAGGGTGGGCAGGGTGCACTGGGACCACTCATGCCAGACCCTGGGAGCCCAGCGGGATGTGTCCTCATGACTGTGTCCTTGCAGACACTGCCATGGAAACAGTGCGACAACCCCTGGAACACGGACCGCTGCTTCTCCAACTACAGCATGGTCAACACCACCAACATGACCAGCGCTGTGGTAGAGTTCTGGGAGTGAGTATGGGGCCATCAGGGGATGGCAGGGATGGGGAATGTCAGCCAGGGGCTACGGTCATGTGTCACATGACATTTTGGTCATCAGCGGACCACATATACAATGATGGTCCCATGAGATTATAATACCATATTTTTACTTTACCTTTTCTACATCTAGACATGTCTAGTACAGAAATGCATTACATTTGCCTACAATATTCAGTACAGTCATGTGCTGTATAGGTTTGTGGCCTAGGAGCAATAGGCCACACCATATGGTGTAGGAGTATAGCGGGCTACACCATCTAGGTTTGTGTGAGTACACGCTATGATATGCACACAACAACAAAATTGCCTAACAACACATTTCTCAGAACATATCCCCGTTGTTAAGTGACACATGACTATACTTGCAGAGTTGTGGCAGGGCAAGGGCTAAGGCAGCCACAAGGGATGCTGAAAGCCTTTTCTCCCCAGAAAGAGTTGGACCATAGATGGAGCCATAAGACACACAAACTCTGACCTTTGATAGCGAAACCCAGCTACCCACAAAGCCACGGTCTAGCAGGGACAGTATGTTCCCCAACATCTCTGCCTCTAATCTCCTGCCAGCGCTTCCCGGTGATCGAACTCAGCTAGAAGCCAGAGGGCAGAGGACCAGATAATGTAGCCATAGTTGTCAGCATCCTGGGGCCTGGCACAGAGTGGTCAAGGGGGAGAGTGGATCAGAGAGGCGAGTGGAGGGGAATAACCAGCATAGCCAATTAGAATCACGTGGAGGTCGAGCATATCCTGATTCATCCTGAAAACCGGCCCAATCTACTTACGAACCTAGAGTCACTTGGAATAAACATGCACACACACTCCGGCCATAGTGAAGGCCATGCTGATTGTATCTTCAGGGGAGTACCCTGTAGAGATGTGTGTTGGGGGGCACTGATGTGACACAGTGAGGTGCTGGGGCCCAAATTTCTCTGGCATGAAGGAAGCATCCATGCTGGACAGCTCTGAGGGATCCAGGAGCAGTCTAGAAGGTCCCAGAGTACCTTGGATAAGCTCCCAGGAGGAACTGTTCTCAGGCAGTGTCAGAATCAGTGTTGCCTGATCTCTTCATGGTGCAATGTCCGTGGTTACACTGTTTCCTTACAAATAAAAATCAAATTCTGCTCCGGTGAGTTCTGCTTTCCGGCAGCTCCCATATGCCGCTCTCAGGCACGTTCGAACTTTTCATTCAACCATTTATTCAGTAAACGCTTCTTGAGCTCCTACTATGTGCCAACTGATGACAGGCACAGACGTGCAGACAGGCAATGGCACCACCAGGTGGCCAGTGCAGAGAGGAGGGAAGCACAGGCAGCTGGGCTACGGGGACCTCAGGGAGGCCCCTGGACTAGCCCAGGTGGGGAGTGGCATCTAGAGGAGAAAACTGCAGGGCAGACAGGTGCTGGAGAGGAACAGTGTGAAGCCTGGGAGGCAGATGAGGTCAGGCCAGGCACCGGCAAGCAGGCTGCAGTGAGTGCTGAGAGGAGAGAGAGATGCAAGGGCCTTGAAAGGCTGGCCAGGGAGTTTGGGCTTCATTCTGAGAACAAGCGGGTGCTATTCATTGCAGTAAGCAGAGGAGTGACATGATCAGACTTGCAATTTAGAAGGCTCTCTGGGGCTGGAGAGGGGACAGAGGAACACTGAAAGGCAGCGTCCACTAGGAGGCACGGCACCCATACCAGATGAGCAGTAGTGCGTGGCCTGAGGCTAAGGCCCCTGGCAGGATCCTGTTTCATATATTGATCTCCTTGACGCAAACAGCACTTTCTACCGATTAGTAATAGAGGGCCCTTGACGCGGATCCCCAGCTACCTTCATTGAATCACGGTGATGATGGTGTCAACGGCACAGTTCCAGGGGTGCGGGATATGTCCTGTGGCCATGCCCTGGGGCACGCCCTAAGATCACTCCCCAGCTCCCCCCACCGCAGCTCTGTGTGACTTTCTCCTCCCCTCCACTGTTTTGAGCCCTAGTGCCGCAACATGCATCAGATGAGCGGATGGGCCCTGGATAAGCCAGGTCAGATCCGGCTGGGCCATGGGCGCAGTCACGCCCATCGCCTGGATCCTTGTATATTTCTGTATCTGGAAGGGTGTCGGCTGGACTGGAAAGGTAAGGGATATATGTGCACAGTGGGGACAGAAGGGCACTGGATAGACGAACAGGTCTACAAAGGAAGCTCTGCCCACAACTCCCAGGAGTCCCATCTAACCCTGAGTTAAGCAGGTCCCTTCATCACTCGGTGTGTCAGTTTCTTTTACTGTAAAATGGGAATAATAACATTATCTTACCTTTTAGGGTGGTTATGAGGATGAAAGGAAATAGTGCGAGTCAGGCACACAGCACAGTGGGAAGCTCACAGCGAGTCCCATGGGATTCCACTGGGCCCAACAGAGGCAACTCAAAACAGAGGGCAAATGTTGCTCCTGGACTGTTGAACAAACTTTCCCAGAGCATCTGCTCTGCACCAAGCCTTGTGCTAGGTGCAGAAGCTCCAGAGATGACAGCTTCACATCCTGACCCCTGAGGAACAACAGAGATGAATAGGTTAATGGTTAAAGGCTCAGGCTCTGTGTTAAGCAGTCCATGATTTCAGATCCCAACCTCACCATTTACTAGCTGTGAGCTCAGGCAAGTCATTTTGCCTCACAGATAAGTATAATTATGAGCCCTATTTTACAGAGAAGGAAACTGAGTTTCTTCTCTGTAAAACGGGGCTCATAATTGTACTTATCTGTTGGTTTATTAGGATAATCAGATGAGGTGGTGATTTTGTCAAGCACTCAGCATCTAGCAAGGGGGGTTGTTATTGCTCTTGTTTTTATTATCAGCAAGTGCAGAGCAAACGCCAAGCTGGGATGTCCAGCCCAGGGACACCTGGAAGGTGGAAAACTGGCCTTACTCCACCTCTTTTCCCTTTCATCCCTACCCCAGGAGCTTGGGGACAGAATATAGCAGAGTCTATCACTGGCCTTGACCTGAAGGGAACCCAGAGGGCAAGTGTGTTGTCTCAGATCTTATGGCAAGTCAAGGGCAGAGAAGAGATTTGTACTGAATAAGCCGGGAGGCGGGAAGGTCAGAACTACCCAAGAAGTGGATGCAAGGTTCTAGAAGCAGTAGTAGAAATGAACCAAGCAGAACCTTAACAAATTCCACACTTGGCAAAGTTGATGAAAAGCGGCCCTAGTTCCATCTAGTGGGAACTTCTGGACCCAGTGGGTTCTCAAATCCAAGGCTGGTGTAAAAATCTCTCTGATCCATTCCTAGGACTAAGGATGCCGGAGGAGGACACAAGTGTCTCCCAGTGTAACTTTCGGGGCAGAAAAGTATAGGGCTTATGGGCTACGGAAGGGTTTGAATCTCAGTCCCTGAGCTTCTAGCTGTGTGCACTTGAGCAAGCCATTCACCTCTCTGAGCCTCAGTCTCCTCATCTGTTCAATGGTCACAACAACAGTACCTTACAGGGTTGTCACGAAGACCGAGGGAGATGAGTAGAATGCTTAGCATATGCCTTACACATAGTATTAATTATAATCATTTTGGAGTGGTAATTAGAGTTCCTGCTACATTAAGAGACTGGCCACTTCTTGGGGACAGAGAGTAGGGCCCCCTCACTACATATATTGAGGATGTCAACCAATCCATCCACAAGCATTTGTTGAATACCTACTATGTGCCTGGCTTCACGCTGAACACAGAAGGCAGGGGAAGTATGAGACCCAGGCGACATATAATAAGCCTGCAGTATGTCCCCATGTGACTGACCTTTCTGAGCAGTGGCTGTGACTGTGCCTGTTTCCAGACAAGAGAAAGTGAAGCTAAGAGAAAATACGACATTGACCCTAAGTTACACAACTTGTGGGTGACACAGATGCCTTTGAATTCCCTTTTCCTAGCTCCAAGTACAGTGGGTTTTCTCTTGGATTGTGGCTGCCTTCCTTAATCCTGCAGAATCTCAGGGTCAAGTCATGGAGGTGAAGCTAAGCTGGTGAATTGTCCATGCTGACCGGGAAACAGGCTCACATTAGACTCTGAGATACAAAGGTCATCGAACTTGAACATTGCTCTTCCACACTAGTGAGCAAAGAAATGTGATTTTAGACAATGATGATCAATTTGACAAAAAATAATTGTTTAAATGAGGATACCCAGTGCTGGTCTTGTGACAGGAAGACACTCTCTGTAATACCAGGTGAAGTTCCATTTCTTGAAGGCAACAAGGTAATAGGGATCAAAAGCCTGTGATGAATTTGTTCCTTTTAACTCAGTAATTCCACCTCTAGAAATTTTTTCCAGGAGTGGTATAATAATTTTGTAGCTGAAGATACAGGGGTATTTAATGTGGTATTATTTAGAGTCACATAAAATTGGAGGTAACCTAAACGCATAACAGTGGGGAAACTTAAAAAGAGAATGGTAGGACCTTCTGAGGGACTGTTTTGTGTAATTAAAATGTCAAATTGTTCATGAGGCAATAAAACAATGTTTAGTAAACAAAATGAGAAACAAACCTGTATGTATTGTGTTTTGTTTTTTAATTCTAAACATGTTACATGGAAAAGCAAGTACCTAATTTGAACCTCATTTTGTAAGAAAATGTGATTACATCTGCAAAGGAGAATTTCAGAAGAGCATTAAAGTAGGGACATCCATGCATTTATATGTTCGCCAGACAATTATTGAGTATCTACTATATACGGTGGACTGTTCTAGGTATGGGGATGTGAACAACACAAGCCTTGCCCCCCCCACATAACTTACATTCTAGGTGCTAGTGAAGGGAACTTTCATTTTATGTGTGTGTGTGCATATGTAATTTAAAAGTTTTCCTGTCACCACATGCATTACTTGGATAATTTAGAAGTCAAAAAATAGGACGAAACAGGGGAAGGGAAACACCAAATGTGAGCTGGTTGGCTCAGACTCCAAGGAGGAGCTTCAGAAAAGTGGCCAAGGAGAGCAAGGATCTGGGAAGGCTTCCTGGAGTTGGAAGAACTGGAATCAAGCCAGAGCCACAACAGATATGGATGTAGGGGAAATGGGGGAGGAGGAAGCAAGGGTGTACAGGAGGAGGCATCACCTGTCACCCACTTTCCTCCCAGGTGGTCTACTTCTCAGCCACATACCCCTACATCATGCTGATCATCCTGTTCTTCCGCGGAGTGACGCTGCCTGGAGCCAAGGAGGGCATCCTCTTCTACATCACACCCAACTTCCGCAAGCTGTCCGACTCTGAGGTGAGCGCTCCTCCCGGCCTGGATTCTGAGCCACCGCTTAGCAGCTTTGAGACAAGCTTTTACATCTTTCTGACCCTCACTGTAGACCGGGTTTGTTGCCAGGGAGAGCGGGTGGGCATATAGAGAAGGCCCTGGTGAGCCATGGCTATGGTGATTACTGTTGATGGCCTTTGATAATTCTGCCTACAGGTGTGGCTAGATGCGGCGACCCAGATCTTCTTCTCATACGGGCTGGGCCTGGGGTCCCTGATCGCTCTTGGGAGCTACAACTCTTTCCACAACAACGTCTACAGGTTGGAGAGGACAGCTGTGGGAGCCCCTTCATCCCTGGCCGAGCCCCTCGAGTCCGCACCCCACACTCATGTGTTAGGGCCCTCTTTGGCCACTTTGCACTCTTAGCTTAACCTCTCCCTGAGCCAGTCCTTTGTGTCACTCCTTCTGGAGACACAGACTTTCCTGTTGTCCCCTTTTCCTGACCCCGATCCTCTGGTTCTGCCCTCCCCTAGCGTGCTCTTAGGGCCTGTGCTTCTGGGGCCCAATATGTAGCCCTGTTCCCAGCTCTCTCCTCCAGACCACCTCTTCATAACCACAGCCAGCAGCTACACTGTCTGCCAGTCCCACCCTCCTGACCCCACCCCTCCCTCTCTCCAGGGACTCCATCATCGTCTGCTGCATCAATTCGTGCACCAGCATGTTCGCAGGATTCGTCATCTTCTCCATCGTGGGCTTCATGGCCCATGTCACCAAGAGGTCCATTGCTGACGTGGCGGCCTCAGGTCAGTGCAACACTGTGTGGGGCCAGGCTCCTGGTGTGGGGGCACTAACCATGCTGGCCTTTGCCATCATCACCATTAACACCACCACTGTGGCTCACTGGCCTTGAGCATTCCCTATGTGCCAGGCAATGCACTGAGCATTTTACATGGACTGTACCCGTGATTCTTCTCAACACTTTGCGATACATGCTTTTGTTAGCCCACTTCATAGATGAGAAACTGAGACTCACCTCCTGAGGGCATGGAGCTAGAAAGTGGCAGATCTGGAGTTGGAGCCCAGGTCTGGCTGACTCCCAAGCCTGGGTTCTTAGTCTCTTGGCTATACTAGCACATCCAGCACAAACCTGGACATTTTGGGGAGAAGATCCACTCTTGCCTTGGGAGTATAAACTTTGGCTCAATTCAGATATGTTCATCACCATACTACAAAGACCCCCAAATCCATGCTTTTGTCTCAGCTCCAAAAATGTTCTCACCAAGTGGGCCATGCCAACTCTGCTCACCACACAGTCATCAATGCCATAGAACCCAAGGAAAACCCCAGACAGCCCTTCTCTGCACAGCCAGGCAAGGAGCCAATGGGAGGAACTCACTGTGTTCAGGGCAGAGGCCCCTGAGGCTCATGGAGGCCACACAACTGGTCCCTTGAAGAAGTGCGCTGGTCCCGTGAAAGGAGCATTCTCTGCTCCGGTTCTAATCTCCCCTTCAAGGGCAACCGCCATCTCATTTCTCTGCAACTCCCCAGCCATTCCACCACCCCCATCCAGAGCCAGACCCAGGGAGGTTACAATCTTTCCTTCTCATTCCAAGATTTCTTGATCTCTTAGACACCTGCACCAAATACTCAAACGCAACACATGCCAAACAAGTCTCCAAAGCCTTTTCCTCCGCTATGCTCCCCATCACAGAAGGGTCTCACCATCCAGTGCCCAGGGTGGAGACCTCAGCATCATTCTGGACTCTTCCCTCACCCTCACCCTGCAAGCCAGCTGATACCAGGACCTGCCCCTCCGCCCCCCACATCTCTATCTGGTTGCCTCTCTGCACCTGCACTATCCCCACCACTGGCCAGGCCATGCTGTCCCCCCTCCAGATGATGGCCACAGCTCCTCACTGGTCCTCTTGTCTCTGGGCACAATTACTATGGCCCCTCATCCCCCACCCTCTTTCTGCATCTGGAAAAAGGGGCTGAAAACACTCACTTGAAAGATTACTCTGAAGATGAAATGAAATAAGGCTTAGAAAATGGGCAATGTGCTGGAAAGGCTGTAGGTGCTGAGTACCTTTTATTTTCTTGCTTTTGCCCTTCTCTGTTCAGGCCCTGGGCTGGCGTTCCTGGCATACCCAGAGGCGGTGACCCAGCTGCCTATCTCCCCACTCTGGGCCATCCTCTTCTTCTCCATGCTGCTGATGCTGGGCATTGACAGCCAGGTGAGGGCGCCCCCTGCACCCCAGGAGCTTCTCCACCCCCAGACTCCTCAGTCCCCGAGTAAGCAGGGAGAGGAGGCCATTCTTAGGCTGCCAAGAAGATGACCAGAAATTCCAGGTCCCTAGAATGTTCCACTGCGTGAAACTTCAGGGAACAGCTCAGCCACCTTCTCCATTTTCCAGAAGGGGAAACTGATGCCCAGAGGGAAGGGATTCTCCTGAGGTCACAAAGTGAGTCACAGGCAGAATCAGGCTGAACCCTGGGCTCTCCTGGCTCAGTGCTGCTGGGCCTCCCATCCTTCCTTAGAAGGTCAGGCTTTGGGTGGATTGGGGCTGGGGCTGCTGTAGGTGGCTGACCTCTGTTCCCACCTGAAGTTCTGCACTGTGGAGGGCTTCATCACAGCCCTGGTGGATGAGTACCCCAGGCTCCTCCGCAACCGCAGAGAGCTCTTCATTGCTGCTGTCTGCATCATCTCCTACCTGATCGGCCTCTCTAACATCACTCAGGTAAGCTCAGTAAGCACCTGGCACTCCCCCAGCACTGCCCAGGGCCACGCCCAGGGCCTCCTTTCCCCTCCTCTGTTGTATCCCGCCTTTCCTGCCTTCATTGAGCATCATTTCTGTGCCAAGCTCTGGGCACATAACAGTGAGTCAGATGGGGTCCCTGCCCTCCAGGGGCTTCCAGGCTGGTGGGAAACACAAACATTGAGCTAGGACATACAGGACAGAGCTAGAGAATGAAGCACCTAACTGGACTGGAGGCACCAGGGACTGCTTCCTGGAGAAGAAGATGTAGGAATTGAGCTTTGAAAGGCCCACAGAAGGCCGGACGCAGTGGCTCATGCCTGTAATCCCAGCACTTTGGGAGGCCGAGGCGGGGGGATCACCTGAGGTCAGGAGTTTGAGACCAGCTTGGCCAATGTGGTGAAACCCCATCTCTACTAAAAATAAATAAATAAATAAATAAATAATACAAAAATTAGTATGGCTTTGGGGCAGGTGCTTGTAACCCCAGCTACTCAGGAGGCTGAGGTAGGAGAATCACTTGAACCCGGGAGGCAAAGGGTGCAGTGAGCTGAGATCACACCATTGCACTCCAGCCTGGGCAACAAGAGTGAAAAACTCTGTCTCAAAATAAAAGAAAGAAAGAAGAAAGAAAAGAAAGAAAGAAAGAAAAGAGAGAGAGAGAAAGCAAGCAAGCAAGAAAAAGAAAGAAAAAGAAAGGAAAGGAAAGGAAAGGAAAGGAAGAAAGAAAGAAAGAAAGAAAAGAAAAGAAAGAAGAAAAGAAAGAAAAGAAGAGAGACAGAGAAAGAAAGAGAAAGAAAGAAAGAAAGAAAGAGAAAAAAGAAAAAGAAAGAGAGAAAGAAAGAAAAGGAAGAAAAAAGAAAGGCCCACAGAAATTAGCCAGAAAGTCAAATTGGAGATGGGCCTTTGAAGTTGACACTGGCCAAAGCTTTCTTTCATTCCCATTTTTCTTTTCTATTGACATGAATGAGAAATGCTCACATAGCAGGTGAATTGTACAATAAATATAAACGACTCTAGCAACATGAGTTCAGCGCTGCGGGTCTGATTTTTATAATCCACAAATCACCCCCCAGATCCAAATGTAGTTCTGCTCCAGAGTTAGTATTCATTCATCCCTTCATTCATAGTTGTCGAACACCTACTATGGGCCTGGCATGACCCTGGAAATTCGGCAATTAATGTGACAGATACTACCGTGTCTGCCATCTTGGAGCTTACGTTTTGGTGGAT
Source organism: Rhinopithecus bieti (assembly GCF_001698545.2). Taxonomy (NCBI): domain Eukaryota; kingdom Metazoa; phylum Chordata; class Mammalia; order Primates; family Cercopithecidae; genus Rhinopithecus; species Rhinopithecus bieti. The sequence goes on from NW_016819103.1 coordinate 235,102, forward strand.
AAGACTGACAGACAAATTAGATGATTTCGGAGAGTGTCAAGTGCCCTGGAGAAAAGAGGATAGCAGAATAGAGAATGGCCAGTGGGACAGGAGGGGCGCTCCCTCAGACAAGGTAGTCAAGGGAGGTCTCTCTCTCCAAGAAAGCGACAGTTGGGCTGAGACTTAAATGATAAGAAAGAGCCAGCCAGACGAAGATCTGGGGAAACAGATCAGAGTAGGTGCAAAAGCCCTGAGGCATTTGAGGGACTGGGCAGGTGGCGGGGGAAGCCAGTGTGGCGGAGACAGAGGGAGTGAGGCAATGGGTGGGAGACAAAGAACCAGCCCATGCGGACCTTGCAGGCCAAGACATTTGGATGGGATGGGATGGGATGGGATGGGATGGGATGGGATGGGATGGATGGCATAGGTTTGGATTAGATCTCTCTCTCTCTGCTTATTTATGTGTTATATTATTGTCTCCTTTAAGTCATGAAAGGTTTTAAGCAGGGGAGAGACATGACTGATTTACACTGTAAAAAGATGGCACTGGTGACCAACTCCTCTTTCTGCCCTCCAACGTTACCAGAAATTGGCATTTTCCTCTACCACCTGGACATTTCCTTCCCAATCCCCAGACTGTCAATGTCCACAACCTCTCATGGTCACAAAGCCCTCAGTGCTTCATCTACTCTACCCTGAAGACTTCTTGCTGCAGTGCAGCCTAATCCCAGCCCCATCAGCCTCCAGAGTCCATGTCATCTGTGAACTGGATGCAATGGCCACCGGGGGCAATGCACCTGTTCTCACCTCTTCCTCTTGCAGGGGGGCATTTACGTCTTCAAACTCTTTGATTACTACTCTGCCAGTGGCATGAGCCTGCTGTTCCTCGTGTTCTTTGAATGTGTCTCTATTTCCTGGTTTTATGGTGAGTATCAGCCCCTCCTCCCTTATTCAGTCACTCATTCATCTATTCATTTCTTTCTTCAGTCATCATTCAACAAGTGCAATTTGAACCCCAGGTCTTCTCCCTACATTTATGTATTTATTTATTCGTCACATTACAATTAAATGAGGTTAGTCCAGGGGTCCCCCATGTTTGGAAGATATAAGAGCAGTTAAATGAATTCATTTAAAATAGGTGCCAACTTTCTTCATAAATTTCGGAATAAAAAGGGTTTTTGGAGATTTTATCCAGAAAAGGGAAACCAAAACTATTTTTTAAAGTTTTAAAGTTATATATTTAACAAAAGCTAGGCTGTAATTAAAAGTGTGCACTATCTTAAAACAAATAACAAAAGAAACATTGATTTTATTTATTTTGTGGCCTAAGTTTCTTGAGCCAACTGCATGACAGTAAAAAATGAAGACATCCTTTCCTGCACCTTTGATCGTCCCATCAGAGCAAATGTTTAAAGAAACATGATATTTTGTGTCCCCTGTGCAATATCTACCACCTCATCCCTCTTGTCATTGTCCCTTCTTTTTTGTTTATGTTTGTTCTATATGTATAAATTTAAGGGATATGGGTGCAATTTTGTTACCTGGATATCTTGTGTAGTAGTGAAGTCTGGGCTTTTAGTGTACCCATCACCACATAATGTACATTTTTTAATTTTAATTTTTATTTATTTTATTTTATTTATTTTTTTGACAGAGTCTTGCTCTGTCACCAGACTGCAGTGCAGTGACACAAACTCAGCTCACTGCAACCTCCACCTGCCTGGTTCAAGCAATTCCCCTGCCTCAGCCTCCCCAAGTATCTGGGACTACAGGCGCCCACCACCATGCCCAGCTAATTTTTTGTATTTTTAGTAGAGACAGGGTTTCACTCTGTTAGCCAGGATGGTCTCGATCTCCTGACCTCATGATCTGCCCACCTCAGCCTACCAAAGTGCTGGGATTGCAGGCATGAGCCACCACACCCAGCTGTACATTCTACCCACTAAGTAATTTCTCATCATCTACCCCAGCTCCCATTCTCCCACCCTTCTGAGTCTCCAGTGTCTATTATTCCACCTGTACCCAGTGTTTAGCTCCCACCTTTAAATGAGAACATGCAGTATTTGACATTCTGTTTCTGAGTTGTTTTGCTTAAGATGTTGGGCCTCCAGTTCCACCCACATTGCTGCAAAAGGCATGACTTCATTCTATCTTATGGCTGAATAGTATTCCATTGTGTATGTATACCGTATTTCCTTTATCCAGCCGTCCACTGATGGACACTTAGGTTGATTCCATATCTTTGCTATTGTGAATAAACACGAGTACAGTTATCTTTTTGATATAATAATTTCTTTTCCTTTGGGTAGATAGACAGTAGTGGGATTGCTAGATCAAATGGTCGTTCTATTTCTGGTTCTTTGAGAAATCTCTGTACTGGTTTACATAGAGGTTGCACTAATTTACACTCCCAAGAACACCTTCTCTGTCTAACTGTTCTAATATGGTCAGATCCTCACTGGTCAGTGACTCTGCTTGTAATTTGAGCAGTGCCCAAAGCCACTCTGGTGAACTTCGAGACACCAGTTTGGGGTTTGGGGTTTTTCTTTTTCATGAGATTTGCAGTTCTTCTTTGCAATTGATTGTCAATTTCTTTTTCTTTTATTTATTTTGTTTTATTTTATTTTTGAGATGAAGTCTCACTCTTGTCCCCCAGGCTGGAGTGTAATGGCACAATCTTGGCTCACTGCAACCTCCGCCTCCCAGGTTCAAGCGATTCTCCTGCCTCAGCCTCCCGAGTAGCTGGGATTACAGGCGCCTGCCACCACACCTGGCTAATTTTTGTATTTTTTAGTAGAGACAGACTTTCACCATGTTGGCCAGGCTGGTCTCGAACTCCTGACCTCAGGTGATCCTCCCGCCTCGGCCTCCCAAAGTGCTGGGATTACAGGCATGAACCACCGCATCCGGCAGACTGCCAGTTTCTTATAGCATCTGACCATCAGGGAAAAACAGCCCCTGCCCAGGAAAGCCTTTGAAGGAATGGCTGGGATAGATGTTGAGTGGGAGGGACACTGAGAGTGGCAAGGGTTGGGGGGGATCATCTTGTCAGTCCGCTTTTGTTGGTAGATATCTTCACATTAAAGTGACTTGCTCACCTACACAACCCACTTGCTGTGAGAATTGGGCTATTGAAAAATACCTGGTAACGAGGACCCCCAGAGCATTACCCCCCACGGTACAAGCAAACTGAGACTCAGTGAGGTTAGGTGACTTGCCCATGGTCACACTGTGAGAAAGTGGTAGAACCAGGCTTTGACTCTGAAGCACCCACAGCTCATCCATCCCTTCTGCTCCCAATGTCACAGGTGTCAACCGATTCTATGATAATATCCAAGAGATGGTTGGATCCAGGCCCTGCATCTGGTGGAAACTCTGCTGGTCTTTCTTCACACCAATCATCGTGGCGGTAAGAACAAGGCCTGACTAGCCCTATTAGGATGAGGCTAGACCAAGCCCTGGGAGGACTCAGGTCCAGGGAGAAACCTCTAGAGGCAGAAGCAGGTAGAAGAGGCCCCCACAAACCCTGTTCCTTAATAATACTTCTCTCTACCATTTGTTGGGCATCTATTCTGCACCCTGTACGGTACAAGACACATCATATCATCCTCCACAAACCTCAGAAAAGAGGTATTATTGTCCCACTTTACCGCTGCAGGATCTGGGGCTCACCTAACCAGTATCACCCAGCTAGTCAGCGCTGGGATTCGAACCAAGGCCAAGCTCTTGGCACTTGGAGACTCTCCTTCTCAGGGTCCCTTATCCCCACAAGCAGGAGCTGAAGCAGGGGCAGGCCTGGAAGAGGCCACCCGAGGTTCTTGAGGTGGGGGCAGAGCCACTGCCTATGTTGTGTGCCACGTAAGGGGACCCCGCCAGCGGCACATTGGGAGCGATACCTCACCCTTGCTCCGCTTTTGAAGCTGGGGAACTTGGAGGAAGGGGTTCCCTTTTCTAATTAGTCTCCCTAGAGGGATTGTCTTTTCCTACTGATCTTCCCTGAGAGGGTGTCTTTTTCTATTATGCACAAAGGCACCTTAAGTGCTAGCAGTGGCGCTGAGTGCAGGACTCCTAAGACCTTGGGCCTCTGTAAGGGTCAGCCTCGCGGTAAGGGTGGAGGGCAGTCAGCCTGCTGGCTTCAGGGTGGTCCATCCTGGGTGACTGACTCCTCCCCTTCCCTCCCCCCTTTCCAGGGCGTGTTCATTTTCAGTGCTGTGCAGATGACGCCTCTCACCATGGGAAACTATGTTTTCCCCAAGTGGGGCCAGGGTGTGGGCTGGCTGATGGCTCTGTCTTCCATGGTCCTCATCCCCGGGTACATGGCCTACATGTTCCTCACCTTAAAGGGCTCCCTGAAGCAGGTAAGCCCTTCCCCACCCTTCAAATTGCCAGAGCCCTTCTCCCACTGTGCCAGGCACAGCCCCACCCCTTGTGGAGCCCACAGTCCAGCTTGGGAGACAGACAAGTCAATAGCCAATGACAGCAGAGTATTAGCGACACTGAGATTAGGGAAAGCCAAGGGGGTCGGAGCAAACAGTCCTCCCGTAGCCCTACCTGGGTTAAGGAGGATTAAAGAAGGCTTCCCAGAAGAGGGGATAACAAAGGCAAGGCCTGGGGATAAACCAAACTTAAAAGTAGAAGCAGAAAGAATGTTCCTAGAAGAGGGAGGGGAGGAGAGGTTGGAAAGCATGTGCTAAGGTCCAGGGGTATAAACTGCATTGGGTGAACTGAAGGGAGATCAGTGTGGCTGGAGGGTAAAGTGGAAAGGGGTGTGAGGAGAGGGTGTGACAAGAGATGAGGCTGGGATGTAAGCAGGTCCAGCCAGATCATGTAGGGCTTTGAAAACCAGGACAAGAACTTTGGACTTTATCCTGGCGGCAATGGGGTGTCATGAAGGGCTTGGAACAGATGGAGGGTGGGATCACATTTGCTCAGGGCTCACTCTAGATCTCATTTGTAGGATTGATATAGAGAACATGTGGTCTTACCCGCAAGGAAAGACAAAGCACAAAAGACCTGCTGCCCGCAGCAGGGGCCTCACCATCACATAGGGTTCTCTGTCCATGCCCGCACTTTGTTAAATTGTACTGAATTCGTGAGGGAAGCAAAGAAGTGCTGGAGGTGCCACACAAAGAGACATTGATGAGGTGTGTGCAGGCTGAAAAGATGCCACTGGGAGAAGTGGAGAGTCAGAGTGTGAGGGCCACCCCAGAAGGCCCTGGATGAGTGGCTATCCACTGTAGTTCCCTGGGAAATGCACCTGCCAGACCCAGGGGAAGCGCTCTCAGGTCCGAGGCACAGGGAAGCTGGGCTGCAGGTTATGTGCCGCCGTGGAGTTACCGGGCCATCCTCCTCCAACCTCAGATGAAGAAACTGAGGAACCACAGGGGTTGAGTAAGCAGGTTCCCAGTTCGGGGAGCTGTGAGCAGAGCCAGGGCTTTCAGCCCTTTCTTCCCAATGCAGTTCCAAAGCTTTCCTTTTCCATGATCTGCTGAAGAGCCTCAAATAGCAGCTGGGTCTTAGCGTGGCAAGAGGTTAAGGGGATGCCCTTGCGGAAAAGGGCACAGCTTGTGCAAAGGCCCAGCGGTAGAAAGGGCCAAGACATACCTGAGGCCAGGGTGTGAGCTGACGGGGCAGGATGACGAAGGCAGTGGGGGATCCGTCCACTCAGCATACATGGATGGAACCCTGATGATGTGCCAGACACTACTGTCAGTGCCGGGGACACAGCCATGAACAAGATAAGCAGTAATTGCACCCACCTGGAGCTCCCATTCTGGTAGAGGCAGATAAGCAACTAACAAAATAAAAGCATGTGAGGTGGGGAGGAGCACTATAGAGAAAAATCAAGTAGGTAGGGGGTTTAGGGAGTGCTGGGTGAGGCCTCACTGAGAAGGCGAAGCATTTGAGCCGAGACCTAGGGAGGCGGAGAGCAAGCTGCCGCTGTCTGAGAGGAAGGCTGTGCCAGACAGAGGGCAAGGCCTGTGCAAACGCCCTGGGGCGGGAGCATGCCTGCTGTGTTTGCGGGGCGTCGGGGAGTCCCATGCAGATGGGGTGGATGCGTGAGGAAGAGGAGAGGACCCTGAGGACCGGGAGGTGGCAGGAGCCAGGTCATGTAGGGCCTTGGAGGACTTTGGCGCTGCCTCTTGGTGAAATGGGAGCCTTCCGTGGGTCCTGAGGCGTACAGGGGCGTGATCTGAGTCTGGTTTTCACAGAACTCTCCTGCTGCTGAGAGGACGGAATGAAGGCGAGAGTGGAAGCTGAGGGCTGACTGGGAGTTTTTGCAGTAACCCAAGTGAGAGGGGCTGTGGCAGGGGTGCAGGATGTGCGGATGTGGCTGGAGTTTGGGTGTAGTTTGGAGGCAGAGCAGACAGGATGCACTTGAAGAGAGGGCAGGAGAGGGAAGCGGCCGGTTCCCCTTCATCCCAGCCTGGGATTTTCCCCAGAGAGCCTCATGCCTTCCTCCCCGGTACCCACAGCGCATCCAAGTCATGGTCCAACCCAGCGAAGACATCGTTCGCCCAGAAAATGGTCCCGAGCAGCCCCAGGCCGGCAGCTCCACCAGCAAGGAGGCCTACATCTAGGGTGAGGGCCGCTCGCCGACCCGACACTCTCACCCCCCGACCTGGCTGAGTGCGACCCCCACTTGATGTCTGAGGATACCTTCCATCTCAACCTACCTCGAGTGGCGAGTCCAGACACCATCACCACGCAGAAAGGGGAGGTGGGAGGACAGTTAGACCCCTAGGTGGGCCCTGCCATGGGCAAGGATACCCGGTGGCTTCCGGCACCCGGCGGGCTGGTGACCTTTTTAATCCAGGCTCCATCAGCGTCCCATGATCGGCCTTGGTAACCGCCGCGGTAGATCATTTTTATCCCGCCAGGGAGCGTGATGCAGCGAGGCCACATGTGCCCCTGGCTTTTAAACCTGTTCCTGACTGTTCTCTTACTGCCGAAACTCATGACTGTTATCTCGGACTCTGCAGGAGTTACTTTCCCTCTGAACGCTGCTCCATGCACAGGAAAAGGGCATTTTGTACAATGGGGACTTCCCGGGAACGGCTTGCTCTTAAGTACCAGAAGTCAGCGGAGCTCTGGCTTTCGTGTTTTGGTTTTCTCCTTCCCAAGGCAGCTGGACAAAAAAAAAAAAAAAAAAAAAAAAAAAAACAAACAAAAAAAAAACCCCAGGGGCGTCCGTCGATATTCCCAGGGCCGCTTCTCCTGCAGTCTGTGGAGTGTCCTTGTCCCCGCTGCCCGAATGAATGAGCGTTCTGCAGCCCGATGTCCCTGTCCCTTCCCCGCCGGGCCATTCTGATTGGACCTGGCCCAGTGCAATCCATCCAGACAAGCCCTGCTTGCTGGAGAACTGCCACAAGCACAATTGATCTCTTTTTATCGCCATTCCAGGGGCCTCAGGTCCTACTGGGGAAACTTCCTATACCGGAGCTCTGGTTTCTCTTAAGCTGCCCAGTTTCACAGAGTACAAAACAGTTGTAGGGGAAATCAAGGTGAAGGATCTGTCCGACAGTCAAGACGGATCCACAGTTATCTTTCGGTCTCCTTCTTAAACTACCACCCTCACTGCCACCCACCCCAAGCTGCTGCCACCTCACCTTCCTTGAAATTCCTCAGCGGGAGTCTCCTTACTGCCACTAAAACCCACCCAGCCCACTAACTGAGGAGCTAGTGTTAATCCAGAGGATCCCCCGCAATGTGCTTCCGAGATTCAAAATGCTTCATTGGGAAGTATGATTTGTTCCTTTCTGGAACTGGGCTCCGTGGTGGCGGCGGCACTTCAAGCGAAGACAGTTTCTTGCAAGCTCCAGTAGCTCCGCGTGTCTCATTTGCCAGGAAGATGGGTTCCCACGTAGCAAATCATACATCGTGCCCCGTAGCTCCTTAGCTAGTTAGCTCACAAGCCGTGTTTTATGACTAATCCTTAATAACTATGGTAAATAACTGTGACTGTGGGGTTTTTAATCTCTTGTCATTCTCATCCGAAAGTGACCAGCATACCAGTTCTTGCAATAAGATATTACCCTCAGAATATTAAGCACATTATTGTAGAGAAAAAAAATATGTGTACACATATGAACACACAACATGCACATTCATCCTCACGTGTGGCACGTAGGTCTCATTTGATATTGTGTAGGAAATCTGAAGCCTTTTCCTGAGGTCATCTGTAAATTAGTCTCATTGCCAAGGCATCCCCAGTGCCAGCTGGTGAATCCATGATCAGAATGCATACGTATTATTAAATGATAGGGTTTAGAATGACAGGAACCCGTCACTGTGTCTCATGGTTCTACTTCCCCATCTGTGTGTGAATTCCTTTAGACTAAGGGCAGGAAGACTTCCAACTTTCTCTTTGTTCTTCAATGTGAAACTGAGACCAAGTCTCTCTGAGACAAATGCAGTGTATTTAATGTTTGTAAGCAATTCTAAGTGAGATGTTTGGCAAGAAATCCCCTAACTGATTTCCATCCAAACCTATCTTATAGAGCACAATATTAAGTGTCGTACAATTACTGTGAGAACTGTGAATATGTGTAACTTTTTTTAGTATTTGCCCGGGGGGGGGAAATATTGTATTATCATATATGCTTTTTTTGCAATAAGGATTTATTCTCAGAACACCAAGTAAATCTATCTCTATATAAAAAATATATGTAATATATACATATTCAAAGTATATACAGAGCCTGTTTTAAAAAATACAGTATTATTTAGTAAAATTATCTGTTCTATGGACCAAATGTAAAATATTTATAAATGAAGATGCATTTTAAATGTCTATAAATGGTGTCATAACTAGAGCACGGGCGTTATGTAAGTTTCTAAGAATTTAGAGGATAAATAATAAAGGTTCTATGATATACAACATCAGACCTTCAATTCTTTGGGGTGGGGGGCACAATATCCTCTTTCATCAGAACAACAACACATACACACAGAACTATTTTTCCCTAGCAGAGAGAGACTGGGGCTCAAAACCCAACAAAACAGAACTGGACCTCCCCAGAGTCTTAGAGTCATAGAAAATGATTGTGTGCTCCACGAGGGAGGTGCTTTTGCTGTGCATGGGGTCAACTAAATAAAGATCTAAACCTGCAGGAGAACAGGAGCATATGTAGTGAACAACGACACTCATTCATTCACTCACTGATTCCTTCCTCAACATTTTTATCTTTTTAAAGTGTATTTAGAAAATGTGAATTCTACAGATGACTTGTAAGAATAGTTCCACGGACACATCTGTGCTTCACCCAGATTTGCCAGTTGTTAACATGTCGCCACATTTATCTTCACTAACTCTCTGTCAGTCAAGGCTCAGCCTGGGAAGTGGAACCACTGGATATGATGGAATCAGGACTTTATTACGGGAACGGACCTTAGACCACTCACTGTAGGGCAGTTGGAAAATAAGAGTCTGAGGTTTCTCTACCTGGTCTGTTCTTCCCCGGCTGTCCTCACCACTGGTTCCTTCCTTTCATTCAGGTCTCTGCTCAATTGTCACCTCCTCACAGAGGCCTTCCCTGACCACCCTAGCCAAAATAACATGCTCCTTCATCTTTCTCTGCTCCCTCACCCTGCTTTGTTTTTATTATTCTCAGCATTCGCATGCTTACTAATTTAATCTCTATCTCCCCCCACTATAAAGGAAGCTCTTGGGGTGGGCACAGTAGCTCACGCCTGTAATCCCAGCACACTTTGGGAGGCCGAGGTGGGTAGATCACTTGAGGCCAGGAGTTCGAGACCAGCCTGGCCGACAGGGCGAAACCCCATCTGTACTAAATATACAAAAATTAGCTGGGCATGGTGGTGGGTGCCTGTAATCCCAGCTACTCGGGGGCTGAAGCAGGAGAATCAAGTAAACCCAAGAGGCAAAGGTTGCAGTGAGCCGAGATCATGCCACTGCACTCCAGCCTGGGCGACAGAGAAGACTCTGTCTCAAAAAAATAAGTAAATAAAATAAAAATAAAGGAAGCTCTGGGAAGATGAGGACTTTTGTTAATTCACTACTGTGTCCTAGAGGCCCAGAACAGTGCCTGACACACAGCAGAAGCTCAACAAATACATGAATGAATGAATGAATGAATGAATGGCAGAATGGATGGATGGGCAAGGAATGGCTATGGAACAGCCATCGCGGGCACTGGCTTTGGGGTCAGACAGCTCTCCATGTGAGTTCCGGCTCTGCTGTTCACTCTCTCAGCAACTCTGAACACGTTGCTTAAATCTCTTTGTGCCCCAGTTTCCTCACAAAATTGCTGTTAAAGTGAAATGAGTTAAAACAAGGAAAGAACATAGCATGGTGCCTAGCCCAAACTGAGCACTTAAAAAAAAATAGTGGTGTTATTACAGCAATGGTTCCTAAAATGTTCCCTTAGAAGAACCTTTTTAATCGGGGTCCATCCCCCACCCAGAGCCCCATGTTTTGAAGGATTTTGTCTACCAAACTGTCGCTTAATCATTAAGCTGTTTCCCCCCTTTTTATTAATCAGATGTGGCTGCTAATTAGAGCTCCTGATTAGCATGAGGTAACCAGGGTGACAGCACTAAGCTGATATCATTCCAGGCAAAAGCAAAGAAATGTGGCATTTGGGGTCCTCAGCTTACCCGGATGGTTTGTAATTATGTGATTTCCTCTGGGCTCTATAATATGGAAAAAAAAAAAAAAAAAAGGTTCTGGATGTCCCATTGACTTTTCCAGGGACCCTCACAGGTTCAGGACCTCAGGTAGGGTCTATGTCTTACAAAATGTTTGACTGCAGACTTTGTATTTCTCTTTCTTTAAAACAAAAGGTTGCTTTGAGGAGTAAACATTTTCCGGGCTAGGTGACCACGACCTTTGATCCAACTAATACAGATCATGAAAATGGCTCACAGTTTTGAAGCTCAAGTTTTGTACACATCTCTATTTCTTTCTAATAAACTCCCAGCAGCGAAATCGCTGAGTTAAGCAGTCTGTGCATTTTTAAGGCTGTTCATACCTGGTACCAAACTGTCCTCAGGGAAAGTGGTGACCATTTTTATTCCCCTCAGAAGTATATGGTAGTGACAATTTCCCCAGACCTTTTCCAAAATTAGGTCTTTTTTTTTTTAATCTTTTTCAGTTTCACAGCTAAAGATATCTTAATAGTTGAGCCTATATTTCTTTGGATTTTACTTACTGATGCTGGACTTTTTTTTCATGTCCTTTCTGGCCTTTTGTATTTATTTTGTGAATTTATAGCTCATAAGCATCTTGTTGTTCTTTAGAGACGGGCTGTCACTCTGTCGCCCAGGTCGGAGTGCAGTGGCACAATCACAGCTCACTGCAGCCTCGAGCTCGTGGGCTAAAGCCGTCGTCCTGCCTTGGCCTCCCCAGTAGTTGGGACTACAGGCATGAGACACCACATCCAGCTAATTTTTTAATTATATCTCTGCATATAGATATACATACACATGTACATATGCATATACATGCACATATACATACACATATATCTACCCATATACATCCTGTGATTTATTTTCAACATACATAAGATAGTGTTAATATCCTCAATATATTAAAAATAAGTCTTCCAAACAAATAAGACACATACAAAAACAGGATGCTGGCTGGGCACAGTTGCCCATGCCTATAATCCCAGCACTTTGGGAGGTGAAGGAGGGAGGATGGCTTGAGGCCAGGAGTTTGAAATCAGCCTGGTCAACACAGTGAGACTCTGTCTCTACAAAAGAAAAATTAAAAAATTAGCTGGACATGTGAACACTGCAGGTAATTATTGGCCTTTTGATATGGTGTGCATGTTCATCTCCTCCAAATCTCGTGTTGAAATGTGATCCCAAATGTTGGAGGTGGGGCCTAGTGGGAGGTGTTTGGGTCGTGGGGGCAGATGTTTCATGAAAACAACTTTTTCTCACAAAGCCACACAGCTCAAAGTCATGGGACTGAACACCTGAGCCCAGATCCTTCCGCTATAGCATAGTGGCCTCCATGGTCACAAACATGGCACAAGGTATAAGGCAAAGATCTAAGACCAGGCAGAGTTAAGGCAAGAGAGGGATCGGGAAAAGCCCATAGCATCAATATGGGGGGCTTCTGCCCCTTTCCTGCTGGAGTCTTGCCACAGCCCAAAGGTGTTCTTCTTGCCCACTGCAAGAAAAAGCCAGAACATTGAGACAGCAGTGTTGCAGTAGAGAAAGGGTTTAATTATCACAAAGTAACTAAACAGAAGGATGGGAGATGTTTTTCAAATCTGCCTCCCCAAGAATTCAGAAGCTAGGGATTTTAAGGGCACTTGGGCAGGCAGAGGGCTGGGAAACTGAAACAATTGATTCGCTGGGGACAGAAATCACAGGTGTCTCTAAACTGTCTTTGAGCAGCTGAGTCAGTTCCTGGGAGGGGATTTCAGATCATGTGGCATCTCTTGATCTCCTGGAATGCCAAATCTGAAAAATATCTCAAATACTAGTCCTTTAGGTTTCACAATAGTGAAGTTATCTATAGGAACAGTTGGGGAAGTTACAAATATTGCGACCTCCGGTTATGTGACTCTGGGGCAGTAAGCAACTTATAGAAAAGCAAACTAAACAAGCAATGGATGGTTATAGTTCAACCTATTCTTTAGCAAAGTTGTAGGCCTCTAGCATAATTCTTTTTTTTTTTGTTTTGTTTTTTGTTTTTTTCTTTTTTTTTTTTTCTTTTTGTATTTTTTTTTTATTATACTTTAAGTTCTAGGGTACATTGCATAACGTGCAGGTTTGTTACATATGTATACTTGTGCCATGTTGGTGTGCTGCACCCATCAACTCGTCAGCACCCCTCAATTCATCATTTATATCAGGTATAACTCCCAATGCAATCCCTCCCCCCTCCCCCCTTCCCATGATAGGCCCCGGTGTGTGATGTTCCCCTTCCCGAGTCCAAGTGATCTCATTGTTCAGTTCCCACCTATGAGTGAGAACATGCGGTGTTTGGTTTTCTGTTCTTGTGATAGTTTGCTAAGAATGATGGTTTCCAGCTGCATCCATGTCCCTACAAAGGACGCAAACTCATCC
>NW_016819103.1:248823-271188 GCF_001698545.2 Rhinopithecus bieti
GCAAATGGAAGAACATACCATGCTCATGGATAGGAAGAATCAATATCGTGAAAATGGCCATACTGCCCAAGGTTATTTATAGATTCAATGCCATCCCCATCAAGCTACCAATGAGTTTCTTCACAGAACTGGAAAAAACGGCTTTAAAGTTCATATGGAACCAAAAAAGAGCCCGCATTGCCAAGACAATTCTAAGTCAAAAGAACAAAGCTGGAGGCATCACGCTACCTGACTTCAAACTATACTACAAGGCCACAGTAGCCTCTAGCATAATTCTAACCTTGTTACCTTTTGTTAGTCTTCACAAATAAGATTGCAATTTTCAAACAAAGAAGGGAACAGCTCCAGGAAGGGGCTACTATGGCCTCCGCACAAGAATGAGCAAAAGCAAACTAGCCTGGTAGAAGCAAGATGAAGTCAGGTATGTTCGATTTCCCTTACTACTACAATTTTTGCAAAGGTGATTTTAGCTTCAGAAATTAGCCCCACATCTTCTGCCAACCCCTCTGGAGACAAGGGCCTGCACTGATCTCCTGGGCCTGCGGGGGCTTCAGGGTAAAATGCACAGACTGAATTCACAAGGACCATGCCAGGAAGCTCCAGCCCAGAAGCCCAGTGCACAAACCCTTAGCTGCATTTCAGAAGAAGAAAGCTTTAACCCAGCAGTGCACATAAGAATCAGAGAGAGTGCTGGGCAGAAAGTTGATCCCCAGACCCCATCCCAGACACTCTGATGCAGGAAGTCTAGGCTGATGCCCAGAAATTACATTCTAATAAGCATCTCAAGCCTTTCTAGTGGAGAAGGTCAGCCACACATCACATCAAGAAATACTGTTGAAAGCAATCCTGGAACAAAAATTGAGGAACAGTATACAAAGCAACAGGCCTATGCTCTTGAAAAATGTCAAGGTCGTAAGAGACAAAAACCGAAGAATTGTTCAGATTAAAGATACGACAACGAATGCATTTTATCCGGAAATGGATCCTGGACCAGAGACAATATCTTTTCTCTTGCTATAAAGGACATTAGTGAAACAATAGACGAAACTTGAATAAGATATGTAAATGAGATAATAATATTGTATGGATGATAATTACATGATTTTGATCAATACACTGTGGTTATGTAAGAGAATGTCCTTTATTTAGGAAATGCATGCTGAAGTATTCAGGCTAAAGAGGAAACTTGTCTACGACTTATTCTTAAATGACTCAGAAAAAAAATAATATGGTATAGGCTGGGAGCGGTGGCTCATGCCTGTAATCCCAGTACTTTAGGAGGCCGAGGTGGGCGGATCACCTGAGGTCAGGAGTTCAAGACCAGCCTGGCCAACATGGTGAAATTCCATCTCTACTAAAAATACAAAAATTAGCTGGGTATGGTGGCGGGTGCCTGTAATCCCAGCTTCTCGGGAGGCTGAGGCAGGAGAATTGCTTAAACCTGGGAGGTAGAGGTTGCAGTGAGCTGAGATTGTGCCACTGCACTCCAGCCTGGGCAACAGAGTGAGACTCTCTCTGAAAAAAAAAAAAATACACTATATACATATGTAATATGTGTGTGGAGAGAGAGCATAAGAGAGAATGATAAAGCCAGCAAATGTAGAAAATAACATTTGGGGAATCTGGGTGAAGAGTACACAGAAACTCTTTATATGAGTTTTGTAACTTCTACTTATTTATTCAGAGATGGAGTCTTGCTCTTTTGCCCAGGCTGGAGTGCAGTAGTGCAATCTCAGCTCACTGCAACCTTCATCTCCTGGGTTCAAGCAATTCTCCTGCCTCAGCCACCCGAGTAGTTGGAACTACAGACGTGCACCACCACACTTGGCTAATTTTTGTATTTTTAGCAGAGATGGAGTTTCACCATGTTGTCCATGCTGGTCTTAAACTCCTGACCTCAAGTAATCCACCGGCCTCAGCCTCCCAAAGTGCTGTGATTACAGGCATGAGCCACTGTGCCCGACTGAATTTTACAACTTCTAAGTCTGGAATTATTTTAGACACAAACACTCTAGGAAGAAGCTGAGTCACCTTCATTTGATGAGAAAGGTACAGGGTTTGGAACAGGTTCCTAC
This sequence comes from Rhinopithecus bieti, assembly GCF_001698545.2. Classification (NCBI taxonomy): domain Eukaryota; kingdom Metazoa; phylum Chordata; class Mammalia; order Primates; family Cercopithecidae; genus Rhinopithecus; species Rhinopithecus bieti. The sequence goes on from NW_016819103.1 coordinate 250,899, forward strand.
GGTGGGGAAGGGGATGGTGGAAGGATGAGCAGGCTCTAGTTTGCACCAGGACCCATCCCCACTCACACACCCCCATCCCTGTCATTGCCCCTCTTCTCCTAGTAAACTTCTCCTCAGGTCCCAGCTGAGAAGTCACCTCCCAAGAGCCTGTCCAGGATGTGCTGAGCACCCTCCTGTGCTCCAAGGCTCCTTGGCACTGTGCTCCTCCCACCCCAGCCTATGAGCCTCTCAGGGGCTGAAGGTTGTTGGGGGAGACTGTGTCTTAATTTGTCTTTGTGTCCCTAGGCCTGGCACAAAATTTACCACATGCCAATGATTAAAAGAGATCCACTTTTATTAATAGTTTCCTATTCCTGAGAGCCAACATTTTGCAATACACACCAGCTAAGTGCTGCCTAACCTCTGTGTCAATAATACCTATGAAAACCCATAAGGCAGGTCTAATTACTCCCACTTAATGACGCTTACAGAAATGAAGTGACTTGCTTTAAAAAAAAAACATTGAATAAATGCACACATGCGTGCATGAAAGAAAAAGGGGCAGAGTACTCTGTGACCCGAGAGAAGCCAAAGGTGTGTGTATTAGGGGGTAAGAGGGGAACCTCAGGAGACAAGCTCCGGTACCTAAGGAAGTGGACATTCTCATGGTCAGGACTGTCCAACATTGAACCAGCTGCCTTGGTAGTGAGTGAGCACCCTGTCTTGGAGGTGTGCAAGCAGAGGGCCCCACCTTAACAGGAGTAAGAGGATGGTGGCTGGACGCCTGGGAGGGGCTGACTTTATGATTCTGATGGCAGCAGGTGGTTTCTGAGTTGGTCCAATGGGAGAAGGGACCTGGGACACAGGGTAAGACCCACATTGGCTCTCTTTTCACCCCTACCTCATGTAGCCAAGTCCTGGTCCATTGAAACATTCACTTTAAATTGGCCCTTGCACGTAAATAATTTTTAAGCTGTTTTGCAACAAAACCATGGCCTCATTAGACTTTAAAGAAGGAGGAGACCCCCAAACAAACTAATAGTGGTCATGTGGGCTAGCCCCACATGGGGCTTGACAGCCAACTGGGACATTCAGAATCTCACCTCCTCAGCCACAGCCAGACCCTGGCTCCCCAGCCCCAGACCCCCACAGCCTGTGATGTGGGGCCCTGACCTGGGCTTCTTCCCTGTCCTGCCCCGTATATCTCAAAGCAGGCCTCTTCTTTCCAGCTCCTCCTGCCAGACCACTGCTAGGGTTCACCTGGCAGCCCCGCAAGGCCAGCTTCCACTCAATGCTGCAACCCATGGCCAGAGAGCTCTTTCTAAAGCATAGCCAGGCGGGGTGACTCGCCTGCTGAAAACCCTCCAACTGTCTCCTACCATGCTGAAAATCAAGTTCAACTTTCTCTCCATACCCTGCAAGGCCCTGTCTGATCTGGCCTTCCACCCTTAGCCCCATCTAGCTGCCCATACACACTCATCTGGCTGCTCTCCTCTCTGAAAATTCCATAGGAATTTTAAGAACAGCTTACCAATTTGTGCAACAACAACAACAAAAAAAAAAAAAAAAAAAAAAAAAAAAAAAAAAAAAAAAAAAAAAAAAAAAAAACAAAAGAAAACAGCTGGAATTTTGATAAGGTTGCATGAATCTTTCAATTGATTTGGGGTGTATTGCCATCTTATCAATATTTTCTCTTCCAATCCATGAACATAGGATGTAGAGGACTTTGCCCTCTGCCAGATGTGCCCTTTTTGACTCTCTGGTCTCCTTGATGAACTCCTGCTTCTACTCCTGGATCCCTGGAGGAGTGAAGGATGCACCATCACAAAATGTGCCAGATTGGTATATTGATTACTTTGAGTTGAAAACATTGGAGTAATTGTAATTTCCAAAAGGGCTAGCTGACCTGTCTCTTCCTGCATATAGCAAGTGATAAAGACTCCTTCGGAGGGAGGGGGGACCCTTTGTCATACCAGGGTAAGAAAATAGCCCTTGTAACCACAGACTGAGACTTGGGGGCTGCGATGGATAAATATGACTGAATATACTTTACATAGTAACCCTCAACATCCACTAGTTCCACGTACCAGTACCCCATATATCTCCTAGTGGCTCCCCTAGAAAATTTGTTGTTCCTATCAAAATTTTCTTTGTCCTGTCATTTCTTCTCAAGTTTATAGTTGTCCAAAAAGTATAAAAGCATCTTGCTTTGGCCACTTCTGACTTCACTTTCTTGTGAAGATCCCTGGGTACACGTAAAACTAATACAAAGTGTATGCTTTCCTCTTGTTAATCTGCCTGATGTCAATTTGGTTTCTATCTTGCATAAGAGCTAAAGGAGTCTGGAGGTGATCTCTGCCCACTGCAACCTTCTGGAGCATCCTCTCTCTCAGAACCCTTCCCTGCACCAGGCCCTCCTCACTGTGTTCTTAGGGCCTCTGGACTTGCCCATCTGGGCATAAGTGTACCCCACTAATCTCTTCCCATTTTCATTCCCCAGCTAGACTTGTCAATCCCATGAGGAATGGGACTGTTTTTCCTGACATTGCTTCCCCAGCACTGAGCACATGCCTGTTGCATTGTAAAGGTTCAACAACTATGTGGATTGCAATGGCTGGCTGGAAGAACCAGTGAGAATACCTAAAGGCACATTAAACATGCTTCCCCAAAGAAACAAAGAAACAAGTATACACGCAAAAGAATGAATGAACTGACGCTTACACAAATGTAGGTAGATAGTTAAGCGACAGAGCATCCCCCCAAGCTTTGAAAGCAATGGTTCTCCACCCTGGCTCCAGGTTGGAACCACCTAGGCCTCCATCTCAGATCAATCAACTCGGAATCTTTAGGGGTGAGGCTGAGTTTCACCTTTTTTAAAGTTCCTATTGATTCTAGCATATAGTCAGGGTTGAGGGGTTCCCAAAGTACAGTTCCGGAGCAGCAGTGTGAGTGTCACCTGGGGACCTCAGAGTTTCTCAAGCTGCATAGAAATCAGTGGAATCGGGAGGCCTGGGATTGGGGGGTGCCCGACTATGTGTGTGTCTAACAAGTTCTCAGATGCTGCTGAGGCTGCTGGTTGTGGGGGGTCGCACTTTGAGACCCACAGGTCCAGAGGTCTTCTTTCTCTCTAGTCCTTTAGTGAAGGAAGGATTGGAGGAGGTGACTGATACTGCTTCCTGGTCCAGAGACAAGAAACCCTAAAAAGGTGGGACAGAGATTGCTCTATCAATTGTTCTGTTTCTTTACTTTCCCATTTTTGTAGATTAGGAACCTGAGACCTTGGGAGGAGCAGAAATTTACCCAAAGCCCAGGATCAATCTTGGAAACACTGACTTAGCAGAATATGTCCTGAGCACTTGGGACGTGCCAGGGGCACATATGGTATATGCTAAGCGCTCAGGGACCGGCCTCTTAGCTCCACCCTGCCTCTTCCAACTTGACACCAGCACCCCAAGGTCAGAACCCTAGGGACAGGTCAGGGCTCAGCTCCAACTCACCTGGCCTGCCGAGGAAAGCAGGGCTGGGTGCCAGGCATCCTGCTTCCCTCATGCCCTGATGGGAAAAGCTGATCTACCCCCTGCTCCCTGAGCTCCCTGAAACTGCTAAAGCCCAAGAGGAACATCAGGAGGAGCAAATGAGGCAAGGAAGCCAACTGTTGGCTCCCACTCACAGCGGTGCGGGAGACGCTTCCTCTCCCTGGGGGACGCTCAGGTCCCACACAGCCCATTTTCTTGCCTGTCGAGGTGGTCTCTGGAGATGGTGTGAAAAACTCAGTTGAATGGTGAAGCAACAGCCATTTCCCTCCTCCTCCTCAATACCAGACTCTGATCTTGTTCAGGTATCAGGTGGCCTTGTGCTACAGAGGGGCGGGGGCCTCATTCCAGGGCATGACTGATCCACATCAATCATACCACTCCATTTCCCTGGAAGTGATCGGTGGAGTCATGGGCATGGGAGCAATTATGGCCAATGAGGTGTGAGGATGAGAGAAGGGGAAATGAAACTGGAAAGGTTTTTGCTCTTATAAGTAGATACTGGACCAAAAAAGAAAGAGAGAGAGATGGATGAATAGATGGATAGACGGATGGACAAACTATGAAGATAAGATAAATTATAGTAAAATGCAGAGTGCTAATGGTATAATCTAGATGGTCAAGTACGCAGGTGCTCACTCTATTATTCACTCAACTTTTCTGTATGTTTAAAACTTTTCATAATGATGTGTTTTAAAAGCATGATGCCTGAGTGTCTACTAAAGTTGAATATATGCAATTCCACTCCTAGGTATACGCCTAACATAACAACAGAAGCACATTCTTTTTTTCTTTTTTCTTTCTTTCTTTTTCTTTCTTTTTTTTTTTTTTTTTTTTTTTTTTTGAGACAGTGTTTTGCTCTATCACCCAGGCTGAAGCACACTGAAGCTTCCATTTCCTGGGCCCAGGTGATCCCCCTACTTTAGCCTCCCAAAGTGCTATCGGCATGCCACCATGCTCAACTAATTATTTTATTTTTTGTAGAGACGGGGTCTTGCTATGTTGCTCAGGCTGGTCTCGAACTCCTGGGCTCAAGCAGTCCTCCTGCCTCAGCCTCCCAAAGTGCTAGGATTACAGGCGTGAGCCACCGTGTCCAGCCAGAAATGTATTCTTAATGTTCACCAAAAGATATGTGCAAGAATGTTTATAGCAGCACTATCTTTAATAGCAAAAACCTGAAAACAGTCGAATGTTTGTCAACAGAAGAATGAATAGACAAACTGTGATGTATTCGTGCAATAGAATACTACACAGCACTGAGAATTAACAAACGGCAACTACACACAACAGGGTAAATCACACTAATATAATGCAGGGCAAAGACACTAAAAGTACAGAATGCATGATCACATTTCTATAGAGCTCATAGCAGGCTGACGTGAATGGTGCTGTTAGATTTCAGGAGATCAGTGGCGCTTATTGGAAGGTAGCAACCGGAAGGTAGGGCAATAGGAGCTCTTGCAGGGCTGGTGACATTCTGCTGGCTGAGCTGGTGCTAGTTACAGGGAAGCAACTGAGCTGCATGCTTTTTTTTTTTACACCTTTCTTTATATATGTTATGCTTCGATTAAGAGTTCAAGATGCATATGCTTGAAGTGAAGCCTCCCCCTTCTCTGATTCTCCACACAGCTAGGTGAAGTGAAGATGTTGGAGTTTCTGCTGGCATCTATGATGCCAAGGAAATGAGCCAGCCTCCCTAGATGGCAAAACAGAAAGATGGAGGCTGAGCCTAGGTGACATTGTTGTCAACCTTGACACTAGCACAACTGTAAGAGGTGGGGACTATCATTGTTCCCATCTAATCCCCCAGGACACCAAGGCTTAGAGAAAAAGCTTAGAAAATCCCCACCCCACCTCGGAGTGGACATTCTAGTTGTTCCTGAGTTAGACGTGAGCATTCAGAATAACAATACAAGGGAAGGCCCACCAAAAGAGGAACTGGACAGTTCAGTGGACGTGGAGACCACTGTGGGCTGGGGTGTCTGGGGAGCTTTCCAGCTAAGATCTTGTTTTCTGGTTCCTGCTGCTTCTTTCACTATTCACCATGCCTTTCTCCCAGCTACCCACAACCCAGTCTCCGCTCAGCCGCACGAAGTTCCCCCAAACTCTACTGCTCTTCCCCTGTTGGCCTTTGCACAGCCTGTTTGCTCTGCCTGGAGGGCTCGCCTCCTTCCCTCCAGCAGCCTAACTCCAACTTCTCTCTCAGTCTTGGCTTTGGTGCTCTTCCTCCAGGAAGACATCTTGGACTCTCTCTTAGGAGCCTGAGGCCCGTGAAGCCAGAAGGAAGAGAGACGGTAAACCCCCACACTCGCCCACCTCTGGAGAGGCAAGTCCTTGTTCAGTCCTTCCAACAACCTTCCAAAGCAGGTAACACTGGTATTCTCAGCCCCAACTGGCAGGTTAAGAAGCTGAGGACCAGACAGGACAAGAGACTTCCATGAAATTACACAGCACTCTTTCCATCAGGAGACAGGCCCTGAATTACACCTGTGGAATTTGGCAACCACAGCAACAATGATAATGATACCCACTAAGGTTTATTTGGCATTTGCCGGGAAGGGCTCTAAAAATTTCATCTATATTAACTCATTTAATCCTCACAACATCTCCATGAAATAAATATTATTGTCCCAAAATTACAAGGAAGAAACCAGAGGTGTAAACAGATGAGAAACTTTCTCTTTCAACTACCAAATACTCATCATCAAATACCAAAATACTCACTAGTCACCAAATACTGAAAGCAACCAGAAAGATCTTCCTCATCCATCAAGTCTACAGATCTTTCAAAAATCATAACTGGCAGCATCAGAATGCAGAGAAATAAATACATCAGAGACATAGTACAGATGCATAGATTGATTTTTTTAAGCTTTCTGATCACAATTTGATAACAATATTTAGTAAGAATTCCTCTTTTTTTTTTTTTTTTTTGAGACAGAGTCTTGCTCTGTCACCCAGGCTGGAGTGCAGTGGCTCAATCTCAGCTCACTGCAACCTCCGCCTCCCAGGGTCTAAGTGATTCTCCTGCTTCTGCCTTCGGAGTAGCTGGGATTATAGTGCCCACCACCATGCCTGACTAATTTTGTATTTTTAGTGGAGATGGGGGTTTCACCATGTTGGCCAGGCAGGTCTCGAACTCCTGACTTCAGGTGATCCACCTGCCTCGGTCTCCCAAAGTGCTGGGATTACAGGCGTGAGCCACCGTGCTTGGCCTGTGTATTCTTTTTGACTCACCAATTCCACATCTAGGAATCTCTTTCTTAGGGAAATACTCAGAGACCCTGACTCAAATTTGTACTCGAAAATATGCATTGCAATATTACATTTAACAATGGCAACAAAAGAAAGGAATCCACCCAGAAGTTCAGCAATAGGGTTGGTCGGATAAACGATGACACTCCCAGTCCATGAAACATGACTCAGTCACTAAAAGTAATACTGTAAGAAAAAAAGTATCATTTTTCTAAAGTGTCTAAAATTCAAGGATGAGTAAAAGCAGAATACAAAACTATATGCACACGGTATTAGTTGTGCTGTATTGCATGATACTATTATACACCCAAAGGAACCCTCCCCAGGGTTAAGGATGTGTGCAGCAATATTGGTTGAATCTATTGAGCAAGGCTGGGAGGACATGCGATGATGCCTTCCTGCTCATAACAACCCCATGAGACAGTCGCAACAGTGTCACTCCCATTCTGCAGTTGGGACCACTGAGGCATAGGAAAGTAAGGTCCTCACCAAGGCCAGGACTGTCTGACTCCAGAGCACATGTTCAGGCCCTCACCAGCCTCTGGGTATGATATTATGGGTGGATGGTTAAAAGTTTTTATATACTTTTAAGAAGCTATTTTCCAAGCTGTTTCCAGTGAACATCTATCACTTTTATAATCAAGGACAGGAGGCAATAAAAATCATTTGTTTGTGCAAAGGGTACAAAAAGTTCCGGAAGGCTGTACATGCCCAGGTGTTACCGACAATTATCTCCAGCTGGCAGGAGGCCTGGAGCACTGTGGGCTCTTCATTTTGCTCTATTTTGTCATTTTTCTGCAGAAAGTGAGCACACAAGTTATTTAGAATTCGGGTGTTTGGTGCCTGGGACTTCTGTCAGGGTCTGCGGTGTCTGGAGTGGGGCCTGCTCTGATCCAGTGGCGGTACCTCTAGAACCCTGCCCACCTTCTCCCCACAAGCCTAGGCCATGGCCACCCTCATCCCCACTAGAAAAGCATGGCACCAACACCAGCTTCTGCCTCTCCTTGTCCCTTCCCAAGAGGGCCATGTCCTTGTTCATCTGTAACTTTCAATTAACCAGGCACCAGGCTCCGGCTCAGAGGCTGAGCAAATGTTCCAAGGAAGGAAAGAAAATCCAGCCCAACAACTCCAGGAGGACGCTTCCTTTTAATTAAAGTGAGGATCACGGTGGCTCTAAAACCCCTTTCTGATGAAACGTGAAGGTGGCCAGGGAGGTGTCCTTGAGAGCAGCGCTGGGTAGGGCAGGGCGGCAAAGGTGTGGTGAGGGAGCCAGCCTCCCACCTCTGCATCCCTCATTAGACTCCTTCAGGGCTGGGGCCTTCTAGCTGCGCTGAGGAAGGGTAGCTGATGTCACAGGGCCCTGATAATTAGAATCCAGGACCTCCGAGAGGGCTGCCACAGGATGGCACCAGGATGGTCGCTAACATTAGCCATTAGGGGTGTTACTGAGGGGAAAGCCTGTGCAGGTCAAGTCTGGAAACGAGGCTCTGGGCTTGGCCCGAGCAGAGCTCCAGGCTTCCTTGCTCCTCCTGCTCCCAGGGTCTGCCTGGCTTCTCTGGTTTTCTGTTTGAACAGAATGGAGGGAAGGAAGGACCGTGCTCACTTCTCTTGAGCCCATTTCTCAGAGGCCCGCAAAGGAAGGGTGTACCCAGCCCCAGCCCAGGGGAAAGAAGGCCCTTGCCTTTGTGTCTCACTCACATCACGCCCTGCAGCAGGGCCGGAGGTTCCCACAAGATGATGAATGGTGGAGATGGTGGTGGTTGCAGTCATACAGCCAAGGCCTGTGGAACATAACTACTGCTTGGGGGGGGCATCAATAAGAGGGCAGATTTGGCCACTCGGCCTTTGTGGGTTTGAATCCCAACTCTGTTACTCCCTAGCTGTATCACTGAGTGCAACTTAATTCCCCTCTCTGGGCCTCATCTTCCTCATCTGTAAAACAGAGCTGACACTGATGCCTGCCTCACAGAGCTGTGTTGTGAGGATGAAATTAGTGAACATGTGTAAAGTGTAAGAACAGTGTCTGCTTCACCTGCCCTCAATTAATGTCAGCTGTTACTAAGACATTTTACACTTATTCAGATTAACTCAATAATTCATCCCAATACCCAACGTGGTAGTCACTTTCATTATCCCTCTTAGCACATGCAAAAATAGGCACAGAGAGGCTAAGAAATTTGCCCAAGAGCCAGGATTCCAACCCAGGCCCTGTGGCGCCACAGCCCACGTGCTTGGCTATCATTTTATTAAATATTCTGCTCCTCATTGTGGATGTATAGATGTGGACTTGCAGGCATGGATGGTATTCTGTAGCAAATTTTTACAAGATGGCGAATATTAAGGGAGTGATTGGCAGAGTTGAATGGGCAGGGGCTCTGGGATCAAGCCAGCTTGAGCTCAAGCCTCAGTTCTGTTGATTTCTGGGTGTGTTCCTTGGAGCAAGACACTCCTTCCTCATCTGTGAAATAAGACTCACAGTCAGGTCCCTTCTGAGGGAGGCAATGGAGTAAGGAGGTGAGGAATGGTCTGCAGGAGGGGTTGTGGGAGGTAAGAAGGAGGAGGGGCACAGGGGAAGGGCCTGTCCTCTGTGGGTTCCAGACCCCTGCCCCTGAACAGGCTGCCTTTCCTCCTCCGCTCCCTGCCCCTGCAGCAGCCAGAGGCAGAACCCCAAAGCCCCAACCAGCATATCACTCAAAGTGATGAACCCTGGCTTCAGATCCCAGCAAGGGCACTGCTGGCAGTTGGAAGGGGTGCTGCTAAGGACTGCTGGAATGGGAAGGGTCCAGTGAGGACACCTGTCACTGGACCATCTGGGTCCTGTCTGAGGATACTCCCAGGAACACACCTGTACCCAACGCCTCTTCTTCTTCACCAGGCTCCTCCCTGTCTTCCACCTCCTGGCCTGCCCCCTCCAGTCCAGCCTCTATACTGCAGTGAAGGGATTAGTCTAAAATGCAGACCTTATCAGGTTGTTTTCTGGCCTAAACCCTCCCATGGCTCCCCACCATCCAAGCTCTTTGCCTTGACCCATGAAGCCCCATCCACCTGTTCTGAGGTTGTCTGTGAGTCCCTCTTCCATCCTTTGGCCACTGTACTCTCCCCTCTCAAATGCTAAACTCTTACCACACTGGACATTTGTTTGTGCCATGTTCTTGCACCGCACAGGGGCATTTGATCTTATAGATCCCTCTGCAAGAAGCACCTTTCTCCCCTTCTGGCCACCACCACCCCCAACCAAAACATATCTTCTGGGTTTCCTCCTGTTTATTCTTCAAGGCTGTACTTAACACGTTGCTTCCCTGAGGAAGCCCCTTCCATATTACCCTGACCCAGCTGGGTCAGCTGCCCTGCTTCGTGTTCCCACAATCTCCCAAGCTTCCCTCAGGGAGCATTTACCAGTCTATTGTAATTATTTAAGAGTGTGTCTCTTCCACTGGACATAGGGAACCCCTTGAAGATAAGGACTGATTTTGAGTTGCTTATTATTTAAATTATGATGCTTGAGACAGAGAAGGGGCTAAAGGGTCTGCTGGGTGGGTGGATGGATGGATGGATGGATGAGACCATGACAGGTAGGTGGGTGGGTTGGTGGATGGATGGATGGATGGATGGTTGGAGGCATGGTAGGTAGGTGGGTGGGTGAGTTGGTGAATGGATGGGTGGGTGGATGGATGGATGGAAAGATGAAAGCATGGCAGTTAGGTGGGTGGGTGGGTTGGTGAATTGATGGGTGGGTGGATGAATGGATGGGTGGATAGGTGGATGGATTGATGGGTAGATGGATAAATGGACGGATGAATGGGAGCACGGCAGGTAGGTGAGTGGGTGGGTGGGTGGATGGATGGATGGGTAGTTGGACGAATGGGAATATAGGCAGGTAGGTGGGTGGGTGCATGGATGGATGGGTAAGTAAGTGAGTAGACAGAGGGAATGATACATTGGTGGATGAATAATAAGAAAACAGATAATAAAATAAATGTTGGAAGAATGGAAGGGTGAGTAGGTGAATGGATGGATAGATGAATTATGGATGAATGCACAGACAGACAGATGGATGGATACAGTCCTTCCTCAATCGTTAGAGAAAAGCTCCAGTCTTTGGATTTCAAGGTTTGGAAGGTCATTATACCTCTCCCAGCCCTTAACTTTAATGGTCACAATGGCAGTAACATAGTTTTAAATCACGTTTTTAAATATTAAGGTCAAATTTACATAACGTGGTCGGGCACAGTGGCTCACGCCTGTAATCCCAGCACTTTGGGAGGCCAAGGCGGGCGGATCACTTGAAGTCAGGAGTTCAAGACCAGCCTGGCCAACATGGTGAAACCCCATCTCTACTAAAGATACAAAAATTAGCCAGACGTGGCGGTAATCCTAGGGGAGGCTGAGGCAGGAGAATCACGTGAACCCAGAAGATGGAGGTTGCAGTGAGCTGAGATCGCGCCACTGCACTCCAGCCTGGGCGACAGAGTGAGAATCCATCAAAAGAAATACAAAAGAAATGACATAATGTAAAGTTAACATTTTAAAGTGAACAATCCAGTACATTCACAATGTTGTAAAATCACCACCTCTATCTAGTTCCAAAACATTTTCATCATCCACAGAAGATAAACCCATTAAGCAGTTTCTTCCCATCATCCCCTCCCTCAGCCCCTGGAAACCACTAATCTAACTTCTGTCTCTGAATTTGCCTTTTCTGGACATTTCAAAGAACGCAGTCATGCAATTTGTGACCTTTTGTGTCTGGTTTCTTAAATAAGACTTTTGTAGGCGATAAAAACTAGTTTCTGAGGGCGGAGAGGAATCTGTAAAGTGGGCATATGGCATCTCCTGCCTGGTCACTCCTGCTTAGGAGACCAAAGTGCTCCTGGAAGCAGTAGGGGTTGACAAGCAGGTGGGGGAGGACCCCAGGGACGCAGGCTCTCCTGTGCCACCCACTAGCAGGCTTGACAGGGACTGAAGACATGCTGACGTCCCTGGTTGCCTAGCACCTGGCTTAGGGTCTGGCGCGCAGTGGAAACTTAGTAAGTAGGAGCTGGAGTGGCCTTCACTGAGTGGCGTGAAGACGGATTGGCGTGAGGATGGATAAAGATTCCCCCACCTCCTGGCTGTGTCATGGTCCCAGAGGGAGCCTGTCTTTCCCGTGCATCAGTCCCCACAGAGCCTTGCCGTGTGCCAGCAGCCTCAGCAAGCCCCTTCACTTAGTCTCCCCAACAACCCTGCAGAGCGGCCATCAGAAGACCCATTAGCAGAAAGGTGGCCAAGCTAGGTTAAGTGTGTTCCCCAAGTATCCAGCAACAGCTCCTGTGCTCTTTTCGCTGCAACATCCTGTCCCTTCTCTTCTCTTCCTCCTCTCTGTAGGGTCCCTGCTATCTACACATGATTCAAACCCTGGGGGATTTAGGCCCCTGTGTCTCACCCACAGCACTCTTTTCTTAACCATTTCCTGCTGCCTCCGAGTCCCAGACAGGCTCCCTCTTTCCTGGCATCTCTCTCTGCTCCCCTCTGCAGGCAGCAGTCAAAGGCATCTCCATGGTACAAGTCGGCCATCTGGTGTCTACATAGATTATAGCAGCCACGGAGGGAAATGAAGAGTGAGAACTTCCGGCCAGGGCAAGAGCTGGACCTCACCTCACAGCTCAGGGAGGAAGGTACAGGGGATGGGGCCCTAATTTAATCTGGGCTCTCCATCTGTGACTTGCCCTGTGCTAGGTGCTTTACTTGCATTGATCTCAGTTAATTCTCACATTAGTACTACAAGACCTACTCCTTACTGTATGTAGTAGGGGCTCCAAAATACTTGTGATGAAAGGACAAACACGCTATGATTCTACTTACATGAGATCCCTAGAGCAGTCTAATTCATAGAGACAGAAAGTAGAATGCTGGTTTCCAGGGGCTGGGTGTGGGGAACAAGGAGTGAGGATTTCATGAGTGCAGAGTTTTAGCTGGGAAAGACGAAAAGAGTTCTGGAGATGGATGGTGGTGACACTGCACAGCAGTGTGAGTGGACTCAGTGCCACTGAGCTGTGCACCTAAAAATGGTTAAATGGTAAATCTTATGCTATATATATTTTACCTCAATTTTTAAAATAACCATGTGAGTGAATCAACTAAGAAGAAATGAATAAATGCATACATGAATTGATGAATGCATAATGAAGATAATAATACCATTTATGGAATACTTAGTATGTACCAGTCATTGTGCAAAGTGTGTTTCAACTGAGAAGTGTTTTTATGAAGCCCCAACCCTGGAGGCCCTGCTTGTGGCTTTTGGGATACAGCAGTGAGCTAAGTTGCTACCCCACTAGAGCTGACATTTTGTGGGCAAGACAGTAAACAAGGGATATTAAGATGTCAGATGGTGGTACGTGCTATAAAGGAAAAAAAAAAAAAAGGCAAAGCGAAAAGATGGAGAATGGCTTGGAGGGAGGTGGGAGAGTTCGTTCTGATGGGTGTCATTTCAGTTTCACAGATGAGGCATGGGAGGCTCGGGGGCTCGCCTAGGGTCACACAGCTAGGAAGTGGTCCAGGCAGGAACTGAACCCAGATCTGTCAGAGCCCAGCCCTGGAGCGCCTAACCACGCTGTGACCACGCGAGGGAACGGTGTTGTCTCTTGGCTCACATCCTGAGGCACGCACTTCAACCCTCTGAGGGCCTCAAAGCTGAGTCCCAGGGTTTGAGCAGGGTCTCCCTCTCTCATAGCCCGCCGGCTTCTGGAGGCGCAGATGGATCGTGCGTCCAGCAGGTGGCGCCGCGGCCCGACTCGGGCGCCCCAGCAGAACCAGCCTGCCAGTTGAATCTGTGCCAGACTGGAGAGCGGGGTGCGGGCAGTAGGTACCACCTGAAGCGAGGCTGGGTCCGAGGCTTCGGGCAGAGATGTGCTGCTGTCAGTCGGGGAGACCAGCTTTAGAGGCTCAGCCCTGCGGGTCACTTCCGGTTATGGGACTTCGGCCCGCTGTGAGCTTCCCGCTCTGAATGGAGCCGGGCTGTCCATCCTTCCTCCAGGCTGCAGGAAGACACCATGAGCCCACGCCTTCATCTCTTCAGTGGTGTTTCCTTGAGAACTTCCTGGATGCCAGGCCCTGCGGACTCAAAGCCCACAAACCCGCTGCCCTCCCCTCGGGGAGGCTCCATTCCGGTGGGGAGACAGACAGTAACCTAGAGGAACCAAGTGCGCATTTTGCTAGGGAAGGGGACATGGAGCAAATAATGAGACGGAGAAGGCAGATGAGAAGTGTGTGGTCACAGGTTAGACGTGTAGGTGGTCAGGCGCCAAGGAAGACCTGCTGAAAAGCGACCCTGGAGCAAGGGAGGTGAAGGGGGAGCCGCACGGATGCACAGGGAAAGGCACCCAGCAGAAGGAAGCCAAGGGGGTCAGTGGGCCTGGAGCGCGCTGAGCCAGAAGAGTGCGGAGGGAGCGAGGGAGGTCACAGCAGGGGCGGGTGGTGCAGGGCTGCAGAGGTCATGGTGGGAGGAATTGGACTTGAACTCTGAAGGGGACAGGAAGCCAGTGGCATGATAACCCCGCATCTCAATGGCTTAAGCAACACAAGTTTATTTCTTGCTAACATTATCTATTAAGAGGGATTGGCCCGTATGGGCGGGGCCCTTCACTTAAGAGATCCAGATGATTTTATGAGGCCGATATTTTCTTACAAGGCATCAGCGTCCCAGCTAGGGGATGAGAGTGGTGAAAAGTGGAGCAGCAGCAACTAAATGCTTCGGAATGGAAGTGACATTTGTCACCGCCTCTCATATTTCATGCGCCAGAATTTGAGACAGGCCATGCCTCATGTCAAGGGAGAGGGGACGCATAAGCCTCCAGGCGCTCAGTATAGAGGAAATCAGATTAGTGACGGACAGCACCCTGCTAGTGCTATAATTTCCACCATGAGTCTACATTCCCGGCTCAATTTCACTTTTTTTTTTTTTTTTTTTTGAGATGGAGTCTCGCTCTGTCGCCCAGGCTGGAGTGCAGTGGCGCGATCTCAACTCACTGCAAGCTCTGCCTCCCGGGTTCACGCCATTCTCCTGCCTCAGCCTCCCGAGTAGCTGGGACTACAGGCACCCGCCACCATGCCTGGCTAATTTTTTGTATATTTTTTAATAGAGATGGTGTTTCACTGTGTTAGCCAGGATAGTCTCAATCTCCTAACCTCGTGATCCACCCGCTTTGGCCTCCCAAAGTGCTGGGATTACAGGTGTGAGCCACTGCACCCAGCTAATTTATTTTTTCTTAGAGAGGTGGTCTCACTTTATCACCCAGGCTGGAGTGCAGTGGTGTAATCATAGCTCATATTGTGTACGGAGTTGGTTGAAGCTGCAGACCTTCACAGTGAGTGTTACAGCCGTTAAAGATGGCAGAGACCCAAAAGTGAGGGGTAGCAAAGTTTATTATGAAGAGCAAAAGAATAAAGCTTCCACAGCGTGGAAAACGACCCCAGCAGGTCGCCACTGCTGGCTGGGATGGCCAGTTTTTATTCCCTTATTTGTCCCCTCCCATGTTCCATTTTTGTCCTATCAGAATGCCCTTTTTTCAATCCTCCCTACAACTGGCTACTTTTAGGATCCTGCTAATTGGTGCCTTTTACAGAATGCTTATCAGTGCATTTTACAGAGCACCAATTGGTGTGTTTTACAGAGTGCTGATTGGCACATTTTACAATCCTCTTGCTAGCTACAGAGTGCTGATTGGTGCATTTTTACAGAGCACTGATTGGTGCATTTTACAATCCTCTTGTAAGACAGAAAAGTTTTTCCAAGTCCCCACTGGACCCAAAAAGTCCAGTTGGCTTTACCTCTCAATATCCACCTCAAATTGCTGGGCTCAGGGGATCCTCCCACCTCAGCCTCCCCAGTGGCTGGGACTACAGGTGTGTGCCATCATGCCCAGCTAGTTTAAAAATATATATATGCATGTGTGTGTGTGTGTGTGTGTGTGTGTGTGTGTGTGTGTGTGTATATATATAGTCATAAAACCTCCCCCTCTGTATTTGGAGGGCTGGGGAACTACCTCTGCTTCCCAAGGAGAGAGGCTGAGCTGAAATTAGGTGAGGACCCTGAGGAAGGGCTGAATCTGAAACTGGCCCAAGAGTCCCATTGACTTTTTTGATAAACATAGAAATTGACCCTTCTAGACTTAAAGCTTGCAACTTGTATTTGTTTTATCTGAATTCCTCCTTCAGGAAAGGACCTTCAAGCCTCTCCAAAAAGCATCCAAGAACTGAAACTCACCAGATCACTGCACCAGATAGCACACCCCTCATTTGTCATGATGGCTTATTTGGCCTTCCCTAGTTCCTATTTTCTCACACATTGTTACATTTCCTCCTTGCTATAAAAAGCCCCAGTTTTAGTCAGGCAGACGGATTTGAGGCTGAGCTCCCATCTCCTGGGCTGCAGCACCCAATTAAAGTCTTCTTCTTTGGCAGTATTCACCATCTCAGTGATTGGCTTTCTGTGTGGTGAGCTCATGGCGTGGCTGCAGCAGACTGGGAGTCTCACAACCCCTCCTAAGCAATTGCCCACCCAATTTTGGCTGGAGGTGAGTTTCAGTCTCTCTCCAGCTTTGCCACAGCCAGTCCCAATCATGTTCCTGATTGCCTTGGAAGAACTGTTTCTGAAATTTGACATCTGCATCCACATAGGTGAGTGTCCTTTGTGGGCCCAGAGAGTGGGATCTGCTCCTCTCAGTTTGGGAATTTTTTTAAAATTTTTTTTGAGACAGCATCTCACTCTGTCACCCTTACTAGAATGCAGTGGCACTATCTCGGCTCACTGCAACTTCTGCCTCCCTGGTTCAAGCGGTTCTCCTGCCTCAGCCTCCCGAGTAGCTGGGAATACAGGCGTGTGCCACCATACCCAGCTAATTTTTGTATTTTTAGTAGAGACAGGGTTTCACCATATTGGCCAGGCTGGTCTCGATCTCCTGACCTCGTGATCTGCCCCCCTCGGCCTCCCAAAGTGCTGGGATTACAGGCATGAGCCACTGTGCCTGGCCGGGAAATTTTTAAAAGAATTTCCATTTGCAGTTTGAAGGAGCCCAACGGGGAAAGGCAAGCATCCTGACTGTTTTGGTGTGGACACTTTGGGGGCTTGTTTGTTGCTGTAGCAATTGGATTGTGTTCTGGTGATTGTGTGTGTGTGTGTGTGTGTCATGGGAAATTAGACTTCGGTAAACTTTATATCCTTTTGTAATACTTTTGGCCCCAATGTTGTTTGGAATTTGGAGTTTGCTGTTGAATGGGAGAGTGAGATGGAGTTCCACGTATCCAGGCTTTTGTGCTGCTGTTCTAAGTAGGGCTGGACTTGGTTAGTATGTGATGCTCTCCCTTGGTGCTGTTTGACCCCAGTGTTCTTTGGAGTCTGGGGAGGTTTGGCTTTTGAAAAGCAAACTGCCATGGAAACTGCTTTACCCAAAACTTGGTTCACAGGCTTCACTGGACTACCTACTGGGGCAAAAAAAGTATAACCATGTAAAACCAGTGAGTTTGTATTGCTACTTCATGGCTAGAGTTCCAAGGTGTTATAAAAACTGTTGAATCTGTGTGCGTGTGTATTCAGGTCTAGATGTATTTATGTGTATGTAAGTTACATGTTGTATCTACCAAATTGGCTTATAAATAAAACAGCGCTCAAAAATTAAGAAAATAAATCCACGTAAGTTCATATGACTTAAGTAAATGTTTGCTAAACAAGCTGGTTTTAAAATTGTTGGTAAAATGAGGCCTGGCTTGGTGGCCCATGCCTGTAATCCCAGCACTTTGGGAAGCCAAGGTGGGCGGATCACCTAAGGTCAGGAGTTTGAGACCAGCCTGGCCAATATGGTGAAAACCCGTCTCTACTAAAAATACAAAAATTAGCTAGGCTTGGTGGCACATGCCTGTAGTCCCACCTACTTGGGAGGTTGAGGCAGGAGAATTGCTTGAACCTGGGAGGTGGAGGTTGCAGTGAGCCAAGATGGTGCCATTGCACTCCAGCCTGGGCAACAGAGCAAGCCTCTGTCTAAAAAATAAAAAAAATTTAAAAAAAAAAATTAAAAAAAAAGATTATTGGTAAAATTGAATTGTTAGCATACATTTTTGTCTGGATTTTATATTTGTCTCTGACAGATATTTTGAGGCGTCAGGGTTTGGCATAGAAGCTTATAAAACTATAAACCCAGCCAAAACAAAATGATCTTGGTGCAAATTTTTGATAACTAAAACTAATTATGTTATTTATTTAATGAAAACAGCTGAATCTTCTGAATTATTGTTGAAAATGCCCATGTAGTTAACTTTAAGATTCTTATTTTGATGAACACCTGATATTCCCAGATTATAAGATGGTTAATAAGGAAATAACTAACTTTAAATGATGGTGCCTAATATCTCAGTTTTCAGAAGTAATCTAGATAAACTGTTAAAAATGAAAGAATTGAGTATATGTAAATGGGATAAAGGTTTTAGATAAATTTTTTGTGTAATGAAAATCTTAAAATATTTTAATACGCATTGGATATCTGGGTCATCTTCAATTAAGAAACGGTTATGATATGGGGAAATATGTTTCTAAAATTGTGTAATTGTTATCTATAAAAGGCTAATATCTGATTGTTCAGGATTTCTTCCTTCCTAGGGTTTCACTACAATTTTAGGGTAAGAATTCTAGTTGACATATAATTCTATATAACATGTACCCAAAAGATATTATTAGTGAGAAAAGCATAATTTTGTCTAATTCAGAAGTTATCTAAAATTACTTCAAGTTATGAACTTGAAAATGGTTATTTATGAAACAAGGTAGTAAGAAACCAGTGAGAGAGAGAGATGTAAAGAAAGTTGAATATGAAGATGTACTTTTGGTAAAAAGAATTATAAAGAAAAGATAATAATTTTGTATGAGAGAGGATCTTACATAGTTAATTTTTCTCCTGGAGTAAAATGACGGTTTTTTAAGAAAAGAAGAAAAAGAAGAAAGTCTAGGACTGAACAGAAAGCCCAGTCGTGTCATGGATGGTCTGTATAAGTCAGATGTAGTTTTTCCCGTTTCTCTGTGTGTTTATCTTCATACATATACAGAGAAAACAGAAAGTTGAAAAAGTTTAGATAATAAAATATTCTTTAAAACCTGATAGAGAACTGGAGAAATTTGGCTAATTAACATTTTCATAGTGAAAGCTCTTAGTCTTGATGATAGGGACAGAAGGCAGGGAAATATTAGGTAAAAAAAAGGGCAGGGTCCCTGGTGAGGGCTTCACCCTCAAGCCTGGACCCAAGGCACAAAGTGAGAACATCCATTCTTGTTTTCCTGCCCAAATGTTGCCTTTTCCAAAACCACTGTGGCCCTTCTCCCCACATCCTATACCCATAAAAACCCCAGTCTCCTCTGGCAGAGTGGTGCAGCAGAGAAGGAGAGAAGAAGCAACGTGACATTAGTGAGAAGCAGCTTGATTTCAGAGAGGTGGCTTGACAGTGGTGCCTCGGAGTCCCTGGCCAAACTCCAGGGGAAAACCACCTTTCCATTCTATCCCCTTTCCAGCTTCCCATCCCACTGAGAGCCACTTTCATCAGCAATAACATCCTCAGCATTTACCCTTTTCAATTCATTCCTGCAACCTGATTCTTCCTGGACGCTGGACAAGGACCCTGGTGCATGTGCAAGACGTTGTCACACTGACCCTCCGCTGAGGTGTCTTAATACTTAAGCTGTCCATGAATGGCAAAACTAAAAGAATGCACTGTAACACATGGGGCTCTGGGTGTCGTGGGCAATCCCTAGATGCTGCTGCAGGCCTGCACAGAGTTCTGCTCCTGCCAGTTGCCCAGAAGCACTCCTCCTGACCTCTGCACCCGTTCACCTGGTGCTCCCTCTCCCATGAGGGGTTGAGAGCTGTGGGCTGAGTAAGCAAGTCACCCCTTCAGGAATCCCAAAAAGGGGTCAAGGGAACTATCTCATTTCATTGATGAAGGTAAAATAAGAAATACTGTAAAGAAATGCATGGGCAGTTTGACAATTCTTTTGTGCTAGAATACTTAATAGTAATTACTAGTCATGTGTCTAGAGTGAATTTCTTGATTGCACAGGATGTACAGTAATATTGGTGGACTTAAGAATACTGAATTTTGTGTCAGGAATAAAATACGGGCCGGGCGTGGTGTCTCAAGCCTGTAATCCCAGCACTTTGGGAGGCCGAGACGGGTGGATCACGAGGTCAGATCGAGATCATCCTGGCTAACACGGTGAAACCCCATCTCTACTAAAAAATACAAAGAACTAGCCGGGCGAGGTGGCGGGCGCCTGTAGTCCCAGCTACTGGGGAGGCTGAGGCAGGAGAATGGCCTGAACCTGGGAGGCGGAGCTTGCAGTGAGCTGAGATCCGGCCACTGCACTCCAGCGTGGGTGACAGAGGGAGACTCCGTCTCAAAAAAAAAAAAAAAAATTCATCATGTGGGGTTTTGGGGCTCTAGGTAACACTGTAACCTCTGGGGTAGACCAAGTGGGGGAAAGGTTGGAAGTAGGCTTCTTAATT
>NW_016819103.1:271558-288189 GCF_001698545.2 Rhinopithecus bieti
TTTTTTGAGAAGCAGTCTTACTCTGTCCCCCAGGCTGGAAGTGCAGTGGTGCAATCTCAGCTGACTGTAACCTCCGCCACCCAGGTTCAAGCGATTCTCCTGCCTCAGCCTTCCGAGTAGCTGGACTTACAGGCATCTGCCACCACACTTGGCTAATTTTTGTATATTTAGTAGAGATGGGGTTTCACTACGTTGTTTGTTCTTCTTTGGATTTTGTTTGTGTATGTGTATATACCATAGATATTTTTTAGCATCTAGTGGAAGGCTTTTATTTGGTTCTGTGAATAGTTGTTTTGTTTCATACAAATTTCTAAAAAGTTATCATTTATCCTATTTATCTGGAATGCCTAGGCTACCTTTGTTGGGCCCGCAGGAATTGATGGAGCACACCAGTCATTTGGAATTTGGTTCGTTTTGGTTAACTCTGATGATGTTGAACTCTATGAGAGCTTTAAGGATCCTGGCAAAAATAAAAGACTTTTTTTACAAGTTCTGAGCACAGATAGTACATTACATATTTGTTATTTGGAAAAGTAGGTATGTTTAAATGTAATAAAGGAGGTATGTTTAAAAGTAGTAGAAATGTTTAAGTGATGTTTATTTCCAAGGTAATTCAGTTAAATCAACGATTTGAGTTGGTTTCAGATCTTTTCCTTTAATGAGGAAAAACTGTGATATGGGTACAGTTTTAACATTCAAGAAAGACTGGCTTTGTCCTTAGGGAAATTATATTGGTTGGGATTTCTCTCAAACTAATTGAGTTGTGTTGATCATTATTAAAATTAAGGAACATTCATTTGGATTAAGTAGTAATAAAAAATTCTGAGACTTTCTAGTGATCTCTGATCCCAGGCCATTTATCACTGATGGGCCTTCATGAGTGTAATTGAAAGCAAAATACGTGCAGGCATTGCACTGGTTTGAAGATTTTGGTGGTGAAAGTTACCTAATCAGTTGTCACTACTGTATCTAGAAACCAGTCTTGGAAATGTGGGATGATGCTCTTTTAAATAGCTGAAAAGAAATTATTGTGTATTTGTCCTTACTATGTCCTTGTTTTGTTGTGTGATATTTAAGTGAAAGGAGATTATTTATCCTCTTAAGGAATTGACAAAACTGACATTTGCATTTATCATTTTTTTAATGATGGAGAGAAAAGGTAGCTGTCTTATTTTGCCATAGGACCTATCGCTTTTGATGCTTTTGGTCACAGTTTTGTCTAGAATACTAGCAATTAGATATATGCAGTGAGTAACCTAACTACTTAATACAGTGGTTTGAAGTGCTGCAGGCAGTAACTCCTAAATGCCAAATTTCAGTGTTTTAATTTTTAACATGTTAGAATGATAGAACTTTCTGTAATATAAACATTGTATTGGCCAGGCGCGGTGGCTCACGACTGTGATCCCAGCACTTTGGGAGGCCGAGGCGGGAGAATCCCAAGGTCAGTAGATCGAGACCATCCTGGATAACACAGTGAAACCCCGTCTCTACTAAAAATACAAAAAATTAGCTGGGCGTAGTGGTGGGTGCCTGTAGTCCCAGCTACTCGGGAGGCTGAGGCAGGAGAATGGCGTGAACCCGGGAGGCAGAGCTTGCAGTGAGTTGAGATCGCGCCACTGCACTCCAGCCTGGGCGACAGAGCGAGACTCCATCTAAAAAAAAAAAAAAAAAAAAAAACATTGTATTAATGAATGCTTGTGCTGTTAAGTTACAGGGCTTTGACTCTTGGGTCTGAAGAAGGCACCAGCCCCTGCTAAATTCTGGGCATTGACACTAGTTGAAGCCTCATCCTCAGATTTGGAAGAAGGTAACAGTAAGAACGAACTGTTTTAACTGTTTTGTGAGACACAGGCCAGAAATTAAAACTATTCAATCCCTCTAGGCCCAGGGACTATGGCAGAAGAGGTAGGCGTGTGAACTTATAAGGGCTGATTTTGAGGGATAAGATTAATTCAGAGTTTATCTATAAATTAAACATTAATATCAAAAGCTCACTGATGCAAGGCCAGCATCTGGGCCCATGTGTTGGAATAACAGGATTTTCTTGGAACATTTATCTGTTCTTTAACAGAAAATTGGAAACAGTTATTGAAAGTTGATGGAAACCTTATCTTATGGTCAAACTGATTACAATTAGATTTTTACAAGGTTTTATTAAAATTAGCTTTAACATTAGTAATATACCATACAAAGTAAAATATGGTTTTCTCTTTTGAATAAAATGTTTGTGTAATACTGAGAGATAAAAGATTATATTGACCTTCTGAGTATGCTGCAGGGAGAAAATGGAGTGGGGAGAGAGATTTAGTTGGCCTCATGCTGTCTTTATTAGGTCTTACTGTTTGGGAAACTAAATTTATCAAAAGGTAAACGTTTTTATTTTATCACTCCTCTAAATGAATGACTATTTTTACAGTGACTTGTGATACTATTTTGTGCTTAAAACTTTGATATTTGGAAGACTTTCTAAGAGCAAACTTTCAAGTTCTAAATTCAGTCTCTTGACCTTAAACTAACTTTCTTGGATATTAGGTTCCCTGAAGTCTGAGACAGACATATTGGGCTTATTTGTTATGTTAGGATTATGCAAGAAGCACTGCCAAATCTGAGATGATATTTAGCTTCCTTTGGGTTACATTTATATAGATGTATTGTTAGTGTGTGTTCCAGGATTGTATGGGAGTCCTAAAATTCTGATATGTCTTAATATATGTTGTCAGCAGTAATTTTTTTTATGTTACAGAAATAATTAAGTTTCCTTGTCAACCATGTCTTTAACTATGGCTGTCTGCAGACTTTTGTCATCCACAATTGATGTTTTGCTGTGATCCTTCCCAAAAGAAAAAAAGTGACTTACAATCAGCTATAGTACAAAGCTTCCTTCTTTGGAGAAGTTCATGAAAAGGACTCTTGAATGCAGGTTTCTGATAACTTTGGAGATTGTGCCACTAGATTACAGAGAAAATTTCCAGGGCACTAACTGAAAGCCTGATGTGCTCATAAAGATTCCCAATCCAATATGAGACAGAGCAGGAGGTGACTGCATGGACTGAACTAATGCAGGTCAGAAACAATTTCTTACGGCTTTTGTTGTTTGAAATATTGCTGATTATTTTTTTGTTTTGTTTTTCAGAGTCTGGAGAATCTTTTTCTTTTGAGCTATTTATTTATAGCCTTTAAGTGTATTTATAGCCTTAAAGTGTATATACCTCAAGGGTATTGAATGGAGTATGCTTTTATAAACAGAATTTGAGAGCTATTTCTCTTTCTGCTTAATTTATCCAGAATATGGAAACTCTTCGTGAATATTCTTTATTCATGGTAATTAATTGCATACAATTAATAACATGTTTTCTTTTGTAATGGGACACGGTTGGAGTAACTGGTTATTTTCTCAAGACTTTGACTAAAATGGCCTTGTAAGAGATTCCAGCAAAGCCAGTTTGGGTGAGTCTATATGGACAATGATTCTTGTTGCACTTTGTGGGTTATCAGGCCAAGTATATGGAACTGAAGCTTATTTTGCAGGTAGATTGGTCCTGCTGTGATTTGTTTTTGGTGGAAGTGGGGAACTGGAGAGAGAAAGATTGGGTGTCAGAAGAAAACTCTATATTAGATTAACCTTTGATTCCTGGGTGGCCACATGGTCACCCGTGGTATGGAGCTGCCTAGGACACCCACCCTCAGAATGAAACAGCCAGAAATACTAAGACCAGATTCCTCATGATTGAGGAATTGATAAGTAGAAAGGGGAGACTGAAACCAGCCCAACTGCCCCATAGACTGTTCTTTTGGATAACTATAGAAATTGATCCTTCTGGGCTTAAAGCTTGAAACTTACATTTGTTTTATGTGAGTTCCTTCCTCAGGAAAGGAACTTCTGGCCTCTCAAAAAGTATCAAAGAACTGAAACTCACCAGATCACTGCACCAGATAGTACCCCTCATTCTCATGACTGCTTCCTTGTCCCTCCCTACTTCCTGTTTTCTTACACATAATTATTTCTTCCCCGCTATATAAAGCCCCAGTTTTAGTAGGTCAGGGAGATGGATTTGAGGCTGAGCTCCCATCTCCTGGACTGCAGCACCTGATTTTAAAGCCTTCTTCCTTGGCAGTACTCATCATCTCAGTCACTGGCTTTCTGTGTGGCAAACAACAGGACCTACACCAAACCCTTGGTGTTTTGGTCACCAATTGAGGGACCTGATACCAGTGAGCAGCTTCCCCTCCAAGCCAGCTTCCCACCTTAAGGACCCAGGCACCAGGGTGGACGCTTCCACATTCTCTCTCCCCTTATACAGTCATTAGCTCCTGTTTATTTTACCTCCTAAAACACTTCCCAAGTGTATCCATATCTCACAACCCCAACCAGAAACCACCACCCAACTCCCATGACTGCCATCCCGTGCTGCAAAGCAGGTGAGCCTTCCACTGGCCTCTCCACCCACACTGCTGCTGTGGTCTTGTGTCCAGAATTGGTTCCTTCCGGTGGGTTCTTGGTCTTGCTGACTTCAAGAATGAAGCCACAGACCCTTGCAATGAGTGTTACAGTTTGTTCCTTCAGATGTTCAGATGTGTCCAGAGTTTCTTCCTTCCAGTAGGTTCATGGTCTCGCTTGACTTAAGGAGTGAAGCCACAGACCTTCGCAGTGAGTGTTACAGCTTTTAAAGGTGGTGCATCCGGAATTGTTTGTTCCTCCCGGTGGGTTCATGGACTCGCTGACTTCAGGAGCGAAGCGGGAGACCTTCGCAGTGAGTGTTACAGCTCATAAAGGTAGTGCGGACCCAAAAAGTGAGCAGCAACAAGATTTATTGTGAAAACCGAAACAACAGAACTTCCACAGCGTGGAACCAGACCCCAGTAGCCGCTGCTGGCTGGGGTGGCCAGCTTTTATTCGCTTATTTGGCCCCCTTCCACGTCCTGCTGATTGGTTCATTTTACAGAGTGCTGATTGGTCTGTTTTTATAGCGTGCTGATTGGTGCATTTTTACAGAGTGCTGACTGGTGTGTTCACAAACCTTTAGCTAGACACAGAGCGCTGATTGGTGTGTTTACAATCCTTTAGCTAGACAGAAAAGTTCTCCAACTCCCCACCCGACCCAGAAGTCCAGCCAGTTTCACCTCTCAGTCTTTTTAAAATGCCACTCTGGCCATGTCATGCCTCTACTTTTTCTCCAGTGGCTCTACACGGTGTCATAATACAACCCAGTGCTTTCCCTGGCACCCAAGGCCCTTTAGGATCCAGCCTCTCACCCTCCAGTCTCCCCGCCCATGCTCCAGACCCACCAGTCACCTAGCTCCCCTCTGCTTTCCCGCCTCTGTGCCTTTGCACATGCTATTCCTTCTGCCTGTGGTCGCTTTCCACTGTCTTTAGTGGGAAAACTCCTGCACATTTTCAAGCCCCAGCTCAAATGCTCTTTCTGTGTGAAGCTCCTCCAGCTGTCGCCTGGCAGAGGGACTGAGCTCCACCAACACCCCCAGCACATCTTCACTGTAGCACCTAGCATGTACTATTGGCATCTGCTTCTGTGCCTGCTGTCCCCAGCACTCTGCTCAGAGATACACTGCACGTTGAGATCCCTTTCCCCCACTCACATGCACAGTGGATACAAAGGTTTCCCCAACATCATTTTCCCCTGCTGCTTGCTATGTACACTAATATCTTCTATTACAGTCTATTCTGTTTCTTTTTTAAAAAACATGTTAGTCCATCCATTAAATTCATTTTGCTACAGTTTGAAAAATATTGCCCTGGAACCTCCTGAAGGGCAGCAGGGACTGTGTCTGTAATTATCTCTCCATCTCCCAGAGCTGAGGACAGTAATAAATGTTTGTTCTAATAAATGAGTAAATAAATGAGGGAGTGGTTATTTAAATGTGAGTGGATTACTTAAACAATTATTTAAATGTGGTTTGATGTAAGGGAATACAATGACAAGTGAGTAGGTGAATGAATGAGTGAATAAATAAATAAATAAGGAGACGGTTATGTTGTGGGGACTGGCAGCTAAGTCAGCGGGTTGCCTCGGGCTCTATACTGCTAGTGCATGGTTTCTCCAAGTGTGGTTTCTGGATTTCCTCCATCAGAATGTCCTGGAGAGTACAGTGAAAACCCTGGTGCCTGGTACCCACCTCAGACCTACTGAATCAGACTTTCTGAGTGGGGCACAGAAGTCTTCATTTTTTGAAGCTGCTCAGGTGATTTGGGTGTGTGTTAATGTCTGAATGGCTGCCTCAGGACCTCCCTAAGCTGCTGCTGGAGGGGGCATGGTAAGAGGAGCAGAGCAACAACAACAAAGACAGGTAACAGCCCCCCACATCCTCCCTTCCTCCCTGACCTGCTTCAGAAGGAAATGGACTTTGGGTGAGCCTGCTCCTCCTCCACCTCGCCCTGGGCCCAGCAGCAAGAGGACACCAGAGCCCTGGCCAGCACCGCTGACAGAAGAGCAGAAGGCAGTGATTGCCATGGCAACGCATTAAGAGATGCAGAGCCACCTCCAGTTTTAGCATCTGGAAAGGGGTCAAGCCTTTGGGGCACAGAGTGGGAAGGGAAATTCACTCCTCCGGCGTCTTCACAGCTAACAAAGCCATGGCACAGTGCATGTTACGAAGCCTTTTCACACAGGAAAACTAGGAAGTGGCGTCCCCATTTTACAGATCAGAAAACTAGGGTGGGAATTTGCTGCCAAGCCAGTCAGTGGCAGAGCTGGTGTTTGAATCCAGCCTTCCTGATTTCAAAGTCCACACTCTTGCTTCTCTAATAGTTGCCTGTCTTGGGTAAATGACAGACAAGGACCCGGAGACCCCAGAATCCTACTGGTGTGGGGGTTTGGGAGCACATGCGTTGACCCACTCTACTTGACACAATCCATGGCCCACTACACTTGGCACCTATCTGGGAAGGCTCACACCTGCACAGATACACAAGCAGAAAAGCTTCCAAAATTGTTCATTCATCCTTGCCTGTAGGACATGTAGATACAGCCAAAGGAAGTGTACACACAAACAGCCTCACATGCACACACAGATGCCTGAACACACTTATATTCACCAATATAGACACATATATCTGCAAACACATACGTAGGCACACACTGGTATATACATGGAAGCAGATGTAAAATTAATTGTCTTCATGGTCCTGAGTCATTACCCCTCCACATACCCACTTCTTTTGACATGTGACTTTGCAGTTCCTCTCTTCTGAGAGGGAAGATCTATTTCCCCATCCACTGAATCCGGGCTTGGCCGTGTGACTTGCTCTAACCAATGCAATATTATCAAATATGATGCAAGCAGAACCTTGAAAAAGTGTTTGTGTGGTTCTGCCTCTGTTTCTTTGTCCTTGCCATCACTGTGAAAACATACTTGGGATGTAAAGGAGGAGACACTTGGGGCAAGGCACCTCATTTGCCCCAGCTGAGGCCATTCTAGATCAGACAGCCCACGGGGCCATGGCCAACCATCGGAAGTGGGAAATGAAGCCAGGCGCAGTGGTTCACGCCTGTAATCCCAGCATTTTGGGAGCCGAAGGCGGGCAGATCACAAGGTCAAGAGATCAAGACCATCCTGGCCAACGTGGTGAAACCCTGTCTCTACTAAAAATACAAAGATTAGCTGGGTGTGGTGGCATGTACCTATAGTCCCAGCTACTCGGGAAGCTGAGGCAGGAGAATTGCTTGAACCCAGGAGGCAGAGGTTGCAGTGAGCCAAGATGGTGCCACTGCACTCCAGCCTGGGTGACACAGTGAAACTCCATCTCAAAAGAAAAGAAAAAAAGTGGGAGACTGTCTAAAACCAGAAAAACTGCCCAGCAGAGCCCAGCTGATTTGTGAGCCAAACAAATACTTACAGTAGTGGGCCACTGAGGTTTTGTGCCACTAAAGTTCTGTAGTTGGTTGTTACATAGTATCTACTAATAGATAACTGATAGACATCCCCAAGCTGATACATCCCCAAAGGGGAATTTATCATGGGAGAAGGCCCTAGCTATGTGTTTACCTGGTCACGTGGTTTTGTAAAACTCACAAAAGTAAAAATCTTTAAAATAATAGCTTGATTGAAATGTAGTTCACATATTATAAGATTCACCCTTTTAACATGTACAATGCAGTGATTTTTAGTATATTCACAGAGTTGTACAACCATCACCATTATCTAAGTCCAGAACACTTTAATCATTCTTAAAATCAACCATTAGCAGTAACTCCCTCCCCATTTCCCTCCTCCCTGGCAACCACTAGTCTTACTTTCTGACTCAATACATTTGCCTGTTCTGGGCATTTCATAAGAATGCAATCATACAGTTTGTGGCCTTTTGTGTCTGTCTCCTTTCATTTCACATATGTTTTCAAGATACATACGTGTAGTAGCAAGTATCAGTGTTTCATTCCTTTTTTGTAGCCAAAGAATAATCCATAGTTTGGATACGCCACATTTTGTTTGTCCATGCATCAAATGATGAACATTTAGGAAAAGCAACACATTCTATCCACAACCGGTTAAGACTCCTAGCTCATTCTACTCACACTTCCCCTCATGACAGGTGGCATTTGGGGAAGCTGACTTGGCGATACATTTAGTTTGAGATCAGAGCATAGATGGATGTGATTCACCACCTCTTCCATATATAGGCTATTATTATTTATTGTGGTTCCTATGGTTTGAATATTTGTCCCCTCCAAAACTTGTAGTAAAACTTAATCCCCAATGTGACAATATTAAAAAGTAGGACCTGCAAGAGGTGACTGGCTCATGAGGGCTCAGACCTCATGAATCCAGGGATTAGTGGATTAACAGTTTATTATGGGGGTGGCACCAGTGGTTTTCTAAGAAGAGGAAGAAAGACTTGAACTGGCACACTCAGCCCTTTTGCCAGGTAATTAAAAAGTGGGACCTGTAAGAGGTGATTTTGTCATGAGGGCTCTGCCCTCATGAACTGATTAATCCATTCAGGGATTAGTGGATTAATGGATTATCGTGGGGTAGGACTGGTGGTTTTCTAAGAAGAGGAAGGAAGACCTGAACTGGCACACTCAGCCCTTTTGCCGTGTAATGCCCTGAGCCACTTTGGGACTCTGCAGAGAGTCACCAGCAGCAAGGCAGCCCTCACCAAATGCGGGTCTCAGCCTCCATAAATGTAAGAAATAAATGATTTTTCTTTCAGGTATTTTGTGATAAGCAACACAAAATAGACTAAGACACTGGCATAGCAATGGCCTCCAGAATAGCCCTATTGCCCCCATGCCAACTTGCCCTACATCATGACATGAAGGATGAGGTCTATGGCTGTACCAAAATATCTCAGTGTGTGGTCTGGTGCTCAGTATCAGAAAGGTGTGGGCCAAAGAAGAGAAACAGGGTTGGAAATGGACATAGCCAGAAATTAGTCTTGGAAATGGAAATGGAAAATTCTTCAGATCATCACAGATAGTATTATAATTGCATTCAGTTCTGACACCTAATCAAAAATATTTTTTTCCATTTGGGCATATGCTTGATAATGCAGCATATCCCCAATAAGGTAACACATAGCATTATAAACACACCATACATTTTTCTTTTTGTGATGGAAAACACACAAAATTGAATTTATCAGAATTCTTGAGTCTGTAGGACCCAAACCCAAAGCTGTGCTGCAAGAAGCAAGTATGTATATGAAGTTACAGCTTGTGTATCCTAACTCTTGGTGAAAAAACAAATTTCAATCGACTGTGTCACAGGAAAGGCTGACTTATCATTCTTTTCTCTATTAGAAAAGATTATTAAAAATCATAAACATATGAAAAGTATGTAGCAAAACTAGCATTAAATGCATTTCAGAGGGTATCAGGAAGTTGATTGATACATATGTCATTTTTCTAGATTTTGTGGTGTTTCTGACCCTTGTCAATTTTTTAAAATTTTGTAACATTATGATTTATTTTTAAATTCTAAATATGCATGTGCATACCTAAATTAGTATTGATAATTTTGAAATGTTTTCCTTAAAGAGGGTACCCTAAATTATATAAACTGAACCCCCTTCCCTGCAAAATGTGGCTCCCTGCTGATACACACACCAGTGCACGCACACACACACCTATGCACCCCCAAGAGCCGACACTGCCCAATGTCAGGGATGGAAGAGGAATCACAACTCTGCCCTTAGGCAGTGAGTGACTCTTTTGGTCACAGATAGAATCCCACTCTTGAGAAACTGCAGAGTAGCTCAGAGACACACCCTACCACCAGCTCATCTTGGACAAACAACACAATTGCTTTTGCAGGCTGTGGTTCTCTACCCTACCCAGACACCTCCCACCCATAAGGCCAGCCTTCCCTCTCCCTCTGTCCTGGCTTTTGGAAATCTTCAGCAGCCCTGTCTGCCTCCAGAATGATCTCTTCAGCCACTCCATACTCAGGGTATACATTGAGGATGAAAAACTTTTCTCAGGGGAATATTTGTGAAAGCAATGCTTATCCCTAAGGAATAAGCCACTGATGGTGGAGTTTTGTCATGGTGAAGGATGACAAATGGAAATACTTGCGGGAACTGCAGCCTTCCCACCTCACATATTTATGGGGGCTCCTTCTCTCTCTCTCATTTTCTGTGTGCATTTTGGCTTCACTCTTCTTTCTGCTTCTGGCTGTTTGTATCTGCTTGGCCTCTACACCGGGGTCAGCACACTTTTTCTATAAAGGGCCAGATTGTAAGTATTTTAGGTTTCATAGGTGACACAGTCCCTGCTGCAACTACTCAACTCTGCCACAGAGTGAAATCAACCCTAGACAACACTCAAACAAATGAGCACAGCTGTGTTCCAAGCAGGCCAGAATCAGTCCACAGGCTGGACTTTGCCAACCCCTATTCTAGACTTTAAGCTCCCTGAGGGCAGGACCTGAGTCTGTCTGTTGCACCACTGAATTCCTACGGCCTAACAGCATGCCTGGCATGGATTGACTGCTCAGCACATATCAGCTGGCTGTGGCTCTCTGTGTCTGTCAGCCTGTCTTGTTTCCTTCTCCTCTGTCCCCTCCATCCATGAAAACTCACTAACCCTCAGCTTTTCAGAAATGAACCACCGGCTCCCAAGCGAGTCAGACAGTGAAAACAGCCTCGTGCTCTAGCAATCCGCTGCTTGGCACAGCTCTCACAGGGCATTTAGGCAGTGAAGGGAGCCTAGCACTTAATTCAGCCTCTCTCAAAAGGCTTAACATCAACCTGGGAGAAGAATGAAGATGGAGAGGCTGAGGGAACCTTTGGAGGGCAGGGCTGGTGTCTCTGTGAGATGGACAGCCGCCTTCCAGGCACACCATGCTGCTGCTTCCCTTGCACACAGCCTCCAGTTCCTTTCTCCCCTCCTGTCATCCTTCATGCACTCATTTAATATTGACTGAGCTCCAACACTGTGCTAGAAAATCAGCCCTAGCACACACATGGAAATCCTTCCCCAAAATAACTTGTTAATAAATAAATGAATGATCAGTTGGACAAAAGAGTGTTTAGAGGTAAGGACTGGTTCTGCTGGCAGCAAGCAGGCACATTTTTCTTTTCTTTTTTTTTTTTTCCAAGATAGAGTCTTGCTCTGTTGCCCAGACTGCAGTGCAGTGATGTGATCTCAGCTCACTACAACCTCCACCTCCCAGGTTCAAGCAATTCTTCTGCCTCAGTCTCCTGAGTAGCTGGGATTACAGGCACACACCACCACGCATGGCCAATTCCTGTATTTTTAATAGAGACAGGGTTTCACCATGTTGGCCAGGTTGGCCTCAAGCTCCTGACCTCATGATCCTCCTGCCTCAGCCTCCCAAAGTGCTGGGATTATAGGCATGAGCCACTGCACCCATACAGGCACATTTTTCTGAGGATAATCACCCTGAGATCTCTCAACGAAGGGAGGCATTAGAAAATGACCAGTGTCATCCCCAGTGTTGTCCATAGGGAGCCCAGAACAACCTCACCCCAGATTCTGCCCCAGAGCAGGAGGCTGTGCCAAGGGCATGGGGTACTAGGCACATTAGAGATGGGGACATGAGGGCCAGTGGCAGAGTTGACTGTCAGAATCTCACCACCACGATGTCCAAAGTGAAGGTGAGAATGCTTCAGAGAAGATTATGTGATATAAACTTGTGTTCTTGATTTTTAGCTACGACTCCAGCGTAGTCTGTTGCCTCTTCTAAAATTCACAGTCGAGTGGCGGCCAGCTGCCATTTTCACTGCAGTGTCATCTTCACTGGCTCCAGAAGCCACAAGGACAAGGGTTTCGTTTGTCTTTAGTGCTGATCAACACCAGCGGCTGCTGATTAGCATAATGACTGTTTAAAATAAATGAGTTTTCAGAGGTGAAATCAGTGGCTTATTAGCCAGCTTAATGGATGCTGGAAACAGGCACTTGTTGATAAAATTAGTGGGATTCAGAATATACAGCTCGGTTAAAATATTTTAGAGGCACTTCCTCCCCTGGCACAAACCAGGTATAAGAATCCAGCAAGCCCCAGGGATGGCACTTCAGGCTGCTCCCTGGTAGTCCTGGGTCCAGCCACCGGTTGAGAGTGATTCTGGGCCAGGCACAGTGGCTCACGCCTGTAATCCCAACACTTTGGAAGGCCGAGACGGTCAGATCAGTTGAGGTCAGGAGTTTGAGACCAGCCTAGCCAACATGGTGAAACTCTGTCTCTACTAAAAATACAAAACTTAGCAGGGCATGGTAGCATGCACCTGTAATCCCAGATACTCTGGAGGCTGAAGCAGGAGAATCTCTTGAACCAGAGAGGTGGAGGTTGCAGTGAACCAAGATTGTGCCACTGCACTCCATTCTGGGCAACAGAGCAAGACTCCATCTCACAAAAGTGATTCTGGTTGCCTGATGTGGCCTGTAACAGTCACAGAATGTGACTCTGGAATATTCTTACATCTGCCTCGAATCTGCTGAGGCATGTTTAATAAATACATGTTGCATGAACTGTCTGGGACCTGCTTGCTCATAACAG
Source organism: Rhinopithecus bieti (assembly GCF_001698545.2). NCBI lineage: Eukaryota > Metazoa > Chordata > Mammalia > Primates > Cercopithecidae > Rhinopithecus > Rhinopithecus bieti. The sequence goes on from NW_016819103.1 coordinate 284,534, forward strand.
TTGCCTACTAAATGTCTTTGTGGGAGCAGAATTCTGTGCACAACTTGCTTTCATGTGAACCTGGTAGTAAGACTGGGGGAAGCAGTAGGTCCTCATTCACTCCTAACAGTTGACTAACACTGCTAGCCACCAAGAAGAGCCTAGAGTTGTGCATTTCAGATTGGCTTAGGTCTTTTTGCAATAATGGCTCAAGGAATCACTGGGCCTGGAACCAGATCTCCTCACTCCCAGCCACTGCTCTGTCTGTGTCATTTGGGATGGACCAAAATGCAGCTTACCACCTCCCTGCAGGCATCTTCCCTCCAGCCCTGGACAGTTTAGGCAGAGTAGACAAGGGTGGGGAATGCCTCGGGCTTCCTAAATTTCATTAGAGTTATGCCATACATTCTTTTTCTTTGGGTTTCGGTGGGCACCAAAAGGCTTTCTAGAGCTGGCTCACATGACCCAAACCCCAGGCCCAGGCAGGCTTCTGTCTTCCATAGGTAGTCTGGAGATTTTCTGCCTTCCGAAGCTTGTCTGGGAGGCAGGAAGACCACGATGGAGGAGAAAGAAGCACATCTACAAACCTGCTTCTCATTGACACCCCTGCTTGCCTTTGAGAGACCTTCGGAGGAGGCCCTTGGTGGAGAAAGTGCTCCAGCTGACACTCTGAGTCGTGCAGCTTGGGGTGGGGTCTGGATGATGTACGCTTCCACTCCAAGATGGGGAGCCAGCAGAATCACCCGGGCCAGGCTGTGGCAGATGAGCTGTCCCTCTTACAGGCAGGTGAATCGGGAGCTGTCCCTCTGCCTGGAATACTCCCCTAAGGCCCTCCAAGCTGCATGGAGAATGTCACCTGCTGCAGCCAACTCATCTGGGCCTGAACTCTGGATGTGCTGGATGTGCTGAGGTTCCTCTGACTAGAAGGACACTGGGAGAGCTGCCTGGGCCTCCCTTGGTGATGTCCCTTGTCCCTTTGCATGGACACTGCCAGGAGGCCCTCTGTCCCCTCCTCAGGTGGTCCCAGACATAGCCGGTCCTGCTGCCCACAGGAACGACCCTGATCGCAACCTTTAAAAGTTGGCTTTCCTCCTCCCCGGTCTCACCTCCCCACTCCTCCCCGGTCTCACCTCCCCACTCCTCCCCTGCTGCTCCCCAGGTCCGCTCCCAAATAAACCCCCGCACCTGAGTCTCTGCTCTAGGCTCTACTCTCAGGGGAGCTCAAGATGAGCCTCCACAGGGAGGTCTTCCCTGACCACTTAGAGGAGGCTGGGTCACCCTGTTGGACACTCTGGCCACTCCCTGCACTTCCCATTCTCAGCACTTAAAGGCCTTGTGATTAAGAAAGTTTTGGTGTCGTTATTTATTCCTCTCTCTCTCCCGACTAGGCTATAAACTCCCAAGGCAGAGAAGAGTCTGTCCTGTTAACCATTTTTGTTCAGAGCGCATAGTAGGTGCTGAAAACTAAAAATCAAATCCTAAGCCCTCCAACAGACTGAACAGACCCACTCTTGGCCAAGGGGACCTAGGAGAAACTTTAAAAACCGAGTTCCTGGCCATGATGGGACAGGAGGCCAAACACATCTCACTATGCCCCTTCCTTATTAACTTTTAACCAGAATTCCTTCCCAAGGAGTAAACAGATTTGGAAAACAAGAAACAGACGACTCATTCCTTTATCACCTTTAGCCAGTCGTCTGAGGCCACGATCAGACTCCCTCTTCTTCTTTGCAGTTTTGACATGACAGCTCACCACTTTCATAATGGTATCCCTTCTTAAAAACTGACCACCCTCCAGCTTAAAAAAAAAAAAAAAGAAACGTCCAGTGACCATCTCTGGACCAGTTTTGGCCAACCTGTGGAGGATGTGCAGTGAGGGTTTTCACATCCTTTGCTTCACCTTTTGATGTCTGAGGACCAAAAATTCCACCCTCATGGATCATACTAACACTGTCATTTTTTGAACATGCAACCCACGGAAAGGCATGAAGCTGGACCATGCATGTACATGTTTCTCCTTTCATCAGTATTCATGGCTCCTCTGGTCGCTGGTTACGTGTGTGTATTCAGCCTTCTCACTCAGCATAAGTTCCTGTTCCCTTTACCCCTCCCTCAAACTGCTTGCTCTCTGCAGAGCCAGAGGCCATGCTGCCCAGCCTATGGGATGGCTGGCCTGCAGGCTGCCTCCGTTTATGATAAATAAAGATCTCCTTTCCAATTGTGTGAACCTCATCATTCTTCAGTTGAGGGTGCTTAAGAATATTCCTTGAATGAATGAATGATGGATGGGAAATAGACAGAGTGGACACAGTTGCTGTCGTATACCAGCTCTGCCACATTGGTGAAGCCACTGAAAGTCTCCCTAGTAAGTCTCCTTCCCTGCATGTTTGGAACAAGGTGACCTAGGCCACAGTGAAGGTTGAAGGAGACCATGAGCCCTTAAATTTCCTACAGGACTGAGCAGAAGAAAATGATGACTGCCATGCCCAAAGAAGTTCTGAGGTCTTCTCAGGCCTGCCTGTGCGAGGTTGGGGGAGCAGGAATTATCATTTATCGAGCATCTACTACTTGCCAAGTACTTGATTGACATCATGAGATGTCAATGTGTTAACTCACGTCCTACTCCACTCCCCAGAGCCTGGTGAAGAACTATGAGAGGGAAGTCTTGGCTCTGCTCACTCTGCTGGGGCATTCATTATTCGGCCAGTAAACCATGTCAGGCCCATCTTTATCTCTAGCAGTAATAATAGACGACAACACTTACTGGGCACAAACACAGTACCCTAGTAACCCTTAGAGGTAAACGCTGTTGTTATCTTGTTATTGAGGATCAAAGGGATTGCCCAATGGCATGCATATTTAAAAGAACAAGACTGAGATCAAGCCCAGGTCTGTCTGACACCAAAGCCCAGACGCCTTGCCTTTCCCTGGAGCAGGCCTCCTTTGCCAGGTTTCCTGATGGCTGGAGGAGCCAGGAATCCTGATGGTTTCCTGCAACCCAGCCCCGCTCCCAGTCCTCATCCTTAGGTCCAGGTGCAGACAGCCAGAAGAATAAGCACACACCAACTTTGCATTAATGGCAATGAGTTGTCATAATGCCCTGTAGCCAGAATTTTCCTACCATGGCAACTGTAGAGCACACTGGCAAGCCAGGAAATCACAGTGTGTGGGAAGCAGATCCTCGGCCAGAGGGTGGGCTGGGAGTTGGGCCCCCAGTGTCCTATCTCACCCTCAGAGGAACCCCACAAGGTTGGCATAATTATCCCAATTTTACAGAGGAGGGAAGTGAGGTCCACAGAGAGGAAGTGACTTGCTCAGGTTCACATGGCCGTCCTACAACTGCATTGGGACGCAACAGTTTAAATCTTTTCAGTGGCCGGGCGCAGTGGCTCACGCCTGTAATTCCAGCATTTTGGGAGACCAAGGGGGGTGAATCACGAGGTCAGGAGATCAAGACCATCTGGGCCATCATAGCGAAACCCTGTCTCTACAAAAATACAAAAATTAACCGGGTGTGGTGGCGCATGCCTGTAGTACCAGCTACTCGGGAGGCTGAGGCAGGAGAATTGCTTGAACCCGGGAGGCAGAGGCTGCAGTGAGCTGAGATCACTCCACTGCACTCCAGCCTGGGCAAAAGAGCAAGACTCTGTCTCAAAAAAAAAAAAAAAAAAAAAAAA
>NW_016819103.1:288429-354253 GCF_001698545.2 Rhinopithecus bieti
CAAGAATTCATATTCCAGAAAGAATAATTTTAAAAAGAAAAAAAGAGGCTGCTATGGTATTACTGAAATTCAATTCTGTTGCTATAACTGATTAAAACTCAATGATACTGCTCTGACTGATAGACAGCAAAATTGAAGAATAGGGAATTCTTAACCATTGTCACCCACACAGATGATGTCTGCATCCCACCACTTAACAAACTTTTGGTTAGCCTCCAGTCATTTTATTTTTTCACATCTGTTATTTCAGTGCTATCCAACCACTCTATAAAATGGATTCCAGTCATATCCGTAGTTTGCAGGTAAGGAAATGGAGGCCCAAAACTTAAGCAGTTTCCCAAGTTAACAGAGCCAGGAAATGGTAGAGGCGGGATTTGAACCCAGCCTGAATCCTGGGCCCATTCTCTTAACTACTGCACTTAACCAGGCTCTGTTCAGTGCTTTGCAATCATTATTCCATTTAATCCTCACAATAATCTTCTAATACTTGTGCTTTTATCATCCCATTTAAAGTTAAAGCAACAGAAACTCAGAGAGGAGAAGGCATGGTTCAGGACTCTCAGCAAACAATATCTGGCCACAAGGAAAGTCCCAGAGACAAAGGTCACCAGGAAATTCCCAAAGTCATTTCACATGGGAGAACAACAGCCATGTTCTTCCATCACCTGTGCTGAGCTTGTCGCCTTGTGCTGGGGCTGGACAGGAGGTGAATTATGGGGATACCTATGGAAACTGCCTGGCTTGCCCAGGATCTGGGATTGGGGGGGGCTTCAGTAACTTAACAGGTCAATGAGTTGTGTCTGGTGACTTCTCAGCCATCAGCTAGACCAGGGGAAAAGACTCTTCACCATGTTCCCATTGTTGTCCCATTGGATCCTTGAAATCTCCCAATAGAAATGACTCTACATTTTGCAGAGGAAGAAACTGAGGCTCAGGGGGTGAAAACGACTCACTCAAGGCCACACAGCTAGTTGATGAGGAAGCAGGGATCTCAACCCAGGCTTGCCCAGTGAGCCCACTCCATCCCCTGCTCCAGACACCCCGAATCTTGAGGCCCCATTCTATCGGGTCTCCCGAGGCCTTGAAAAGTCCATGAAAACATGGCAGTTACCTACTTAGGCCTTTCTCTTTTTCTTGTGGCTCAGCCCTCCACAGGCTCAGCACCAGGCTGGGGCTCCACTCCAAGGCCGTGTGACCACCAAGGCCCAGCTCCGTGACCTCCGGACCACATAAGCCTTGCCCTTTTCCTGGCCTTCGTTTCTGAGATAGGACCCCAGGGAAATCTAATCAGACAGACAAGGCCAGGCGCCAGAGACCCGAAAGGCATGAGGCTCTTGCCAAGGAAAATTTCAAACTTCATAGGAAGAAAATGGTCTCCCACACACCCCAACCCAGACTCTCACTTCCCTACCTTTGCTTCTGCCAGAGCCACCCCGTCTTCAAGCCACTCTAGGCTGTAAATCCAAATTTATAACCAAGAAGGATGTATTAAGTATCCACTGCATGCCAGGAAATGTATTCCCCAACACCATTATAAGACAGACACTATTATCATCTTCAATTTACAGAGGGGGAAACTGAGGCTCAGAGAAGCAGTCACTTGTCCAAGGCAACACAGCTACAAAAGGTCTGAGGCAAGATTTGAACCCAGATCCATCTGAATTTATGTGGCTTTTCTATTGCAGTAAAAAGATAGAAATAAAGGAAATCACTCCTGGAATGATATCTGGGGGCTGGTAGACTTCTAGCATCTCCGCAAGGCTACCTGAAAAATACTTAACCCTATATTGTGTTTTCTGGCATGTCAGATCTTGCTGCAAACAGATTGTTTCTTGTGAATCTTATTTTTCTCTTTTATGAACATTTATAAATCCATGTCACTTCATAACAGACAAGTTTTTGACACCTTGGAAGTAAATTGTATTATATACTCTTGGGGATTGTATACATAGAAAAACTGTAAGTTTGGGCAACACAGCGAAACCCCGTCTCTACTAAAAATACGGAAAATTAGCCAGGCGTGGTGGTGCACACCTGTGGTCCCAGCTACTCGGTAGGCTAAGAATGGGAGGATCACCTAAGCCCAGGACTGCAGTAAGCTGTGATTGCACCACTGCACTCCAGCCTGGGCAACAGGAGTGAGACCCCATCTCAAAAAAAGAAAAGAAAAACTGTAGAAATCCTTTTAGGAAGTAAAGGATTAACTTTTTCACATCTGATTAAGAGATACAGTGAGATATGGAGAGGGGGAGATAAATAGCCCCAACTGGGCAGAGAAGTAGAAGACCTGATTTGGCCTTAGTTCTGACCTGACAAACCTGTGTGACTTTGGACTAGTCACTTTCCTTCTCTGAGCCTCATGTGCAAAATAAGAAAGTTTAGACAGATGATCTCTAAGTTTCCCTCCATTCATCCCTGACATTGTGTTTACTGAAATTCAATACTCCCTACGTCTATTATGCTTAAACTAAATTGGCTCTTGTCCATCAATGGGAAACTGTATAAACAAATTGTGGTATAGTCATATAATCCAATACTATTCCAGCAATAAAAAAAGAGTGGCTACGGAAAATTGCAACATCATGGATGAATTTCAAGTAACGTTATTGATGAGTGAAAGAAACTAGACACAGGCTATCCATGGTGGCTCATGCCTGTAGTCCCAGTACTTTGGGAGGCTGAGACAGGCAAATCACTTGAGCCCAGGAGTTTGAAACCAGCCTGGACAATGTGGTGAAACCTTGCCTCTACAAAAAAACAAAAAGCAAAAATTAGTCAGGTGTGGTGGCACATGCCTATGGTCCTAGTTACTCGGGAGGCTGAGGTAGGAGGATCCCCTGGGCCTAGGAGGTCAAGTCTGCAGTGAACCATGATCAGGACACTGCACTCCAGCCTGGGCAACAGAGTGAGAGCCTGTCTCTAAATAAATAAACAAACAAACAAACTAGACACAAAAGACTTTAGACTATGATCCCATCACGCAAAGTTCAAAAACAGGCAAAACTGAATTGCAGTGATAAAAGCCAGATGGCAGTTGCTTTGTAGTAGGTGGTGGGTAATGGCTATTTACTACAAAGTTGCACAGGGAACTTTCTGGGGAGATGGAAATGTTCTATTCCTTGATCTTGGCAGGAGTTACAGCAGTATAAACAGAGGTAAAAATTCATCAAGCCATACACCTAAGATTTACTCATTTCATTGTACTGTAATCATAATTCAATAAGATACTATGAATATACAATTATATATAAATCCTTATAGATATGTAAATGTTTATATGTTTGTACGTGTATGTGTGTGTGTTGCTTCCCCAACTACGCACAATAAAAACCATTAGGAAGTATCCAAATGCCAAGTTTTCACAAAACAATTAATGAAGTCTATCCCCTGGGTGTGATCGTGCTCTAAAAGGAAGAAAAATGATCTGATCCCTCCTGATAAGAACTGGTTTTGATGTGACCAAGCTTTGGAACACGCCACCTTGTCCAAGAGACAGCAGAAAAGCAAGCTTCCGGTGGGAGGATGTCTGTTTACAGCTGGGGGAAGCTATGACAGCACAATGTGGTGTGGACACATGCCGGAACGTGGCTGGCTGGCCCCACGGGCTGCCAGAACTGTTTTCCAGATATGGCAGCATCCCTACCAAGCCCTGCCCATCTCAGCACAGCCAAAAGCCCAGACGAGGAGCCTGCATGTCTGGCCTCAAGCCCTGACCAGCCTCAGGCCTCCAAGCGCCTCCTGAGGCATCTGCCCTTCACCCCCAGGCCACGCCCCACCCTGTGTCCACTACATTCTTGTCCCACCGGCCCCTTTGAAGTCTGCATCTCTGACAGCAGGTTCCAAGTAAGGCTCCTCACCAACCCTTCAGGATTCCAAAGAAAGGACAGAACTTACTGGCAAAGGCCGTCCCATGGCCAGGTCATCTTTCCAAGAAAGAGGCAGCCGAATGGGGCACAAAGAGGGCGCTCATCTAACAGTGACAGCAGTGGCGGGCCGTCTGGAGCAGCCGCTGCTATCACGCTGGCTGCAGCAGGGAGGCATGGGTGGTGGCAGCAGGAGCAGCTGCTAGAGCAGCAGTGGTGCGCTCTGTGTCCCCAAGGCAGCCGACTGTGGCACCCGCACCCTCACACAGCTGGACAGGACCTGCTCCCACAGGGAGCTTCCACCACGGCCTCAACCTCACTCCCTGCCATGTCTTGGGAGCCTGCGAGCACCCAGTGGAAGGCGCAGCCGGGACTCGTGGAGCCAGCCCCAAGAGCATTGGGTTCATTTGTGCAGGATTGACCAGGGCCACCGTCCCACCTGCACCTTGCCCACCACCCATGGGAAAATGCGGAGAGGAGGCAGGCAGTCGCCAGAGCCTGCCCCCAGAAGCCTCCCGGAGCCCGCCACCCTGGGAGCTGCCACCATGGAGCTAGTCTGAGTGACCTGCTGGCAGGGGAGCAGTGTGGTTGGGCACTGAGGGGTGGACAGAGAGGGGTCCCGAGGCAGAGCTGGGTCTGGGGCAGTGCTGCTAGTCCATGGAGCCATAGGGAGCCAGGATCAGGCAGGAGCACTGCCCTCCTGGACACAGCTGCAGGCTCCTAGCAACGGCTGCAAACCCAGGCATCTCTGCACTCTCTGTCACCTCTGTCCCTGCAGGCTCAGAGATGTCTGCTCCTACTGCCTACTCCCAGCACCTACTCCGATCTTGGAGTAAGTATGAGGCTTAGCTAGGGCACTGTCAGGCTTGTTCACCTTGGAACAAACAGCCTGGGCACTATGAATGGCAGCAGCAGGCAGCCAGGCTCCAGCGTTGAGGGGGTGGGTCCCTGGTGAAGCCCCACCCTCAAGCTGGGAAAGGTCTGATGCCTGGAGGCCAGACTTCCAGTCCTGTGGACTGGAGTGGGAACTTGTGGTCCCTTTTCTGGACCCACCTGTCGCCTCCCATGTACCAATCAGCACACACATCCTCCCCTCTGAGGCCCATAGAAACCTCGGTCTCAGCCAGACCCAAGAGACAACAGTACAGCCAGCTACAGAGAGGAGCTACTCACTCCAGGGTCCCCTCTCTGCTGAGAGCTGAACACTGGTTGGAATGACCTGCCTGCAAAGAACAGCTACCCTCTCTGCTAAGAGCTGAACACTCGTCTGGATGACCTGCCTGCAGAGAGCAGCAACTCTCTCTGCTAGGAGCTGAACACTTGTCAGGACACTCTGGCTATAGAGAGGAACTACCCACTGCAGGTATCCTCTGAGTCTCCTCTAAGCTGTTCCATCACTCAATAAAACTCCTTTTCATCTTGCTCCTCCACTTGTCTGCGTACCTCATTCTTCTTGGACACAAGACAAGAACTGGGGACCCGCCAAATGGCAGGGCTAAAAGAACTGTAATACAAATGGGGCTAAAACATGCCTCTTGCTCGCCACATTGTGCGTGACGAGAAGGAGAGGAGAGAAGAGCTGTGACTCTTTGGGGAGCTTAGACCTAGGAGCTCCCTGAGCCAGAGCTGTGACCCCCTCTTTAGGGCTCTGAGATTTCTGGTGTCTCCAAGCTTCCAGCCACCACCACCGCATTCCCCAGTGTCAGCCATGGGAACTGCTTATGGTATACCTGGTCCAGCTGCAGTCTCACAGGGACCCTGCACCCATGCCGGCACCTGGGGCTGCCTACCCCACCACAGTGGGTATGCACAGTGGCCATACTCCACACTCGCTCACACACCCCTCACCGTTCCACACCTGGCTCACCCTTGAGATGTAGGCCGGTAGTGCGAGCCAAGCGCAGTCCCCCAGGCTCAGTGGGCCAGAGCAATACGCAGGCAAAGGCACCACACTGGCCACAGAGGTTTCCAGCTGGTGAAGCGGCACCCCAAGGATCCCGTAACAATAGTTATGTCTATTTCTTAGGAAGTAATTAAGCCTCTCTGGTGCAATTCCTGGAACTGGGGCCTGAAACTGACAGGATAAGGTATTCCTCCCCAGAGATTAAAAGGGTCCATTAGGATCTGGAAGCAGGATAAGCCTGCCTCTCTAGTGTGAGTGGTGAACCTATGAAAGTGAAATCATTTCAGAAAAGAAAAATGGGGTTTTGAAAAGCTAACTTTTATCAAGGCCCTACTATCTGCTGCTAAACACAATATATGACAGGCTCTCAGTCCTCCCAGTAACCGGCATCATAGTTTATCCATGTTCTACAGAGCAGGAAGCTGAGACTCAGAAAGGTAGAGCAACTCGAGCAAGATCACACAGCCCACAAATGGCAGAGCTGGATTCAAACCCAGGTCTGTCTGACTCCAAAGTCAGTGTTCTTTCCTTCCATGAAGTACAGTGGGATTTTAGAAAAAGATACTGACATCCCAGGGACATTTCTAACTCACTGTTTCTGGAAAGTCCCATCAAAAACAGAGTACTGTGTTGGACAGACCAGGTAATGCCCAGTGGCCAATTCTCAAGTTGCACATAATAGAGAGACATCAGGGGAAAGAGTGTAGGCAGGTGACCAGATATCCCTTGAGATACACGGCCTGGCTCAGGATAGGTGTGAACAAACATTTCCAGGTGCATGGACATAAGGCAGAATGATGGGCAAGCTGGTAACACTAAATGGTAGGCAGCCACTGTCCCAAGTCCCTAAGGGCCTCCCACCACTACCCCAACCACCTTCCTTGGTCACCCCAAACTTCCTTATGATCCAGGAACTAAAGGGAGCCTCCAGGCCTCAGCTGCTCTGCCAGATGCTGGCTCTTAAGTATGCTTGATATTGCTCCTGCTTAGACACATAGACTAGATTCTCAGCCTGCCCTGGGTCCAGCCATGTTCAGTCTACAGTAGGCAGGGCACACGCATTTATGTTCCTAGGTCTTCTTTCTCATGTAGCTGAAATAGAGTTACTATGTCTTCACTGCCTATTTTGTGAACTCACATAAGTTCTGGGCAGTGGGTATTTTACCCCCTGTAGGAGTCGCCGTTGGGGCTGCTGAACCAAGCCAGCGTGCCTACCTTCCAGTTGTGTAACAGCTTGCAGCTGTCCCCATTCTCCTGTCTGTTAACAGGAGCAGACACGGTTGGGCACCTCCAAGAGCATCCCACATTAATGACTGACATGGGGGTGCAAAAGGTTGCCCCATCTCAGCTGGGGCAGGAACAACTTTGTAGGGTATGACCAATTCTGTAGCCCCCAGTGAGTCAGACCAAAGCCCTAGGTCTCTACTTGAGGCTGCTTCAATGCTCAGCCAACTCCCCTTCCATACCCTGCTTTCCCACCCCTTCACACCTTTTCCTAAAGAGCAGCCTTCCAATAACTGATACGTACCCAAAGCCCTAAGGTGCCTCCACTCCATTTTACAGATGTGGAATCTGAGGCTTGCATAGGATGCCCTCTAGCTTGGTCTGTCCCTAAAATTCAAGCCCTTTCTGTTCCTTCATCCCGCCTGGATGGAATAGAAAGCAGACAATTTGGGAGCGGAAACCCCACATCCCCGCAGGGATGGGCAGCTTTTCTTCCCACAGCTGCAGCCGACCTCCCTGGGCAGAGCAGGCGCCTCTCGCCTCCTCCCACGCAGTGAGTCATCACCCACGCTGAGCGAGGAGAAAGCCTGAGCCGGGGCTGGGCTGGTGGCTAGCAATCCAAATGAGATTTATCAGAAGCCTCCGTCGCACTCTGCTTAGGAAAGCAGGGGCTGTGGCTGTGGGGGCGGCTCTTCACTCCTGGTTCCCCAGGGGCTGGAGACGGTTGGGGGAAGAGGGGTGCCAAGGGTGCCCTGCCTCCAGCTGAGCCTCTCCTCAGAGACAAGCTTTCCAAGGTGTTGCAGGAAGGAGGAGGCAGATGAGAAAGCCCAGACACTGGGGGCTAAGCTGACTCAGCCACCAAAGCAGCAGAGCTGAGCTGACGGAGCCACAGTGTGCCCGGAACACATGGCAATATGGAGCCAGGTCCTCCTGCAACCTGTTTTAACACCTCCCATGGCTCCCTAGGGCCCTAGAACACCAGAGTCAAACCTTTTAGCCCCGAAATCCTGGCTCTTCTGATTGGGCTCCAGACACTGTCCCTTCAGTCTTCACATCTGCCCCTCACTTTTTACATTTTTTAATTGAAGTGAAATTTACATATATTGAGATCCATGGATCTTAGGTCACAGATAAATATATTTTGATAAGTGTGTACAACTGTGTACTCAACACAGTTCTCAGGATATAGGACATTGCTGCCACTCCAGAGGGTTTTCTCATGTTTCTTTCTGGTTAACCCTCTTAGGCAATTGCTGTCCTGATTTCTATCACCATGAATTGGATGTACCCGTTGTGGAACATCATATAAATGGAACTACACAGTAAGTACTTTCCGGGGCTGGCTTCTTTCACTCAACATCATGTGTATGAAATTCATCCATGTAGGGCTGGTCACAGTAGCTTCTTGCTTTTTATTTATTTATTTAGAGACGGAGTCTCGCTCTTTTGCCAGGCTGGAGTGCAGTGGTGCAATCTCGGCTCGCTGCAACCTCCACCTCTCGTGTTCAAGCGACTCTCATGCCTCAGCCTCCCAAGTAGCTGGGATTACAGGCACCTGTTACCACACTCAGCTAATTTTTGTATAGTAGAGATGGGATTTCACCATGTTGGCCAAGAAGGTCTCGATCTCTTGACCTCGTGATCTGCCCGCCTTGGCCTCCTAAAGTGTTGGGATTACAGGCGTGAGCCACTGTGCCCAGACAGCTTCTTCCTTTTTATTACTCAGCGATATTCCATAGTATGAATATGTCACAATTTGTTTATCCATTCTCCTGAGGTAGACGTTGGGTCATTTCTACTTTTAGCTGTGATGAATAAGGCTGCTCTGAACATTCTTGAGCAAGTCTTTCTGTGGGCATATTTTCATTTCTAACAGATTAATAGCTAGGAGGGGAATGGTGGATCATAGGGCAGGTGTTGTTGAATTTCATAAGAGACCAACAAACTGTCCTCCAAAATGGGTCTATCATTTTCTACTCCTATCAGCAATATTTGATTATTTGAGCTGCTTTATATCCTCAAAACAATTGGCTTTTCAATGCTTTTGCTTTCAGAATGCTATTTCCAGGATGACTTATGAAGTTGAGCACTTCACATGCTCAGGGGCCATTGATGTATATTATTCAATGAAGCATCTGTTCAAGTCCTTTGCCCATCTAAAAATAGTCTTGTGGTTTATTTGTACTTTTTGTTAACTTTTTTTTTTTTTACTAATGAGCAGGAGTAAAATATTCTATAAGTCAAGCTTTCTTAACTCATTCGTGCTGCTGAGCTACACATAATGCAATTCCAAGGTGGGATTCTCCTTGTTCTGAGCTAACATGTTTGCTAGATCCAGTGATTGGAGGAGGGAACCTCCCTGGAGAATCTCTGGCAGGGAAGATGGCGGTCATGGTGCTTCTTTGGTTGGTACTCTTTCATCTTAAATCTCCCTGGAGAACACTGGATTTAACATTGTCCATGTACTTTCTTCTAACTCATTGAACACATTGATATGAGGTCAAATACATAGAAAGTGAATTAATCTTGTGCCATTGAGATTACTTAATAAAGGTATTGCCTTCCTATCCAGCATCTATTTCTCCCCATCCTTCCTACTTCTTACTTTGTTCAGTTTCTATCCCCTTCTTCATCCAGCCAGTCACTGCAGTGAAAGTGGACATCAACCTAAGATCTAGGCTGGGCCTCAACGGTCTGAAATTAATCCCATTCCTGTTTGCAATGGTTATCTTAGGATGGGCACATGAATCAGTTCTGGTCATGAGATATAAGTCCCAATCTGTTGGGGGCTTTGGGGAAAATTTTCCTCCTCCTTAAGAGAACAGCTTAGGCAGATGAACTCTTCTCTTCCTAAGGACTTTGTTTTGTCCGGATGTGATGTCTGGAATCATTTGATGTATCTCACTATCAGTCCAAACATGAAACAGACCCTGATAACTAGAGCAGAGAGATTTTTTAAAATCAGGGTTTTGACAGCAACATTCAGCTACTGAATCAATTAATCCTGAAGGTTCCTTCAACCTCTGGACTCCAAATTTAATGAGTCAATACATTGTCTTATCGATTAAACTAGTGAAGTTTGTATTTCCAATATCTGCAGTTAATAACCTCCTAATACAAATGCTGTGCATGCATGTTATTCTTTTAATCCTTTTACTGAACTATTTAACATTTTAAATGAAGTATATTGCATATTATAGCATTCACCCTTTTAAAGTGTACAATTCAATTTTTTAGTATTAATGTATTCACAAGGTTGTGCAACCTCCACCACTACCTAATTCCAGAACATTTTCATCACCCAAAAGGAAACCTCATAATCAGTAGCGGTCAATCCTAAATCTCCTCTCCCACAGCTCCTGGCAGTTCACTTTCTGACTCTACAGATTTGCCTACTCTGGACATTCCATATAAATGGAATCATACAATATGCATCATTTTGCCCCTGGCTTCCTTCACTTAGAATAATGTTTTCAAGGTTAATTCATGTTGAGCATGTATCAGTACTTCATTCCTTTTTATTGCTGCTGGGTTTTTTGTTTTGTTTTGAGATGGAGTCTCACTCTGTCACCCAGGTTGGAGTGCAGTGCCAAATATCGGCTCACTGCAACCTCTGCCTCCTGAGTTCAAATCATTCTTCTGCCTCAGCCTCCCAAGCAGCTGGGATTACAGGCGCCTGCCACCACACCAGGCTAATTTTTGTATTTTTAGTAGAGACAGGGTTTCACCATGTTGGACAGGCTGGACTCGAATTCCCGACCTTAGTTGATCCACCCACCTCAGCCTCCCAAAGTGCTGGGATTACAGGTGTGAGCCACTGCACCCAGCCTATTGCTACATTTTGTGTATCCATTCATCAGTTGGTGGACATCTGAGTTATTTCTGCTCTTTAGCTCTTGTAAATAATGCCACTATGAACATTCGTGTACAAGTGTTTTTGTGAACATATGCTTTCAATTCTCTTGGGTATATACCTCGGAGCAGAATTGTTGGGTCATATGGTAATTCTATGTGTAACTTTTGGAGAACTCTTCTACAGCAGCTGCACCATCTTACATTCCCAGTAGCAATGTATAAGAGTTTCACATTCTCCACATCCTTGCCAGCACGCATTATCGATGTTCTGTTTCTTTGATTGTAGCCATCATAGTATATCATAGTACTGTAGTAATAACATAGTAGGTGTGACATGGTATCTCATGTTTTTGATTTGTATTTCCCCAATGATTAATAATGTTAAGCATATTTTCATGTGTTTACCGTCTGTTTGTATATCTTCTTTGGAGAAATGGCTATTCAAAGCCTTGTCTGTTTTTAAAATGGGTTACATATCTTTTTATGATTGAGTTGTAAAAGTTCTTTATGTTCTAGATACTAGGATATATGATTTGCAAATATTTCTCTCATTCTGCATGTTTTATTTTCACTTCTTTGATAGTGTCCTTTGAAGCACAAGTTTTTAATTTTTAAGAGGTTTTAGTTTTTAATTTTTTTAAATTGAGACAGTGTCTTGCTCTGTCACCTAGGCTGGAGTGCAGTGGCGTGATCTCAGCTCTCTGCAACCTCCACCTCCCGGGTTCAAGCGATTCTCCTGCTTCAGCCTCCTGGGTAGCTGGGACTACAGGCACGTGCCACCACTCTGGGCTAATTTTTTGTGTTTTTAGTAGAGACAGAGTTTCACCGTGTTAGCCAGGATGGGCTTCCTCCGACCTCGTGATCCACCTGCCTCAGCCTCCCAAAGTGCTGGGATTACAGGAGTGAGCCTCTACGCCTGGCCTTAGTTTTTAATTTTTAAATAATTCCAACTTATTTATGTTTTCTTTTGTTGCTTGTACTTTTGGTGTCATATATAGGAAACCAATGTCTAGTCCAATGTCATGAAGATTAATACCTGTTTCCTTTAAGAGTTTTATGGTTCTAGCTCTTACACTTAGGTTTATAATCTATTTTGACATAATTCATATATGGTATGAAGTAGGATCATTCTTTTGCCTACAGCTGTTCAGTTCTCCCAGTAGCTTTTATTGAAAAGACTTCTTTTTCCATTGAATTGTCTTGGCTCCCTGTTGAAAATCAATTAATCTAAATGTGGGGCAGTATTCTGGATTCTCAATTCTATCTCATTTATTTACATGTCTGTACCTATGCCAGTAACATGTAATCTTGGTTACTGTCATTTTGAAGTAAGTTTTGAAATTAGGAAGTGCAATTTATCCAACTTTGTTCTTTTTCAAGACTTTTTTTTGGCTATTCTGTGTCTCTTGCATTTTCATATGAATTTTAGGATCACCTTGTCAGTTTTTTGAAAAACACACACACACACACACACACACACACAAAAACAGGCAACTATAATTTTGATAGGGAATGCATTGAATCTGTGAATAAATTTGGGCAGTCTTACTGTCTTTACAGTACTAAGCCCTCCAAACCATAAACACATATGTCTTTCCACTTATTTAGGTATTCCTTAATTGCTTTCAAAAACACTTTGTAATTTTCTGTGTACAAGGCTTTTGCCTCTTTTGTTAAATATAGTATTTCCATCTTTTCATTATAAATGGAATTGTTATTTATTTTCATTTTTGGGTCTTTGTTATTAGTATATAGAAGCACAGCTGATTTTTGATATATTGTATATTGATCTCATATCCTGAAACCTCCCTGAATTCATTTATTAGCCCTAGTTTCTTCTTTCTTTCCTTCCTATTTCTTCCTTCCTTCCCTCCTTCCTTTTTCTCTTTTCTTCCTTGATGATAGAATTTTCTATATACAAGATGATGTCTTCTGCAAATAGAGATAGTGTCCTTCCTTCCTTCCTTTTTTATTTCTTCCTTCCTTCCCTCCTTTCTTTCTCTTTTTCTTCCTTGATGACAGAATTTTTTTTATGCAAGATCATGTCTTCGGCAAATATAGTGTCCTTCCTTCCTTCCCTTCTTCCTTCCTTCCTTTTTTCTTTCCTCTTTTTTCTTTTCTTTCCTCTTTCTTTCTTTCTTTCTCTCTTTCTTTCTTTTCCATCCATCTTTCTGGATGCCTTTTATTTATTTTTCTTGCCTCATTTTCCTGGTTAGAACCTATAGCACACTGTAGAATAGAAGTCACGAGGGCAAACACCCTCGTCTTGTTCACGAACTTGGGGGAAAGCTTTCAGTCTTTACCAATAAGTATACTGTTAGCTGTGTTTTTTTTTTTTTCATCAATGCCCTTTATCAAGGTATGTTCATTTCTATTCCGAGTGTATTATTTTTTAGCATGCAGGGGTGTTTGATTTTGTCAAATATTTTTTCTGCATCTATTGAGATGATCCTGTGACTTTTTTATTCTGTTAATTTTTTTTTTTTTGAGACGGAGGCTCGCTCTGGCGCCCAGGCTGGAGTGCAGTGGCCGGATCTCAGCTCACTGCAAGCTCCGCCTCCCGGGTTTACGCCATTCTCCTGCCTCAGCCTCCCGAGTAGCTGGGACTACAGGCGCCTGCCACCTCGCCTGTCTAGTTTTTTGTATTTTTTTAGTAGAGACGGGGTTTCACCGTGTTAGCCAGGCTGGTCTCGATCTCCTGACCTCGTGATCCACCCGTCTCGGCCTCCCAAAGTGTTGGGATTACAGGCTTGAGCTACCGCGCCCAGCCTATTCTATTCATATTCATTCTATTCTACTTTTATTGTTTTTATTATGTTGGCATTCTATTAGTTGACTGTCAGATGTTGAACTAACCTTTCATTCCTGGAATAAATACCACTTTGCTATAATGTATAATCCTTTTCATAGGTTGCTGGATTCTGCTTACTTGTATTTTGTTGAAGATTTTGCATTGATATTCACAAAGGTTGTTGGTCTGTAGCTTTCTTTTCTTTTTTTACCCTTTGACTAGCATTTTCCCAACCCCCAACCCCTGGTAACCACCATTCATTCTCTACTTATATGAGTTCAACTTTTTTATTTTTATTTATTTATTTCATTTTATTTTGAGATAGAGTTTCGCTCTGTCACCCAGGTTGGAGTACAGTGGCGCGATCTCAGCTCACTGCAACCTTTGCCTCCCGGGTTCAAGCAATTCTCCTGCCTCAGCCTCCCAAGTAGCTGGGACTACAGAAGGCACCACACCCAGCTAATTTTTTGTATTTGTAATAGAGACGGGGTTTCACCATGTGGGCCAGGCTGGCCTCGAACTCCTGACCTCAGGGAATCCGCCTGCCTTGGCCTTCCAAAGTGCTGGGATTACAGGCGTGAGCCACCACCCTCAGCCTGAGTTCTTTTTTAGATTTCGCATATAAGTGAAAACATGTAGTATTTGTCTTCTGGTGCCCAGTCTATTTCATTTAACGTAATGTCCTCCAGGTTCATCTATGTTACCACAAATAACAGGATTTCCTTCTTTTGTAAGACTGAATAATATTCCACTATGTATATAGACCACATTTTCTTTATTCATTCATTTGTTGATAGACACTTAGTTTGATTCCCTATTTTGGCTACAGTGAATAACGTTACAATTAACATGGGAGTGCAGATGTATTTTTGACATATTGATTTCATTTCCTTTGGGTATGTACCCAGTAGTGGAATTGGTGGATCATATGATAAATTTTTATTTATTTATTTATTTATTTACTTACTTATTTAGAGACAGAGTCTCGCTCTGTCACCCAGGCTGGAGTGCAGTGGTGCGATCTTGGCTCACTGCAAGCTCCACCTCCAGGGTTCATGCCATTCTCCTGCCTCAGCCTCGCAAGTAGCTGGGACTACAGGCGCCCACCACCACACCCGGCTAATTTTTTTGTGTTTTTAGTAGAGACGGGGTTTCACCGTGTTAGCCAGATGGTCTCGACCTCCTGATCTCGTGATCCTCCCACCTCAGCCTCCCAATGTGCTGGGATTACAGGTGTGAGCCAGTGCACCTGGCCCCTTAATTTTTAATTTCCTGAGGAACCTCCATTTTATTTTCCCTATGGTTGTACTAATTTACATTCCCAGCAACAGTGTGCAAGAGTTTTTCTCTACAACCTTGCCAACACTTGTTGTCTTTGGTCTTTTTGATAACCATTCTTATAGGTGTGAAGTGATATCTCATTGCAGTTGAAATTTGCATTTCTCTGATAGTGATTTCTAGCATTTTTTTATATAACTGCTGGTCGTTTATATGACTTTTTTGGAGATACATCTATTCAGATCTTTTGCTTTTTTTTTTTTTTTTTTTTTTTTTGGAGATGGAGTCTCGCTGTCTCGTCCAGGCTGGAGTGCAGTGGCGCGATCTCGGCTCACTGCAAGCTCCCACTTCCGGGTTCACGCCATTCTCGTGCCTCAGCCTCCCGAGTAGCTGGGACTACAGGCATCTGCCATCATGCCCGGCTAATTTTTTGTGTTTTTAGTACAGACGGGATTTCACCGTGCTAGCCAGGATGGTCTTGATCTCCTGACCTCATGATCCACCTGCCTCAGCCTCCCAAAGTGCTGGGATTACAGGCATGAGCCACCACGCTCGGCCCTTTTGCCCATTTTTTTAATCAAACTTTTTTTCTTACTACTGAGTTGAGTTCCTATTTGGATACCAACCCCTTATCAGATAGGTGGTTTGCAAATATTTTCTCCCATTCTGTAGATTGTCTCTTTATTCTGTTGACCGCTTCCTTGGCTGTGCTGAAGATTTCTACTTCAATGTAACTTCATTTATCTATCTTTTTTGTCTAGGTTTTTGGGTTCGTATCTGTGATGGTTAATATTGTCAACTAGACTGGATTGAAGGATGCGAAGTATTGTTCCTGGGTGTGTCTGTGAGGCTGTTGCCTTCATCTTTCTCCTGTGCTGGATGCCTCCTGCCCTTGAACATCAGACTCCAAGTTCTTCGATTTCTGGACTCTTGGACTGGGGCTCTCAGGCCTTTCACCACAGACTGAAGGCTGAACTATGGTCTTCCCTACTTTTGAGGTTTTGGGACTCAAACTGATCTACTACTGGCAACCTTGCTCCTCAACTTGCAGACGGCCTATCACGGGACTTTACCACTTTACCTTGTGATTGTGCAAGTCAATTCTCCTTAATAAACTCCCTTTGATATATACATATATCCTATTAGTTCTGTCCCTTTAAAGAACCCTGACTAATACAATATCCAGGTCATTACCCCCAGATCTAAATTTTCCTCTATGACTGATTGTTGTATACGGTATAAGGATCTAATTTCATTCTTCTGCAAGTGGATATCCAGTTGTCCCAATATCATTTATTGAAGAGACTACCCTTTCCCCATGGTGTGATCTTGGCACCTTTGTTGAAAATTGATTTACCATAAATGTGTGGATTTATTTCTATGTTCTCTATGTGTTCCACTGAGTACATGTTTGTTATTATGCAAGTACCATGCTATTTTGATTATTATAGCTTTGTAGTCTATTTTGAAGTTAAATAGTGTGATGCCTTCAGCTTTGTTCTTTTGCTCAAGATTACTTTGGCTGTTTGGGGATTTTTATGTTTCTATACAAATTTTAGCATTATTTTTACATATCTGTAAAAAAATCATTGGAATTTTAATGGAGATTGCATTGAATCTGTATATCACTTTGGGTAGTAATTCATAAACCTGGGATGTGTTTTCACTTTTTGCATCATCTTTAATTTCTTTCATCGACTTTGTTTTGTTTTGTAAGAGACAGGGTCTCACTATGTTGCCCAGGCTGGAATGCAGTTGCTATTCATAGGTATGATCATAGCACACCACATGGCCTTGCACTCCTGAGCCCAAGTGATTCTCCTGCATCAGGTCCTGAGTAGCTGAGACTACAGATGCATGCCACCACATCCAGCTATATCAATGTTTTATAGTTTCAAGTAAAGATCTTTCAACTCCTTGGTTAAATTTGTTTCTATTTTTTGTAGCTGTGCAAATGGATTTATTTCTTCTTTAGATCATTGTTGGTGTATAGAAAGACTACTGATTTTTGCACGTTGATTGTATATCTTACAACCTTACTGAATGTGTTTATTGGTTCTAACAGCTTTTGGGTGGAGTCTTTAGGTCTTTCTACATATAAAGGATATTTTAACTTCTTCCTTTCCAATTTGGATGCCTCATTGCTCCTTTCCAGTTTCTCTTGCCTAATTGTTCTGACTAGGACTCCCAATATTATGTTCAATACAAGTCGCTAAAGTGGGCATCCTTGTTTTGTACCTGAACTTAGAGGAAAAACTTTCAACTTTTCACCATTGAGCATGATGTTAGCTATAGGTTTGTCATATATGGCCTTTATTGTGTTGAAGTACATTCCTTCTATACCTAATTAGTGAGAACTTTTATCATAAGATGTGGTTTTCTTTTCTTACTACGCATTTTTCTGGGTTTTGGTGTCAAAGTAATACCAGCCCTTTATAGTAATTTTTATTTCTGTAAAGTTGGTAGTAATGGTTCATCTTTCATTCCTGATTTTAGTAATTTGAACCTTCTCTCTTCTTTTCTGGTCATCTAACCAAAGGTTTGTCAATTTTGTTGATCTTCTCAAAGAAACAACTTTGATTTTGTTGATTTTCTCTATCGTTTTCTATATTTATTTCTACTGTAATCTTATTTCTTTGCTTCTGCTTGCTTTCACTTAAACTTACTTTTCTTTTTGTAGTTACTTAAGGTATAGAGTTAGGGTTTGGATTTACAATCTTTCTTCTCTTTAATGGGCGTTTATAGCTATAAATTTCCCTCTGAGCACTGCTTTGCTGCATCCCATAAGTTTGGTGTGATGTGCATACATTTCCATTTATTTCAAAATGTCTTCTAATTTCCCTTGTGATTCTACTTTGACCATTTGACCATTTTGGGAGGAGTGTATTGTTTAATTTCCATATTTGTTAATTATCTAAATTTTCTTCTGTTAATGGTTTCTGATTTTATTCCATTCTTTTCAGAAAGCATGTTTTATGTGATTTTAATCCTTTAAAATTTATCAAGATTTGTTTTAAGCCTTAATATATTCTACTCAAGAGAATGTTCTATACACACTTGAGAACATGTGCAGCCTGCTGTTGCTAAGTTCTATTGTTGTTCTACAAACAAGTTCTGTTGTTGTTCTATAAATGTGTGTTAGATCTAGTTGGTTCATAATATGGTCCAAGTCTTCTACTTCCTTTCTAGTTGTTCTATCCATTATTGGCAGTGCAGTAATGAAGTCTCTAACATTATTGTAGAATTGTCTTATTTCCTCCTTCAATTCTGCCAGGTTTTGTTTCATCTATTTTGGGTCTCTGTTGTTAGGTGTATATATGTTTATAATTTTTATGTCTTCTTGATGCATTGACCCTTTTACCATTACAAAATGTCCTTCTTTGTCTCTAGATTTTTAAAGTCTACTTTCTCTCTAGTAGCTTTGTGGTTTTAGTTTTACATATAGCTTGGTAAGTCATCTCAAATTAATTTTTCTATATGGTGTGAGAGATTAAGGTTCACTTTTTCCATAGGATTATCCAGTTGTTCCAACACTATTTTTTAAAGTATCTTCTCCATTGACATTCCTTATCTGGTGTCAAAAATCAATTATTTTTATATGTGAGCCTATGTCTAGACTGTCTAGTCTATTTTATTAATTTGCTAGTCTATCACTGTGCCAATACTACACTGTTTTGATGACAGACTTTATAGAAAGTCTTGAAATGAAGCAGTAAGAATCCTCTAATTACACTCTTTCAAGATTGTCTTGTTTATTCAAGACCTTTTGTATGTTCACATGCATTTTGGAATCACTTCGTCAATTTATATACTTTTTAAAAGCCTGCTGAAATGTTTGGTTGGTATTGAGTAAAATGCATTAATCAATTTTGAGAGAATTGACATTTTAACACTACTATTTCCCAGTTCATGAGCATGGTATTAGGCTCGTGTAAATGTAATTGCGGTTTTTCTGCAATTAACCATGAACCATTAACCATTATTTTAATGGTAAAAATCGCAATTACTTTTGCACCAATCTAATATATCTTTTTTTTATATTGTATGGTTTTCAAGGTCGTGGTCTTACAAATCCTTCATTACATTTGTTCCTAAGGCCAGGTATGGTGGCTCACGCCTGCAATCTCAAGAGCTTTTGAAAGCCGAAGCAGGAGGATCACTTGAAGCCAGGAGTTTGAGACAGCCTGGGCAACAAAGCAAAACCCCATCTCTACAAAAAATAACATTTTAAAAAAATAAGCAGGAGTGATGGTGTATGCCTGCAGTCCCAGCTACTCGATAGGCTGAGGCAGGAGGATTGCTTGAGCCCAAGAGTTCAAGGCTATAGTGAGCTATGCATATTACTGCACTCCAACTTGGGTGACGCTGTGAGGCCCTATCTCTAAAAATAAAACACATTGTTCCTAAATATTTTAATCTTTCTGATGCTATTATAAATGATATTGCTTTTATTTTTTTTCTATTTTTGCTAATATATTGAAGTATGATTGATTTGTACACGTGTTGTACTCCGCAAACTTGTTACATTCACTTAATATTTCTGATAGATTTTCAGTAGTGTCCTTAGGATTTCCTTACAAACTATTACTTTTTCTGCAAACAGAAGTGGTCTTTTTTCTAGTATTTGTGCTTTTGATTGCCTCTTCTTGCCTTATTACACTGAACAGAAAACCTCCAATACAATGTTAAAAGAGGTAAGAGTGGACATCCTTGCCTTGTGCGTAATCTCCAGGGATAGTGTTCAGTATTTCGCCATTAACTGTGATGTGAACTGTAGGTTTCTCATAGCTGTATCTATCAAATTGAGGAAACACTCATCTATTTCTAGTTGCTGAGAGTTTTTAAAACTTTAATGTGTATTGAATTTTGTCAGTGCTTATTCTGCATCTGTTGAAATGATCATATTGTTTTTTATTTTGTTAATGTATAAATACACATTGATTTTCGAAGGCTAAATAAGTCTTCATTCCCTGGGACAAATCCCAGCATACCAATAAATATATTATCCTTTTTCTATATTGCTGAATTCAATTTGTTAATATTTTGTTGAAGATTTCAAATCTTCAAATTATATTGTCCTTTTTCTATACTGCTAAATTCGGTTTGTTAATATTTTGTCAAAGATTTCTGTGTCTTATTCGTAATGGACATTGGCCTCATACAACAAGATAGAAAGTATTCCTCTGTCTTCTAATCTCTGAGATCATTTGTATAAGGTTGATATTATTTCTTCTTTTAAATGATTAATGAAATTTACTTCTGAAAATATTTGGACCTGAGTTTGTTGTGGGAAGGGTTTTGAGGATCAGTGCAATTTCTTTTATAGATACAGATTTTCTAATGCTTCTTGAGAAATTTTACAAGTATTTTTCTCAGTTTTGTCAACTTTAAGGTCTCAAATGAACTGGAATAAAGTTGTTCATAATGTTTCTACTTTATCTTTTTGATATCAGTAGAATCTCTAGCACTATCCCTTTCTGTGTCCCTGACGTTAACAATTTTCATTTTCTCTTTTTTCTTAAGTTTATCAATTTTGTTAATATTTACAACAAACCAACTTTTGGCTCTGTTAATTTTCTCTTTGGTTTATCTGTTTTTTAAATCATTAAATTTATGTTGCACTTACATTGTTTTCTCTTTCCTACTTGCTTCTGATTTTTTCCTTTCTTCTACCTTCTTTGGGTTTTTCTCTTTTTTGATAGCTTCTTAAAATGAAAACATTAATTTTTGTTTGCATAGTAAAATTTACTTTTTGAAGTTGTGAAACCACGATCACAATTAAGATATACACAAAAAATTACCTTTTGCTACCCTTTTGTAGTTAACACTTCTCCCTTTCTCTAACTCCTAGCAACCATTGATCTATTCTGTCCCTTTAGTTTTACCTTTTCCAAAATGTCATGTAAATGGAATCATATACTATGTAAACTTTTAATTCTGACTTATTCAACTTACCATAATGCCTTTGAAATTCATTCTTATTGTATTTCTATTTTGTTTCTTTTTTCTTGCTAAGTAGTAATCCTCTGCATATGTGCCACAGATTATCTCTTTCCCATTTGAGGAACATTTAATTGCTTCTAGATTTTGGCAATGAATTTTGGCAATGAATAAAGCCAATATAAATATCCACAGGTAGATTTTTGTGTGAATATCGGTTTCCACTTCACTTAAATACCTAAGAGTAGGATGGCTGGGTCATATAGAAAGTGTATGTTTAATTGTATAAGACATTGCTGAACTATTTCCCAATAGTGAAATTGGGAATGGCTGTACCATTTTTTTTATTCCCATCAGCAATGTATGACAATTGCAGTTGCTCTGCATCCTTGGCAGCACTTGTCAATTATTTTTATCTTAGCCATTCCTATAGATATGTAATGGTATCTCATTGTGGTTTTAACTTTCATTTCCATAAAAACTGCTGATGTTGAGCATATTTTCATATGCTTATTTATCATCTACATGTCTTCTTTGGTGAAGAGCTTGTTCACACTTTTCTCCATTTTAAATTCAGTTGTTTCCTTTTTTATTGTTGAGTTTTGAGAGTTCTTTGTATATTCTGCTCACAAGTCCTCTGTGAGATTTGTGGTTTGCAAATATTTTCTATCAGTCTGTAGCTTATCTTTTCATTATCTTACTAATGGCTTTCATGGAGCAAAAGTTTTTAATTTTAATGCAGCCTAGACAGTCTTTTATTTTCATTGCTCATGTTTTTGGTGCCATAGCTAAGAACTCCTTACCTAAACCAAAGACAGCAATTTTTTCTCCTATGCTTTCTTCTCCAAATTCATGGGTTTTTTCCCTCCTGTTTTCCACAAATTTTAGAGTTTTATGTTTTCCATTTAAGTCTCTTTTCCATTTTGAGTTAATCTTTCTAGAAGACTATCCTTTTTTTCCTTTGTGTCTTCTTCTTCTTATGCTTTAAATTCTAGGGTACACGTTCACAACGTGCAGATTTGTTACATATGTATACATGCGCCATGTTGGTGTGCTACACCCATTAACTCATCATTTACATTAGGTATATCTCCTAATGCTATTCCTCCCTCCTCCCCCCCACCCCACAACAGGCCCCAGTGTGTGATGTTCCCCTTCCTGTGTCCAGGTGTTCTCATTGTTCAATTCCCACCTATGAGTGAGAACATGCGGTGTTTGGTTTTCTGCCCTTGCGATAGTTTGCTGAGAATGATGGTTTCCAGCTGCATCCATGTCCCTACAAAGGACATGAACTCATCCTTTTTTATGCCTTCATAGTATCCAATGGTGTATATGTGCCACAATTCCTTAATCCAGTCTGTCATTGATGGACATTTAGGTTGGTTCCAAGTCTTTGCTATTGTGAATAGTGCCTCAATAAACATATGTGTGCATGTGGAAGACTATCCATTCTCCATTGAATTATATTTGCACCTCTGCCAAAAATCAGTTGACCGTGCCTGTGTGTCTCTTTCTGGACTCTATTCTCTTTCAAAATTCATCTATATATCATTTTGCAAATGCCTCAAGGTGTTGATTTCTGTAGCTGAATAATAAATCATGAAATCAGATGTTAGTCTTTCAATTTAATTATTTTTCAGAATTGCCTATTCTAGTTCCTTCACCTTTCCACATAAATTCTAGAATAAATTTGTCAACATCTACCAAAAAGAAATCTTGCTGGCATTCTAATGGGAATTGCATGCCATCTATATATAAAGTCACAGAAAACTGAAATCTTAACAATCAAGTCTTTTAATCCATGAACACAGTATGTCCCTTCAGTTTAGATTATTCTAACACTTTTTGTTTCCTAACAAATATTTAAAGCTATAAATTTAAATATTTATAGTTGCAGCATATAAATTTTGATAAATTTTGCCTATAAAAAATTACCATTTAGTTCAAGAAATGTCCTTAGTTTCCTTGTGATTTCTTCTTTGACCATGGCTTATTTAGAATTCTTGTTTAATTCTGAGATTTATAAATTTTCTAGTTTTAATCTTCTGAAATTTATCAGGACATTTTAAGGCCCAGTTTATGGTCTATCTTGGTAAATGTTCTATGCACCTGGAAAGAATAGGTATTCTGCAGTTATTTTGTGTAGGTTCTATAAATGTCAATTAGATCAAGGTGATTGATAGTGTTCAAAGTTTCTATATCCTTGCTGATTTTGTCTACTTTTCATTAGTTACCGAGAGAGTTGTTAAACTGCCAAACATGATGGTAGATTTATCTATTTTTCCCTTAAGCGTGGGGCTTTGCTTCATTTATCAAGAAATTATGTTATTAGGTGCGTAATACATTTGGGATTGAACTGACTCTTTTATTCTTATGAAAAGTATCTCTGGTAGTACTCTTTGTCTTAATGTCTGCTTTGTCTGATATTTACAGAGTAACACTAGCTTTCTTTTGTTTTGTTTTTTGAGATGGGAGTCTCACTCCATCGCCCAGGCTGGAGTGCAGTGGCGCGATCTCAGCTCACTGCAACCTCTGCCTCCCAGGTTCAAGCAATTCTCCTGCCTCAGCCTCCCAAGTAGCTGGGATTACAGGCACACGCCACCATGCTAGGCTAATTTTTGTATTTTTAGTACAGATAGGGTTTTACCATGTTGGTCAGGCTGGTCTCAAACTCCTGACCTCGTGATCCACCTGCCTCGGCCTCCCAAAGTGCTGAGATTACAGGTGTAAGCCACTGCGCCTGGCCAAGTAACACCAGCTTTCTTTGGCTTACGGTTTATGTGGTATATATTCTTTCATCCTTTGACTTCCAGCCTATCTGTGTATTTATATTTTAAGAATACTACTTGTAACAGGATATAATTAGGTCTTACCTTTCTTTAATATAGTTTGACCATCTCATCTTTTAACTGGGATGTTTAGTCCATTTACACATAATGTAATTATTGATAGTCAAGTTTTAAGTCTACCGATTTGCTATTATTTTACACTTTTCTCTTCTGCTTTTTGTTCTTCTGTTCCTCCTTTCATACCTTCTTTTGGGTTAATCAAATATTTTTTCTATATTCCGTTGTAGTTTATCCACTGTCTGCTGTACCTTTCTGTATTAGATTTTAATGGAACTACAATGAGTATCACAGTCTACTTAGAATGTTGTATCATTTCATGTAAAATATAAAATCCTTTAAACAGTGTGTCTTCTTACAACAGCATGTGTATGTATATGCAAATACATATAAACACACACACCATTCCATCCCTTGGAGGATTAGTGTTTTATATTTTACTTCTACATATATAATCCCATAATATAATCTTAGTATTTTTGCATTTATCAGTTGTCTTCTAAAGAAACTAAGAGAATTTTTAAATATTGTCCTTTATATTTACCCCCACCCCTTTTGTTAAAGTCCTAGGGCAGGGTTTTGAGTGATAAGACTGTGCTGGGCAGTAGTGGTTAGGAGGAGTTGGAAAGGGAGAAAGAGCTGACTGGTCAGGATACTGTGGGCCTGTGCCTGATGCAGGAGATGAAGACATGATATAGTGGATACTGAGAGAGAGGAAATAGGCTTTCCCAAGGAAGGACTGATGGGACAGTTTAACCACCACCTCTGAGTGTCATATCCAGTTTTAGATAACACATTTTAAGATGTCTGTAAACGAGAGGCTGCATACTCCTGCCCAAAGGTTTTTGTTTGTCTGCGTAGTGTTAACGCATATAGTTCTGTCGTTATTAATTAGCAATCAACTTAAATTATACGGACATTTTAAATACAAATCCGAATTCTTTGTTTCTACTGGAAAGTGAGATCTGACAATGCTGAGTCCTCACTTCTGCATGGCAACAATTGGCTGAAACTCCTTTTGGCCGCATTCCCCACCCTCCCTGTTGTTATACTACACCCACCTCACTCACTGATGTCACTTGCTTGGCCCCCATAAGCATTAAGTTTGCAATACCTGATTTAGATAAACTGGAGCATGTTTGAAGGAAAAGCCAGACTGGCTAGTGACCTAAAACCAGTTTATATGAAGACCAGCCAGAGCAATGGGGGATATTTACCTTCTGGGGGGCATGAACATAGCCTTCACATTTAAAGAACTAAGATGAAGAAGGGGGACAGCTCTATTCCATGAAACCCCAGGGTGGGCAGGAAGTGGGGAAACTAGAACCAGAGAAAATGCATGGAATGGGGATGACACAGGGTGGGGAGGCAACAGTATTTACCCACACTCTTACCATTTTAATGGGTCTTCATTTCTTCCTGTGGATCTAAGTTTGCATCCAGTATCATTTACCATCAGCCTAAAGAATCTCGGTAGCAATTCGTATGGCCAAGTTCTGCTTGCAAGAAATTCTCCTAGGATTTTTTAATCTGAAAATGTCTTTTTTAACCTCATTTTTGATGGATATTTTCCATCAAAAAAAAAAGTTTGATAGCTTTTCTTTCAGCACTTTAAATACGTCATCTGCTGTGGTTTGGATATTGTTTGGCCCTGCCAAATCTCATGGTGACATTGGATCACTGGTGTTGGAAGTGGAGCCTTGTGGGTGTTTGGATCAGGGGGCAGATCCTTCCTGAATAACTTGGTGCCATTCTTAAGTAATGAGTGTGTTCTTTATTCATTCCCATGAGAACTAAGTGTTAACAAGAGCCTGGCACCTCCATCCCCTCGCTCTCGCTTCCTTCCTCTTGCTACATGAGGCCTGCTCCTGCCATGAGTGGAAGCTCCTTGAAGCCCTCGCTAAAAGCAGATGCCAGTATCATGCTTCTTGTATAGCTGCAGAACTGTGAGCCAATTAAACCTCTTTTCTTTATAAATTATCCAGCCTCAGATATTCCTTTATCTGCAAAGCAAACTAATACATCGTCCTACTGTCTTCTCACCATATTTGTTTTTAGTAAAAACACAGCCATCATTCATACCATGGTTCCCCTGTAGGCAATGTCTTTATTTCTCAGACCACCTTTAAGATTTTCCTCCTATCCTTGATTTCCAGCAGTGTGACTGTGATAGACCAAGGTGAGGTGCTCTGTGTATTATTATCCTGAGCTGCTTGGATTTTTAAGTTGAATTTTTATTGTGGCTTTTTTTTTTTTTTAACCAATTAGGTTAATTTCAGCCATTATCTCTTGAAATTTTTTTTGCCCCTTTTTTTTTTTTTTTTTTTTTTTGGAGACAAAGTCTCGCTCTGTCACCCAGGCTGGAGTGCAGTGGCATGATTTGGCTCACTGCAACCTCTGCCTCCCAGATTCAACTGATTCTCCCACTCAACCTCCCGAGTAGCTGGGACTACAGGCATGCACCACCACACCTGGTTAATTTTTGCATTTTTAGTAGAGACAGGGTTTCATGTTGGCCAGGTTGGTCTCAAACTCCTGGCCTACAAGCGATCCTCCCATCTCAGCCTCCCAAAATGCTGGGTTATAGACCTAAGCCACTATCCCCAGCCTTTTCCTGACACATTCTGTCTTTTCCTACTGAAGTTTCAATTACATGCATGTTAGACTGGTCACTGTGTCTCTGTTCGTTTTATTTTGCTATCTTGTTACTCAATTTTTTTTACTTATTTTAATCGACAAATAATAATTGTGTATATTTATGGGGTACAATAGGATGTTTTAATCTATGTATACCCTGTAAAAAGATTCCATCAAGCTAACTTTTTCTCCTGTTCTTCAGATTGGAAAATTTCTATTCATTAGTCTTCAAGCTCATTGACCCTTTTTCCTGCAGTCTCCAATATATTGTTAGATTCACCCAGTGAATTTCTTATTTATCATATTGTATTTTCCACTTCTACAATTTCCATTTAATTCTCTTAGCTATTTTCCATTTCTTTACTGAATTTCTAATATATTCTCTCTAAAGTTCATCTTTTAAGTTTATGGACATATTGATAATAGCTATTTTAAGGTCTTTATCTGCTAATTCCAACATCCTGATCATCTGGGGATGTCTGTATCTCTTAACTGGTTTTTATTTTGATACGGATCAGAATTTCCTGCTTCCTCACATGTCTAGTGATTTTATTTTATTCTTCACATTGTTGATAATATTGTAGGAATTTTAGATCAGGTTTTCTTCCTTTAGAGAGTATTGAATTTTGTTCTGACAGGCAGTTAAATTGCCGGCACATCCTCTTGGCCCTGTCAGGTTTGGTTTTGTTCTTGATTATTGCCAGGGTTTTTTGGTTTTGTCCTCTGTGTTAGAAAGTGGACCTAATGCTTAATCCTTCTGCCTAATGTGTGGCCTCTCTGAAGTGTCAATTCAATGTCCCAGCTATTCAGTGAGGCCTCTTCACTCTGGCTGGGATGAAGTTGCATCATGTGACCACCAGGCTCTCCACCCAGCTCTCGGTGACAGCGTTCCTGTCTGCTGGGCTTCACGGAGTCTCACCCCGTACATGTGCATACCAGCCCTTGACCAAGATCCTACTAGAAACCTCCCTGCAGACTTCTTCTCCCCCTGCCTCCCTCCCCTGCATAACTCCCTAATCCCTGGTATTCTGCCCTGCAGATGTCACCTGCTCCAGCAGTTTCAAACTCCAATCTCTGCCACCACTCCACACTGTGGTCTGGACAGTGTCTCCAGGCTAGACATCCGGGGACCTGGTGCTTCCCTCATGCCCTCAGGTGCCTCTCTTCTTTCAAAGGTCACTCCTCCATGAATGAAAGTAAAATTCCCATCATTTTTTAACTTCATAAATTAAAACACACAGTAAAAAAATAAAAGTATACAGAAGGTTACACAGTGAAGAGTGTCTCAACCATCTTGACCCTAAATATTATTATTCTTCTCCCCAGAGGCAACACCAGAATGCTATTTGTCCCTTCAGAATTTTTCTCTATATCCATATAAAGATCCATTCCTTGGTGAAGATGGAAATGGCAGTGCACAATAAGCACTGCATAACAGACACCAGCAAGGTCCCCCTCCCAGTCACCATTTTCATCAACACCAACCCTGCTTCAAACCCCAGTGCCTGAGATCCATTGCACCGAGGCAGTCTGAAGTGCCAGAAAGTTAGTGCTCCCCTCTAAGAGCCAATCTCAACCAGCTATTCGTGGGAGTTGGTATAATTGCACCATTCTCCTGCCTCTCCTATTGGGACAACTGGGAGACACATCCTACACCATCTCCCAGCGCTCCCCACAAGGATTGAGCCCAAGTTTTGCATAGCAGTAACCTGCTGAATAACACACCTTTGCTGGCCTCCTTCTCTCCCTGTCTTCCATCCCTCTCCCTTCCCAGTGCTTCCTGGGATAAACTGTTCTCATTCCTTTCCTCTCAAGGTCTGCTTCTGGGAAAATGTGGCCTAACACATTGTCCTTTACATCTTGATTTGTCGGTTTAACAGTATGACTCAGATCCTTCCACATCAGTTCATATTGATCTGCCTCATTCCTGTATCCAGCAGCCACCCACTTCTCACCACCACCATCTGGCGCAAGCCACCGTCATCTCCATCTCCCACCGGGATGACTGCAGTGGCTTCCTGTCCCCCGCCTATCCCCACCAGAGCAGGAGGGATCCTGATATCTCATACAATGTCACTCCTCGGCTCAGGGATCCCCCAGTGTTCCCCTCTTTCAACCTCAGAATGAAGGCTTAAGTTCTTCCTGGCTCTCAGGGCCCTACCCTCTCGTCCTTACTCACTTCATTCCAGCCACACCAGCCTCCGCGCTGTTTCTGGAACAAGCCAAACACGCTTCAGTCTTGGGCCTTTCAATTCACTGTTTCATTTGCTTGGGGAACTCTTTCGTGGGTATCCTCGTAGCTTCTTCATCCCTTCCTTCAAGACTGTTGATACGGACCATCCCGGTGAGGCCTCCCCTAGAAATAAGCTAAATTCAACACCCCTCCCTTACCATTCCTGCCTTCCTTCCCTGCTTTATCATTTTTTTTTTCTTTATCACATCTGACTAGGACACATGCGCCCTGGGATACTATGATCTCCTCACTAGCCAAATAGGAAACAATCCCAGTACAGTCTGTTTGTTAGTATCACCGTCACCGGCATCACCATCCCTGTTCAGATCTGGTTCATAACCTGGGCACACCACACTGCAGTTATTCTCACGTCTGTCTTCTTCACAATACCAGGTCTTCCTCCCGGGTTTGGCCAAGCGCTGTTCCAGCTCCGTGTCCCCCTGCCCAGGACAGAGATGAACAAAACAAAGGTCCTCAGAGTGTTTGCTTAATGAAACCAGGAGGCCCTTTTCTGGTGCCAAAATCAGATAGGACTCAGATAACCATACCAAAGATGAAACTGGAAGAAAAAAGCTTTCTTGGGACACCCGGGATTGACCTGGCTGCCCTCAGGGCAGCAGGAGGAAGGCTCCGATTCCCCAGGCTTAGCTGGTGAAGTCCTGAGCACACACGTCAGGACTGCTGGGTGCCAGGCAGACACAACACAGGGAGGGGGACTCAAGAGGAGCTGGATTTAAACCCAGATCTGAGCCCAACGGTGTGACTGTGGACAAGTTTCCATAGCATCATTGCCTCATCTGTAAAGTGGGCATCATAACACTCACCTCAGAGTGGCTGTGTGCACGCGGGAGCCACTGTGGCACCTGACACAAAACAGATGCTGAGCAAATGTCGGTAAGAATGGGCAAAGTTGACTGAGCCCCTGCCATGCGCCAGGCACCACAAAACAGCATTGTACAAACATGGTTTCCTTTAATCCTCACATCATCCCTCATCAGGGAGAAGCAGTGTTATCCCTGATAAGGTTCTATTGTCATCCCCATTTCACAAATGGGGAAACCAAGGCTCAAGAAGTAATCTGATTTTGCTGAAAGTGATGCAGCTAATTCATCACAGAGACTTGAGCCCAGATCTGCCCAATGCTCTTAGCCAGCACCACGCTGGTAAGTCAGCAAGCGCACCCTGCGACTCTCCTTACCCTCGGCCGCTCCACTGCCACTCTCAGGATCCTCCTCCCCTCCTGCCCCTCAAGGAACAGAGGGGCAGCACTGCCTCCTCTGCATCCCAGCTCTGTCACTTACAGGTGTGTGGCACTGGGCAAGCTGCATGCCCATTCCGACCTTCAGTTTCTGTACGAGTCTCCCAGGGCTACTGTGATGAATCACCACAGACTGGGTGGCTTAAAACACGGGCTTGCTGTCGCCCAGTTCTGCAGGTCAGAGGCCCAGGGCGCTCAGTCAGCTACTCGGCTATAGGGCTGAGGTCCATTTCGCTGCTAGCCATCAGCTGGGGCCAGTCTTTGATTCTATGGCTGCCCACATTCCTCTTCTGCTTCCCATGTGCCCTGTCCAACCACAACCGGTCAAATCTCTCTCAGGCTTTCACAAACGAAGTCTTCAACTTCTCCTTCTGCTGCATCTTTCTGACTCTCGTTGGAGAAACTTCTCTGCATTTAGCAGCTCATGTAATTAGACTGGGGCCACCAGGATAATTTTGGTTAATCCCCTTATTTTAAGACACGTAAGTTTAATTATATCTGCAGTTTCTTTCCGTGCAACACAACATACTCACAAGTCATTGGGATTAGGACATCAATATATTGGGGAGGCCATTCTGCCTATCACAGTATCTTTTCCTTTGCTCATTCTTTCAACAAGTATCCATTAGCTTTGTTGCAGATACCATGGGTGCCGCGTTACATGTCTCCCTCTAAGTCCTTCAGTACCCACCCAGTTCCCCGCTGCCACACCGACATCATCTGGCCCGAGACTTTCTCACTTTGCAAAACCTACATAGAGTCAGACAGAAGTGCTGAGGAATTCAGCCCCACCTAAGAGCAGCCCTCAACCTAAGACTGATGCGATTCAGTGGATAAATACCCCAGCTCCATCACCCTTTCAGGGGGTAACTAGAGGTTGTGCCTACACTGGCTCCTAGCAAACTTCCTCTCCAGGTGTTCATGGTAGCAACTCAATTCCTAAAGCACCCCTATTGGTGACTTTCCCTTCCTTACCTCAAATCACCCCAAACAAAACACTTACACTAGCATCCTTGTCTCAGGGACTGCTTCTAGGGTAACCAAGACAAGCACTTGCTCTATGACAGACACTGCTCTAGGCACTGTTATTATCTCCATTTTACAGATGAGGACACTGAGGCATGGATAAATTAAGTAACTTGCCTGTGTGGTTAGCATTTGGCAGACCTAGGATTCAAACACAGGCAGTCTGGCTCCTGGGTTCCTGCTCTAAAATAAAATAGCAGTTTTTTCCTTCACTGCAATTTGAAGGTAATATTCCCTATTTCATAGTGTCGCTGTGAGGATTAAATGAGATAGTGCTTGCAAAGGGTTATTTGGGATATGGTACACAGAGGGCATTCAATAAATAACAGCTTAAAACAACACTACAGCTACTATTACCCTACTGCCAGTGAGAGCTGAAACCAAACTCTGAGGCCAAAGGCTGGGCCAGTGGCCTGACAGCTTAAGGGGACCGGTCACTCGGAAGGCAAATCCATTATCTAAAAGGGAACAGACAGCTAAGGGCGGAAGAAAGTGGTGGGTGTTGTTATAGCAACTGGTGAGCCTTTTTGTGACCTAATAGCCAAGGTGGTGGTGGACCAGGGAAGGAAGAAGCTCCTGCCAGCAACCAAAGGAAGCCAGCAGGAAGTTAAGCAGGGAGACCCCCTCCCAGCGAGACAAGCCCCATCTCTCTGCCCTATCCTGGGCTGAGACCAGCAAGGGGCCAGGCAGGTGCTTCCCCGCTGAGACTGGGGGAGACAGATGCTCAGAGGTCAGGCAAGGACAAAGAACAGGGCAAGCCACAGCCCCCAGGTCTCAGCTGTGGGCAACCACAAGCAGTAAGCTTTGCGGGCCAAGGAAAGCACATTATTTGCCCTGTGTGGAATGAGGGCTCCAAAAGCACGGTCCAAGCCCAAGGTCTGGCAGCTCCATGAAGGCACAGTCTGGCCCTCGTGGACTTGGAGAGAAGAGCCTGCCAATGGCTAACAGCATAACCATCCAAGCTGAGAAACCAAGTCACCTCCCTTCTCTCTCCCTATCTTGTACGGTACTGATTTATATCTATGCATTGTCTTCCTCCATGACTATGAGTTCCTCATCCATGCAGCCAGCCAGCCATTGATTCATCCACCTTCCTATCCAACCTTCCATGCATCCTTTAATCCATCCGTCTACCCATCCATCCACCTACCTATTGATTCGCCCATCTATCCATATATTGAGCTCTAATATATGCCAGGACCTAAGCTAGTCATGCAAGATTTGGCTGTAAGCAAAAGAATCATGATCTCAGCCCTCGCAAAGCTCACAGTGTTCTGAGAAAAGCAAATAGGCAGACAGGCATTGACCACACTGAGAAGGAAAGCACACAGTGTCAATGGTAGGCTGGGAGTTTCAAACTGATGGCCTATGGGATAGATTTACCACAAATGTATTTTATTTGCCCTTCAAACTGATTGAAAACAAAGAAAACTTTAAATCATGTACAAAAATTTACATAAAATTAAATTTAACTCATTTAAATAAATTTAAGTTTTCAGATTTTCATGAAAACCCAGGATATCTAGCCACACTGAGCTTTCATTCTTACACTGCAACAAGCACTAGAACCTAACAGCAGAAAAACTTTCAAGTTCTTCCCATTCACCACCAGTCCCTATTGCCCTACACCTGGCCAGACCCCTCCAGACATTTTAGCGAGCCTGTCCAGGAATAAGTTCAAGAGGGCTTAATATGGCAAAAGAAAAAAAAAAAAAAAGCCTGAACCTCAAAGGTTTTTCTTCCGAATGGCAAACAAGGCTGAGCCATGGTGGAAGAACCACAAGCCCTCAACTCTGGAGATGTCATGGACAGTGATATGTAAACTGTGATGGGAGAGACTGGACTAGTGTGTTCAGGGAGCTTCAGCCCACACACTGGCTCTGGGGCCCTCAGGCTGAAAACTACCAGCTATGGAGCCTCAGGAACAAAAATCACCCCAGCTATGCCTCCCACACAGGTGTCCTGGCTGCCTCTCCAAGGCCACCTCCACCTCTCCAGCCTGCCTGACTCAGTATTCTCAGAGCTCACTTCTCCCCCAGAATGCTACTGGACTCTCCTAGAACTCTAGGCTTACTTTATCAGACTCAGCATAATTATTCAGTTTGTGGCTAAAGGTCTATACTTCAGTTAAAGGTCTTAAGGTGCAACAGAAGTGGACTCAGGATAATATATGCCAAAGGGAACTTACTGGATTCATACTAGGTGGTCAGAACCAAGTGAAGACTAAACCACCTGGTTGGAACCAAGGCAAGCAGCAAAGAAACGTGCAAGGACTGGCTGGTTTGGCCGGAATTGGTGGGTTCTTGGTCTCTCTGACTTTTAGAATGAAGCTACGGACCCTCCTGGTGTTACAGTTCTTAAACATGGTGTGTCCAGCATTTGTTCCTTCTGCTGTTGGGACATGTCCGGAGTGTCTTCCTACTGGTGGGTTACGTGGTCTCCCTGATTTCAGGAATAAGCCAGTCGCTTTCGCGGAATTACAACTCATAAAAAACAGCGAGTCTGGAGTTACTCGAAAAAACAGCGCGTCTGGAGTTATTCGTTCTTCCCTGCGGGTTTAGTGATCTCGCTTACCTCAGGAGCGAAGCTGGAGACCCTTCGCAGTGAGTGTTACAATTCATAAAGGGGGTGTGTCTAGAGTCGTTCATCCCTCCCAGTAGGTTCAAGGTCTCTCTGGTTTCACCACTGATGCTGCAGACCTTCCCGGGCAGTACCACAGTGCTTACTGCCAAGAGCAAAACAACAAACTCCCCACAGTGTAAAAACAGACCGCAGCAAGCCAGCTTTATAGGCTCCGGTGGCCTGCTTTTTTACTCCCTTATCTGGCCCCAGCCACATCCTGCTGATTGGTCCATTTTGTAGAGAGCTGATGGGTCCACTTTATAGAGAGTTGATTGGTCCGTTTTACAGAGAGTTGATTGGTCCATTTTGACAGAGTGCTGATTGGTGCGTTTACAAACCTTTAACTAGACACAGAGCACTGATTGGTGCATTTACAGTCCTTTAGCTATACACAAACGTTCTCCAAGTCCCTTACGAGATTAGCTAGACACAGAGCGCTGATTGGTACATTTGCAAACCGTTAGCTAGACACAGAGTGTTGATTGGTGCGTTTACAAACCTTTAGCTAGACAGAAAAGTTCTCCAGGTCCCTAGCGGACCCAGAAGCCTAGCCAGTTTCACCTCTCAATGGCACTTCCGGCGGGACTTTGCGCCACCTATCCCGGGCGCTTCTGCAGTCCAGTGGGAGCTCGTCCCCCGATCAAGCCCGGCAGGGACTGGCGGGCCAGGCCGAGTGCAGGGCCCGCTAAGCCCGCGCCCACTGCGCCGGCCCTCTCCACATCTCCCTCCACATCTCCCTGGGCCACACGCAGCCCCTGGCTCCCGCCGGCGCCTCTCCCTCCACATCTCCCCGCGAGCAGAGGGAGCCGGCTCCGGCCTCGGCCAGCCCCAGAGAGGGGCCCCCACAGCTCAACGGCGGGCTGAAGGGACCCCCACAGAGCAGCTGCGTCCCACAGTGGACGCTGAGGCCGAGGAGGCGCTGAGAGCCAGCGAAGGCTGCTGGCACGTTGTCACCTTTCAGTGGGCCATGGGTCAGCCCATCAGGGAAGAAAGAGGGTCCTAGGCTTTACTCCCATTAGCTGTAGCCGAAGAGTGGAGGTAAGCCCTCAAAGGGAAATTGTCAGGGAATTAATCTGGATGTGCCCTGGTATAGATTTCAGTTGGGAAGTATCCATCCAAGTATCTTATACAAATGTAAGACAAAACCAAAATTTAAAAAAAAAAAAAAAGAAACACTAAAAGTAAAATGAAAACCTACAAAACCAACCACACAAATCATTTTTTTTAAAAGAGTAATTTGATTATACATCCTTGGTAAGATATACCCTGAAATCCTTAAGAACAAAAATAACTGCAAAAAAGGAGAAAGGTACTTAGTACCCACCATGCGTCATGTCTCTGTAGATGCTATGAAATAGTGATAAATAAGCCAGGGATCTCTACCCTCCTCTCTACCTTCCACCATCCGTATCCCTTTCTAATAGCATCCCAATTTCCTTAAAAACGTTATTATGGAAAATCTGACACACATACAAAAGTAGACAGAATTGTATAACAAACACTTATGTATCCACCTCTCAGCATCCCCCATTACCCATCTTACTTCATTTTACCCCACCCACTTTTCGCCTCCCATATAATTCTGAAGCAAATTCCAGAAAATATAATTTCAGTATGCCTTCATAAATGTTTCAGTATGCCTCTCTAAATGATGACTTTTACAAAAACAAACTAAATACCATTATCACACCTAAAACAAATCCTTAATATCATCAAATATTCAGTCAGCATGCAGATTTCCAATTATTTCATAAACATTATAAAATGTCTTACAGATGGTTTGTTTCAACCAGAAAACAAACAAGGTTCACACTCTGTGACTGCTCGATATGTGTCTGAAGACTCTATTAATTCATAGGTTCTCTCTCCAGTGCTTTCTCCACCTTATAAAGTATGCCCCAAAAAAAAAAAAAAAAAAGTGCGGTGGTTCTTGCCTATAATTTCAATACGTTGGGAGGCTGAAGTAGGAGGATTGCTGGAAGCCGGGAGTTCAAGACCAGCCTGAGCAATACAGTGAGATCCCAGTCTACAAAAAATTAGTTGGGCATGGTGGCACACACCTGTAGTCCTACCTACGTTGGAGGCTGAGGCGAGAAGATCGCTTGAGCCCAGGAGTTTGAGGCTGTGGTGAGATATCATGGCACTCCAGCATGGGTAACAGAGCAATACCCTGTCTGGGAGGAAAAAAAAAAAAAAAAGGCTGGCTGTAGAGTTTCCCACAATCTAGATTTTGCTGATTGCATCCCTGTGGTGGTGTTTACCATGTTCCTCTGTCCTCTGAATTTCCTGGAAGTTGGTAGTTGATCTAGAGCTGTGCTGTGCAGTGCCATGGCCACCAGCCATATGTGGCTACTGAGCACTTGAAATGCAGTTGGTCCAAGTTTCAGTGTGCTGGAATTGTAAAATACAGCCCAGATTTGAAGACTTCATATGAGAAAAGAACAGAAACTATTTCACTGATCACTTTTTCTACTGATTATATCCTAGAATGCTAATATTTTTGATATATTGAGTTAAATAAAATATATTATTAAAATCAATTTCACATCTTTCTTTGTACTTTTACAAATGTGGTTTCTAGAGAATTCCAAATTACAGGCATGACATGTGTGACTCCCACTGATGTGTTTCATTGGATAGTGCTGGGCTAGAGGCTTCATCAGATTTAAGTTCCATTTTCTGGCAAGACTCCCTTCAAGGTGATGTTGTGTTCTTCCACCAGGAGCCACAG
Organism: Rhinopithecus bieti; assembly: GCF_001698545.2. NCBI lineage: Eukaryota > Metazoa > Chordata > Mammalia > Primates > Cercopithecidae > Rhinopithecus > Rhinopithecus bieti. The sequence continues at coordinate 324,637 of NW_016819103.1, forward strand.
AGTGTCTCCTGGCCTCTCATTCTGTGAGGTTTGCAGTCACTGGTGCCCAAAGCCTGGATCCATTAATCCAATGAAGACTACAACATTATAATATTCTCCTACTATTTTACCTTTATTAGCACTTTTCTATAAAGAACAACTTCTTGTGACCTTAGGGAAATTAAGTTGCCTCCTCAGAAATGTCTTTCCTGATGTCTCTGTTGAAGGGAATCCACAGTAGTTCCTTTCAGTGTACTATTTGTCTCCTTCATGGCCCTCTCTCCTATTGGCCATTACCAATGTATTTGCTTGCTCGCCTGTTGATCAATGGCATCCTCCACTGTAGTGGAAGCTCCGTAAGAGGAGGGTCTTCCTCTGGCTTGGTCATCCTTGAAGGCTTAACCTCCCATCCCGAGATGCCAGGTATCTATGTGTGGAAGGGATAGAGGGATTCTGAAACGGACAGAACCCCAGACCCTAACACAAGAAACCTGTGTTCTAATCTTGACTCTGCCGTTTACTGAGGGACCCTGGGTCAGGCCCAACTTCTGTGGGCCTCGGTTTCCTCAAATGGAGCAAGCAGGTGGGCAGTCTGGTTGCTGAAGCATGGTTGCAGCTCTGAGGGCCTCTCCTGCAAGATTGGCCTTCTATTAGCTCATGCTTCTAGAGGCCTCTCTCCCACCAGGGCTGCACATGGGCCAGGTGGCAGATGATTAAAGAGACACCCTGCAGCTAAGAAATCCAAAAGCTAATTAACCCCAGTTCGGCCGATTCAAGAGAAGTCAGTCTGGCACTGCACTGATGGCGGGTGGCATTAATACCTAATGGTTCATAAATCGCCCTCCTTCCCGAAATTCCTCCTGTTTCCAAAAGCACTTTCAATCAAGCAAAAAGCATCCACAAAGTGCCTCTGAGCCCAGTCCCCTGGGAGAAAGAAGGCCATGAAACAGAAAGCCACCCCACCAGGAGCTAATGAGGGAGCTGAACAGACAGGATTTAACATTTACACACACACCAAGCAGAGTAGGGTGAGGAGTTTACTTGCCCCCATCTCGCAAAGTTGTTGGAAAAAATTCAGGGAAATAAGGGATGTGAAAGCTTTAACACTCTGTCTGGAGCACTCTAACTGCTCACAACCAGTCTTGGTCTCTCACAGTTCTGCATGGTCATTTCAGTAGACAGCAATATCCCCACCTGGCCTTTTGGGAAACTGAGGTTCAAGATAAAAACTGACTTTGGCCAGGTGCGGTGGCTCACGCCTGTAATCCCAGCACTTTGGTAGACCAAGGGGGGGCGGATCACAAGGTCAGGAGATCGAGACCATCCTGGCTAACACGGTGAAACCCCGTCTCTACTAAAAATACAAAAAAAATTAGCCAAGCGTGGTGGCAGGCGCCTGTGGTCCCAGCTACTTGGGAGGCTGAGGCAGGAGAATGGCATGAACCCAGGAGGCAGAGCTTGCAGTGAGCCAAGATCATACCATTGCACTCCAGCCTGGGTGACAGAGTGAGACTCCATCCCAAAAAAAAAAAAAAAAAAAAAAAAACTGACTTGGCCAAAGTTATGCAGCTACTGGGTGGCAGAGCCCAGATCATGCTGACTTATTCATTTGCTAAGAAATACTGGGCATCTGCTGGACCCTATGCCAGGCATTGAGGACACACGGGTGTGAGTCAGGGACTGAGTTGGTCCCACTGAGAGGCAAAGAGGCAGGATTGGTATCCCATGTCAGTGGCTGGCCACAGTTTGTCCTGGGTATGAAAGGTAGGACCTCCCAAACAAGGGGTGTATTAGTCCGTTTTCATATTGCTGATAAAGACATTACCTGAGACTGGGTAATTTATAAGGAAAAAGAGGTTTAGTGGACTCAGTTCCATGTGACTAGGGAAGCCTCACAATCATGGTGGGAGGTGCAAGGCATGTCTTACATGGTGGCAGACAAGAGAAGAGAGCTTGTGCAGGGAAACTCGCCTTTATAAAATCATCAGATCTCTTGAGACTTATTCACTCTCATGAGAACAGCACAGGAAAGACTCACCCCCATGATTCAATTACCTCCCACCAGGTCCCTCCCACAGCAGGTGGGAATTGTGAGAACTACAATTCAAGATGACATTTGGGTGGGGACACAGCCAAACCATATCTAGGGGGCTCCCATTTGGCTGAGGACAATTCTCAAAACTGGCAGGGGGGCACCAATAGCACCCACCACAGATGACAAACAAGACAAGATGTAGCTTCTACTCCCAGGGGCCTCACAGTATCAAAAGAAACCCTCAGAAAAGTCACTGAGGCCTCTTATACCAACTTATCAAGGTTGTCCCTTTTTATGGGAAGCAAGAGGGATTAACAATCCTTAAAGACAACTTTGTGAGAACTATTACATGCCGAACACTGTTGTAAGCCCTTGAGAGACAGAAGTGACAAAAGGGAAAAAGCAGAGCTTATATTCCAGTGGAGGGCAGGGCCACCCTGTTGTCCAACTCCAGGAGTTGCCATTGCTCTAATACATTGTAGTCAATGTGGATGGTGACCTCTGTGGCTGTACAGTGCACTGGCTGTACAGTGCAGCAGGACATGACTGTCCCAGTTGGGAGAGGCAAGTAACAACATAGATAAGCATAAGATAGCATATTAGGTGGTGATAAATGTTGAAGAACACAAAGCAGGGACTCCAGAGAGGATATGGGCATGGGTAAGGGCGCTATTTTAGATAGGATGACTAGGGACAGTTCACTGAGAAGATCACCGCATCAGTCAGGGCCCAACAGAAAGTGGGTTGTTGGAGAAGAGTTAGCAAAGGGACTATTTACAGCGATGTGGGCAGGATGGAGGGAAACTACAGGGAGAGTGGTGCTATTCTCCCCTTGTGGCAGAAAGGGGAGGACACGTGACAAACCACAAAGAGAGAGGGCAGTATGGAGAAGCCACTTGACAGTCGTCTGGAGAGCAAGCCTGGGAATAAATGTCCTGGCTTAGCTCCTCTCTTCTTTCAGTCAGTCTTTACACAGTGCCCCCATGGGCCAAACCCAGTGGAAGCCAGAGGGCCAAGAAGGATGTTGATTTCATCCTAGTCAACTCCTGGGGACCCAGCAGAGTAGACACCGGTATTGAGTGGATCCGGATGGATGGACTACAGGACACTGAGCAAAGCCCCTAAGGAGGCAGGGAGCAAGCCAGTGACGCCTGCAGGAGAGAACTCCACGCAGAAGGGCAGCATAGGTGGGTCAGTGGATGCCTGCAGGAGAGTGCCCCAGGCAGAGGGGACACCCTGGGCAGGTCAGTGGACGCCTGCAGGAGAGTGCCCCAGGCAGAGGGGACACCCTGGGTGGGTCAGTGATGCCAGCAGGAGAGCACCCCTGGCAGAAGGGATGCCACTGAGGTGGCAGAGTGCCTGCTGCATCTACACAATAGCACTAGCATACAGGTCTCTGTGGCCATGGCAGAGTAAGAAAGAGGTGGAGGAAATCAGAAGGGAGTGGGGTGCTGGGCGGGGCTGATCATCCTTTTGAATGAGATGAGAAGCCCTGGAAGGATGCTGAGATGGGGAGGGGCATGGTCTGACAGGTTTAAGGGCTCCCTCTGGCTGAGAACAGAGGGTACCAGGGCAGAGGTGGAGGCAGGGAAGTCAGGGAAGAGGCTGTTGCAGAGGTCCAGGAGAGAGATGGTAGGGGAGGTGCTGGAACAAGAGTGAGAGGAGTGAGGTGGTCACGCATGGTTGGATAGTGATTCTACTTGAAAGTAGAGCAGCAAGATTGGGCCGTAGGGTGTTGCTGTGCTTTGAATGTTTGTCCCCCACAGAACTCATGGTGAAATTTCATCCCCAGTGTGGCAGTATTGACAGGTGGGGCCTTTAAGAGGTGACTGGATCATGAGGGCTCTGACCTCATGAATGGATTAATTCATTCATGCAATAGTGAATGAACAAGTTAATGAATTAATGAGTTATCATGGGAGTGGGACTAGTGGCTTTATAAGAAGAGGAAGACAGACCTGAGCTGGCATGCTCAGCCCCCTTACCATGTGACACCACGAGCTGCCTCAGGACTCTGCAGAGAATCCCCACCAGCAAGAAGGCCCTCACCAGATGCAAGCCCTCAACCTTGGACTTCTCAGCCTCCATAACTGTAAGAAATAAATTCCTATTCTTTATAAATTACCCCATTTCAGCTATTCTTCTGTAAGCAACAGAAAACAGACTAAGACAGGTGTGAAAGAAAAAGAAATTGTGACTCTCAGCTGGCATCCTTAAGCAACTTATCTGCAGCCTGTGTGTGCCCCTTTTCAGACATGGCTTGCTTGTCATTGGTGGAGAAGGAGAACCTCTAATGTCTGCAAATTCCCTGTAAAGTCTCTGGAGATGACTGCTGGCTGCGGGTAGGGAAAGGAGCATAATATTAGTGTTATGGTTCTGCTTAAAAGAGGATGCCCTTGTCTCTTAGAGTTACATTCTGAAATACTTGCAGCTGAAATGATGAAAAGATATACTGCAAAACTATCTTTGCAAGCTGTACTGCAAAATGTTATGAGGGTAGGTGAGGCTATAGAGGAAACAAAATTAGACATGGAGAGTTTTGAAGCTGGGTGATGGTACATGGTTGCTTATTATACTATGCTCTTTACTTTTGTGTAGTTTAAATTTTTCCCAAATAAAAGTTAGGGCCAGGCGAGGTGGCTGGTCAGGCGCAGTGGCTCATGCCTGTAATCCCAGCACTTTGAGAGGCCAAGGCGGGTGGATCTCCTGAGGTCAGGAGTTCGAGACCAGCCTGGCCAACATAGTGAAACCTCGTCTCTACTAAAAATACAAAAATTAGCCAGGCATGGTGGTGATGGGCGCCTGTAATCCCAGCTACTCAGGAGGCTGAGGCATGAGAATCTATTGAACCTGGGAAGCGGAGATTGCAGTGGGCCAAGATTGCACCACTGTACTCTGACCTGGGCAACAGAGCAAGACACTCTCTCAAAGAAAAAAAAAAAGAATGGGTAAGATGGCAAATTTTATGTCACATATATTTACCATTAAAAAAAAGATTAGGGGAAAACAGGTCCACCAGTTTCTCAAAAAAAGTAAAAGTGGGGGCCGGGCGCGGTGGCTCAAGCCTGTAATCCCAGCACTTTGGGAGGCCGAGACGGGCGGATCACGAGGTCAGGAGATCGAGACCATCCTGGCTAATACGGTGAAACCCCGTCTCTACTAAAAAATACAAAAAACTAGCCGGGCGAGGTGGCGGGCGCCTGTACTCCCAGCTACTCGGGAGGCTGAGGCAGGAGAATGGCGTAAACCCGGGGGGCGGAGCTTGCAGTGAGGTGAGATCTGGCCACTGCACTCTAGCCTGGGAGACAGAGCGAGACTCCGTCTCAAAAAAAAAAAAAAAAAGTAAAAGTGGGTTATAATTGGATGCCACCAGGGCCCCTTGTTTTCTGCCCTGAATGACACAATAAAAGGCAGAGGGAAAGCCTTTGACAGACTCTCTGGGTGCCCTGCATTTCTATTTCAGTGCCACATAAAGAATCCCAGACAGCACTCTCTCAGACAAGGGCGACATCCCTGATGTGGGAGTCCCTATAACAGTGAGGAATCAATTATCAAACAGCCCACGCTGTGGTGACAGCCCTCCAAGACAGGTCCTTCCGCTTTGAGAACATGTAAAGGGAGCCTGAGCAACCAGCTAACTGCTACACAGCCTCCAGATCCTAGCTCCAATGCCACTTTCTCAAGAAAACCTGTGATTTTCAGAACTAGGTCATGTTTCTATGTCTCAGGATCCCTGTATATCCCAATTCTCCAGGAGAATCCCGGTTTATGCCAGTTGTCCAGGCATAATTATTAATGGCACCCAATTCCACTCTCAAAGGGTCCAGGCTTAGTAAGTAAATCATATGGTCACCCCAGCTATTATAGACTTACAGAGCATCTCATAATTGACTAAGTAAGAAGGTGTAATGTCTGTCTTCCTGGGTCCTAGAGGACAGGGACATGCCTGTCTTCTTCACTGTCCATGTGCAAGGCCTAGCACAGAGCTCTGTGTATAGCACTACATGTACTATAGCATACAATAGCTCTCCCAGTAAATCCCCTGCACGACTGCTGTCTCAGCGTCTGTGCCTGAAAGGATCTGAACTGGCGTCCCAGCCACTGCAATAGCACTGCGAGGTGGAAACCCAAGTCTGTTTCTCCCGTGTCAGCCAAGGCGCCCTGCTTCCCTTGGTAAGGAGTTGAGACCCGCCCAGCCCCCTCCTCCAGTGCTCACAGCCAGCAGTGGAGAAATGCAGTCTCTGGCTAGTGCCCTTGTACCTTCACAGATTTTTCTTTTCCATTTCTCCACCTTGACCAGTTAACTCAGGAAAATATCATTCTCTCTCTCTCTCTCTCCCTCTCTCTCCCCCACCTTCTCTCTGGGTCTCAACCTTTGAGAGTTTCTTGCCAACTCCTATGTCCTCCCCCGCACCCACATTTAACTCTCCTATCCAAAATCAGCCTTATAAACATGAGTTTCATCCATGGCATAGCTAAATCGAGAACAGATATAACAAGAATTACACGACATGTGAAGCTCTTGAATGTATCCAGACATTGTCATCTGCATCTTCACAAATGTCTGGCCTCCACTAATTAAACTTGCCTTTCTCCAGCTGCAATATTCAAGATCAATTAAATAGAAAAGAGCATTGATTAAACTGCTCTAGCTCTAGTGGCGCATAAGCCTGGCTGCACATTAGAATCCCCAGGAAACTTCTAAAAAACAGCAATGCCCGGGCCCCACCCCAAGAGATTTAGATTTAATTGCTCAGAGGTGGAGCCTAGACATCAACTTCCCTGGAGTATGAGAGTGTGTGACCAAGCCAAGAACCACGGTTGCAAGAAGCTTTCTACATGCTTTAGCTAATTCTGTCAGGTGAGTGCTAGGATCTCATTTTAAAACATGAGGAAACTGGTGCCTAGCGACCTGGAAGGAAGTAGAACTCAGATGTCCCAAGTCTGTGCCCAGTGCTAGCCAGAGGCAGCCTGGGAGCAAAGAAGAAAGCACCAAGGAAAGCACTTCCCCTCTCCCTCCCCAGTCCCCTGTACCCAGCAAATTCTCCAGCTGTAGATTACGACATTATTCTTTATCTTCAGATGCCAGTCCCTGGGTTGGGTTGGGTTTTCTTATGCAAACATCCTGGAACAGTTATTTATCCAAGTACACTTTGTAAGACATTGCTTAGTTGTCATGTCTGTCTTCCCCATCCCAGAGATCTACGTCTTACTGTCAGGGATTTGACTGTAAAACCCAGCACAATGCTTGGCTCACAGTAGATGCTCCAAGAATGTTTATTAAAGATTGTTTTGGCACATGTTGAATGGGACAGAGGGATAGATGGGCAGTCACACAGGCAGGAATGGATGGTGGGGTGGGTGATAAACAGATGAATACAGAGGAATTCATGGCAATCAATTGGACAAGTGGATGAGTGGATGAAAGAATGAATTTGTCTATGCCCTGGTTTGTGTCACAAAGGATTTGAGATGCTTATAGTACAATTTAAAAATAAAATTTTAGCACTCTCTCTGTACCTGGCTCTGTTCTAGGCACTTGGAATACATCAGTAAGCAAAAGATAAAGATTATTCCCCTTGCAAAGCTTATATTTTAGCTGAATGAGATAGACAATGAATAAATAAGTAGATCATGAACTATGTTAGAAGGTTAAGGGCTAAGAAAAAAGAGAAAAGTGCAAGGAAGAGAGAGTGGGAAAGGTGAGGAGGTGGGGGTGGGATACAAGTCTAAATGGGGAGGTCAGGGAAGGTCTCGTGGAGAAGCTGAGCAAAGAATTGAAGGAGGTGAGGGAGGTTCCTGCAGAGAGCGGAGCTTCAACTGCCCGGGTGGACGAAAGGCTTGGAGTGGACATGTGCTACTGTGTGTGTGGAACCACAGCAAAGGAACCAGAGTGACTGGAGGAGCAGAGAGTCAAGTGGGGAGTATGAGGGGGTCAGAGGTCAGGGGGTGACCAGGTCCCATAGGGCCTTGTAGGTGATGGTGAGGACTCTATGCCAAGTGACATGGGAGTCATAGGAGGGTGTTGAGTAGAGGAAGGCTATGATCTAGGGTAGATTTTTAAAAGATCCCTCTGGCCACTCTGTTGCAAATCAGTAAATCACAGGAGGCCAGGGCAGAATTACAAAGAGGCACACAAAAAGTTGTGCAGCTGAGAAGGGATGACGACTCTGACCAGGAGAGGAAGTGGTCGGAGTCTGGATATATTCTGAAGGTAGATCCAATCTTCATGGTGGCTTGGGCATGGAGTGTGAGAGAAAGAAGGGAGTCAAGTTTAATGCCAGGGTTTTTGGACTGAGCAACTGCAAGAAAGGAATTATCATCAACTGAAATGAGAAAATCTGGGGTCAAGTCAAGGGGCAGGGAGGAATTGGGAGTTTAGTTTTGGACACAAGGAGTTTAGGTGGGCATTGGCTACCTACTGGAGATGTCAAAAAACAGAAGCCAGGTACAGTGGCTCATGCCTATAATCCCAGCACTTTGGGAGGCCGAGGTGGGCAGATCACTTGAGGTCAGGAGTTTGAGACCAGCCTGGCCAACATGGTGAAACCCCATCTATACTAAAACTACAGAAATTAGCCAGGCATGGTGGTGGGCACCTGTAATCCCACTTACTCGAGAGGCTGAGGCAGAAGAATCATAGTGAGCTGCAATTGTGCGACTGCACTCCAGCCTAGGCAACAGAATGAGACTCTGTCTCGAAAAAAAATAAAAATAAAAACAGTTGTATTATTAATCAGAATTCAAGTGAGAGGACAAGGCTAGAGATGTAAATGTGAGAGTCTCATGTAAATGATTGCAAACGATGAGACTGGGTGAAGTTACCAAGAGAGTGAGTACAGATGGATAATAGAAGAGGATGGAGAACTGAGCCCCATGTCATCCCAACATTAAGAGGTTGGAGAGAGAGAAAAGACAGAGGGTGAGACCAGTGAGGTAGTAGGAAAACTAGGAGAGCATGAGGCCTGAAATCAAATGAAGCAGGGCAGTCAACTGTGCCATGCCCAGTAGGATAAGGGCTGAGACTTGACCATGGATCTTGCCATGTGGAGGCCATTGGTGACCTGGATGAAGGGTAGCAGTGGAGCAGTGGCAGTGAATTCCTGATTGGAGTATGTTTAAGAAAAATGGGAGGGAGGAACTGGAGAGACTGAGGACGGAGAGCCCTTTGGAGGAGTTTTGCTGCAAAAGGGAGAGTGGTGGTTTGTGGCTCGGTGGCCAACAAAGAATTTCATCTCTTGGTATTCAAGTCCTCGTGCAGTTTCCTCCCCTTGAATCTGGGCTCTCCCTGTGATTTGCTTTAACCAATAGAATCTGGCAGAAGCAACACTGTGTCAGTTCTGACCTAAAACTTAACAAGGGTTTTTGTTGGTGGTATTGTTGTTGTTATTTCAAAGATGGGAGAAATAATAGCATTGTGTACGCTTGATGAGAATGATCCAGAGGAGGTAAAAAATGATGCTGTGGCAAGAGGGACAATCGCTGGAGAGATGTCCTTGAGCAAATGAAAGGGACAGGGTCTAGGGCACAAGTACAGATACATAAGTGCACCACCAATTCATCTCTGGTGCAGTGTGTGGGTGGAGATGCTGGTGGGCGGGGAGGTGTATGGTGGGGTCTCAGGACATTCTGATTGCTTCCATTTTCTCAGTGAATAGGAAGCAGACAGGACAGGAGAGGAAGCATTAAGGGTTTAGGGGAGGAGAGGAGTCAAACAGTCCCTAGCAGAGCTGGAGAGACAATGACTAGAGAGGCAGAGTATAATTGCTAGGCAGAATTGAGAGTGCTCTCAACATTCAAGGTCATGACTCAAGTGAATACAGTCAAAATGGTTGTGAAACACCATGTGAAAAACATGGCTTTTCTCTAGGCATGTTCTGCTACATGGGGGTAAGGCAGGGTTGGCGGAAAGTGGGATACATTATGACCAGGGTGGTGGCTTAGCCAAGCAAGTTGGAGAACATCGATAATAAATGAGAAAATAAAGAACCTGAGAAAAAGTAATTCAGATTAAAAGCTCAAGACCAGGGGCAAAATTAGAAAGCAGAGGGAGGGAGAAAGGAGAGGGGGAGAGAGTAGAAGAAAAGAAAGAAGGAAATGTGGTCATGTTTTACATTGGTTTTTGTTTTGTTTTGTTTTGTTTTGTTTTTGAGAGAGAGACAGAGTTTCGCTCTTGTTGCCCAGGCTGGAGTTCAATGGTGCAATCTTGGCTCACTGCAACCTCTGCCTCCCTGGGTCAAACAATTATCCTGCCTCAGCCTCCTGAGTGGCTGGGATTACAGGCACCCGCCACCACGCCTAGCTAATTTTTTGTATTTTTAGTAGAGGCAGGGTTTCTCCATGTTGGCCAGGTTGGTCTGGAACTCCTGACCTCAGGTGATTGAGGCTTCCCAAAGTGCTGGGATTACAGGTCTCATGAGCCACCGCGTCCAGCCCTATATTGGGATTATTAGGCAACTGTGCCTCAGTGTGCATGAGTTCCAGATCTTGTACAAAGAACATGTTATCATAGGAAGGATATGGAGGGGCCTGAAGTAGACTTGGAGGTGACAACTGAAGCACCTCCCCTGTCCCCTTTTTTGAGACAGTGTCTGCTCTGTCACCCAGACTGTAGTGCAATGGCGTGATCTCAGCTCACTGCAACCTCCACCTCCTGAGTTCAAGAAATTCTCCTGCCTCAGCCTGCTGAGTAGCTGTGATTATAGGCGTGCACCACCACGCCTCGCTAATTTTTTGTATTTTTAGTAGAGATGGGGTTTCACCATGTTGGCCAGGTTGGTCACAATCTCCTGGCCTCAAGTGATCTGCCTGCCTCAGCCTCCCAAAGTGCTGGGATTATAGACGTGAGCCACCTCGCCCGGCCCTAAACCCAGCTCATTTTAAACATTGGTTTCAATGATACTCACCCTATGATGGAGCATCCTGCCCCTCCCCTACAACTCCCTTATGTCACTGAGCCTCCCCTACCCCTCAGAGACCAAGGCTGTGTGCCAGGGCTTTTCTCTCACAGAACATCCTTGATAGTCAAATCTAGACAACAGTTGCCAGAATGGCCTCTGTATTCCCAGCAGTTTGGCAGTGGGAAAGCCAGCTTTTGGCTTCGAGACAGGAAAAGTAAGGTGGGAGGACCACACACAGCCTGCACCTCAGTGACCCTCTGGCCAGAGGCTGCCTTGGGATTCTTGGGGGAGAGTTAGACCTGGTTCCCAGCAGCAACACCTTGGGAGGTTAAAAAATAGAGGTGACTGTGTCTCTACCCCAACCCAGTAGTAGGATCCAGGGATCCTCGTTTCTAACAAACTCCCCTGATGATTCTAACACATGTCAAGGCTGGAAACAACCGATTCATTTCTTTGGGCCTCAGTTTCCTCATCCAACTTAAAACTCATACAGGAGTCTAGAAAATCTCCTTTGAGCCTCACGATCATCTAAAAAATGTCATTATTCCCATTTTTGAGATGGGAAGAATGGAGGTTTATAGAGGCAAAGGGATGAAGGGGTGGGCCACATGGTCATTAGTCTTTTTTGGCGCTGGGGTTTGAAGAACCTAAGATAGGATCTAAGGAAGGCAGCTGAATCCGCCTTCCAAACCCCTGGGATGGACTCAGGCTCTCACACACCCAGGAGAGTCATTTCTAGGCACACTTTCTCGGATGACACATCAGCGCCAAGGCAGGCCTGTGTGTCCAAGCGACTGCACAGGCAGAAGCGAGGCTCTCTCCCCTAACCGGAACACTTACCGTGCCCCTAGCAAACTCCCAACTCCTGCCTGACAAGTTACTGCCTAACCCATGACTTATTTTGGGAATCCCTGACGCATTTCTTTACTGTCCCTCATTTCAGAGCACATCATGCCAGCAGGGCTTGGAGGTGGGATGAGCTGGGAAACTGACCAACAGTTCAGTCAGACTGAGTCACTTCAAGGAGGGGAGTGGAGACAGCAGTGGGTGCCAGATGACACGGAGCTGTCGGCTTCCGTGTGCATTTTCTTTTGACAGCAGCCATAGGGAAGTTGTCAGCCAGGCAGCCTCCTAATGGGATTTTTCATTTAAGAAAAATCACTCTGCTCGTGCACTGATGGAGAAATGAACTGCAAGAAGCAAGCCCTGAGGTCTGGAGACAGGAAGCTACTGAAATCACCCAGGTGAGAGGCAATTACCGCCTAGACTCGGCTGGGGCGTGGGGAAGAGATTGGAGGGGTGACGGGCTCTGGGGGCTGATTAGATGCTGGGATGATGGGGGACGAGTCACCATGGGCTGAGGTGGCTGATTGGATGCTGGAGTAATGGGGAGGAGTTACCATGGGCTGTGATGGCTGATTAGATGGTGGCACAAGGTGGGCGGAGTCATCATTGGCTGTGATGGCTGATTGGATGGTGGAGTGGTGGGGGAGGAGTCCAGTCAGTCCCCAATGTTCTGGCTTGAGTGTCTGAGTGATTGCTTGTGTCCTTCATGAGGATGGGGAACAGGGGGGAAAATGGACCCTGTTATCTTCAGATTCACACCCTCCACGCCTGGCACATAGCAGGCCATCTGTAAAGGTACGGAGGTACTAAGTTGTCCTCTTGAGTGAGGCCACTGACACACTTTCTTTTGTTATGGCGGGAGAGTATCTGGTGCTTTGGTACCAGATACAGGTGTACTATCCAGAATACACATACACAAGGAACTTATTTATTTATTTATTTAGAGACGGAGTCTCACTCTGTCGTCCAGGCTGGAGTGCAGTGGCGCAATCTCTGCTCACTGCAGGCTCCGCCTCCTGGGTTCACACCATTCTCCTGCCTCAGCCTCCCAAGTAGCTGGGACTACAGGTGCCCGCCACCATGCTCGGCTAATTTTTTTTGTATTTTTAGTAGAGACAGGATTTCACTGTGTTAGCCAGGATGGTCTCCATCTCCTGACCGTGATCCACCCGCCTCGGCCTCCTAAAGTGCTGGGATTACAGGCGTGAGCCACCACGCCCGGCCTACACAAGGAACTCTTACAACTCAACGCTAAAAAGACAAACAACCCAACCAAAAAATGGGTGAAGGACTTGAACAGACATTTCTCTGAAGATATACAGATGGCCAGCCACAATGAGGTACCACTTCACACTCACTAGGAGGGCTATAAGAAAATGGGCAATAACAAATGTTGGCAAGGATCTGGAGACATTGGAGCCCTCAAACATTTCTGGATGGAATGTACCACAGTGCAGTCACTTTGGAAAACAGTTTGGCAGTTCCTCAAAAAGTTAATCATGGGATTACCACCTGATCCAACAAGTCCATCCCCTGGTATATACCCGGAAAAATAGAAAACACCTGTTCACACAAAAACTTGTACAAGGATGTTCATAGCTGATTTTTTTTTCTTTTTTTAGTGCAGTGGTGCCACCACAGCTCACTGCAGCCTCCCCCAGGCTCAAGCAATCCTCCCACCTGGGCCTCCCAAGTAGCTGGGACTACAAGTGTGCAATACCATGTCCATCTAAATTTTTCATTTTTTATAGAGACAAGGTTTTGCCATGTTGCCCAAACTGGTGTCAAACTCCTGGGCTCAAACAATCGTCCCACCTCAGCCTCCCAAAGTTCTGGGACTACAGGTGTGAGCTACTGTGCCTGGCCACAGCTGCATTGTTTTGTTTTGTTTTGTTTTCCTTAAGACAGAGTTTTGCTCTTTTTGCCCAGGCTAGAGTGCAATGGTGTGATCTCGGCTCACTGCAGCCTCTGCCTCCCAGGTTCCAGTGATTCTCCTGCCTCAGCCTCCCAAGTAGCTGGGATTACAGGCATGTGCCACCACTCCCGGCTAATTTTGTATTTTTATTAGAGACAAGGTTTCACCATGTTGGCCAGGCTGGTTTCAAACTCCTGACTTCAGGTGATCCACCCACCTCGGCTTTCCAGAGTGCTGGGATTTCAGGCATGAGCCACCATGCCGGGCCAGCTGCATTATTCTAATTTTTATTTTTTATTTTTATTTTTTGAGGCAGAATCTCCCTCTGCAATCCAGGCTGGAGTGCAGTGGTGCAATCTCAGTTCACTGCGACCTCCGCCTCCCGGGTTCAAGCGATTCTCCTGCTTCAGCCTCCCAAGTAACTGGGATTACAGGTGCCTGCCACCACGCCTGGCTAATTTTATATTTTTAGTAGAGACGAGGTTTCACAATGTTGGCCAGGCTGGTTTTGAACTCCTGACTTCATGTGATCTGCCCGCCTTGGCTTCCCAGAATGCTGGGATTACAGGCACAAGCCACCATGCCGGACCAGCTGCATTCTTCCTCCTCCTCCTCCTCCTCCTCCGCCTCCTCCTCCTTTTTTCTGAGGTGGAATCTCGCTCTGCTACCCAGACTGGAGTGTAGTGGTACAATCTCGGTTCACTATGACCTCTGTCTCCCGGGTTCAAGCGATTCTCCTGCCTCGCCTCCCGTGTAGCTGGTATTACAGGCACCTGCCGCTGTGCCTGGCTAATTTTTATATATTTAGTAGAGACGAGGTTTCACCATGTTGGCAAAGCTGATCTCGAACCCCTGACCTCAGGTGATCTGTCTGACTCAGCCTCCCAAAGTGCTGGGATTTCAGGTGTGAGCCACCGCGCTCAGCCTGTTCTTAACAGCCAGTAGATATAACCCAAATGTCCATTAACTCATGAAGGGATACACAACTTGTGGAATATTCACACAATGGAACATTATTCAACCATAAAAAGGAAGAAAGTAGAGACACATACTACAACATGGGTAAAACTAGAAAAGTTTTAATGCCAAGTGAAAGAAGACAGTCACAAAAGACAGCAAATTATAGAACTCCATTCATATGAAAGTTCAGATTCATGGTTACCAAGAGATGGGAAAAGGGGGGAATTAGGAGTTATGGAGTTGTTTTTTGGGATGACGGGAATGTTCTGAAAACTGATAGTGGTGACGGTTGCACAACATTGTGAATATACTAAAACCACTGAATTTCATACTTTAAAGTGGTTTAAATGGTAGATTCTATATTTTGTGAATTTTAGCTCATAAAAAAAAAAACAATTCTTTTAAAAGAAAAGAAAAAGGAACCACTCCCTCTGGGCAGGTGTGGCTTTGCAGGCACATGGCTTAGTAAACAAAGGGCAGACAAAGGATTTCAGTCCCTTTTGGCCTAGTGCCCATGTACAGTGAACGACCTGCACAGCTGTTCTTAGTTGCCCTGTGATGGGACATAAAAGCTTCTGCCTACATCTGGACCTCTATCCCCCCCATCTGACAGACAGAAATAGTGAAGATTGAATGCATTTGCTAAGACTGGATGAAACCCCGCCTCTCCCCCAGGGAGAACTAAATCACAGGAATGATTTCCACCCAAGAAGCAAAATAAGCGCCTTCTTCCCACCTTAGGCATGGCAGTTGACTTTGGCCCTAATACCAAGACCTCTCATTCTGCACACACCCTCCAGCTGCAATTCCACCTAACACACCAAGCCTCTTCCACATGCCCAGGCTTGTTCATTCTTTCCACTCCAGCTATGTTCTCCTCTTTGCCCTCGTACACCCCAGGAGCCTCCTAGGGACTCACTCTGTTTCCTCTCAGCCCCTCCCAGGCACGATCCTCCCCACCAAACCACTTCCCCATTCTCAGAACCCTGCTCCCGGGTAACCTGTTCCTGGAACCTCCCTCAGAGGAGCTCTGCCTACCACCTGTTGTACCTTTAGCACTTGTAAAAACACCCAGTTGCTGGGTTTTACCTGAACTCTGCCACTTCTAGGCTGCTTGGCTCTGCAAGAATCATACAACTTCCCTGGCCTCAGTATCCCCATTTGTCAAGTGTACAGGGCCATGCTTACCTGCCAGGTGGGATTTCATGGAATTAGGGATGTGTAAGGCTTTGTAAGTACAAAGTGCCAAGCCCTTAAGATGGGTTGCTGCTTTTTATCATTACTGTACAGATCTATGTGTGTTTCTGTGCAGAGAAATGCCACCCATTATGCATAAGCATCTGAACTTTCTCCTCTTGATTAAGCAGATACTCAAGGGGAGGGAAGGTGCTTGCTGCCTTTGGAGTGTACCCTCTGTCACCCCAAGCTATGAGGCCCAAGAAGAAGCCAGAATCCAAAATTCTTCTCCCTTTCCTGGGATCCCAGAGCCATATTTTGCCTAGAGTCATAGGTTTTTGAGCTTCTGTCTCTCAGATCTGACCATAAAATCCTTAAGGTCAGGAACTCTGCAGGGAAGAGACTTCCCTCATTCTGAACCTCAGTTTCTTTGTCTGTAAAACAGGGATAATAAAACTATCCATCTCACAGCATTATTGGAAGGGTTAAATGAAAAATCACACACTATGCTCCCAATAAACATCAGTAATGAATACAAGGGTGATGTATTCATTATCTATTGCTGCATAATGAATCTCCCCAACATGTAGTGGCTTACAACAGCATTAATAATTTACTATCTTTCATAATTTCAGGGGTCAGGATTTCAGCAGCAGCTTAGCTGGGCAGTTTTGACCTGCTGTCTCTCATGAGGCCGGGGCTTCAGTCATCTGAAGGCTTGACTTGGCTGGAGGATCCACTTCCAAGTGGTTCACTCACATGTCCCAAGTTGATGCTAGCTGTTGGTGGGAGGCACTGGTTCTCCTTCAAATGAGCCTCTCCACAGAGCTTCTTGAGTGTCCTCACAACATGGCAGCTGGCTTTCCCCAGTAGGTGATATAAGAGACAAAGTGGAAGCCACACTATCTTTCATGATCTAGATTCAGAAATCACATACTGTCACTTCTGCAGTATTCTATTGGTCATGCAAATCAGCCCTAATTCAGTGTGGGTTATCCAAGAACATGAATACCAGAAAGTCTCAGGGCCATCTTGGATACAAGCTATCACAGATGATACCGTGTACATTCTTCATGTGTGATCACGTGTAGGGCAACTAGAAAGTGACATAGCCAAGATCTGAATTCATGCCTGCCTAGCTCCTATTTCAAGCTCTTAACCACTCCCCTGTGTTGGCACCCATTATCTTCATGCAAGCAAATCTTACTCTTTTGACAAACCTTGTCTGAGCACCAATTGTACTAGATATGCCCTCTGCTCTCAAGGAGCCCTTGGTCTACAAGCTATATGGGTGGCAGAGCTAGATCAGGTCCCAAGTTCCCTGGCTTCTAGTTCACTGCTCTTTCTACCCTGGCATATGCAACAGAGGGGAAAATCACCAAAGACTGGCAGCCCCTTTGGCAGAAAAGGGTGGAAGAGAATTACAGAAAATGAACTGACCTTAGATGCAGGAGTCCTGGAGTCTAGGTCTGTTTCTGACATTGATTTGTAGGACACATTTGACAAGTCCCTTCTCTTCTCTGGGCCCAGCTGCTTTATTTGCAGAATTGCCTAAGGACCTTGCCTATGCAGACAGTTCATTCAATTGCCATTTATTGAGGACTGGCTATGGGACAGTCACTGCTCTAAGTGCTGGGAGTACAGTGAGGAATAAGATAGAAACCTTGTGTTTGAGTCACTCACCTTCAAATGGAGGCTTAAACACAATAAACAAGTAAACAAAGAAAAAGACCATCAGAGATAGCAATGAGGACTAAGAAGGCCAAGTGATAGGCAGGGGCACTACCTTACCCAGGAAAGTCTTTCCAACGAGCCACAAGTGAGCAAAGATTGAATGATGAAGCCAGGCATGGTGGCTCACGCCTGTAATTCCAGCACTTTGGGAGGCCAAGGTGGATGGATCACGAGGTCAGGAGTTCAAGACAAGCTTGGCCAACACAGTGAAACCCTGTCTCTACTAAAAATATGAAAAATTAGCTGGGCATGGTGGCAGGTGCCTATAATCCCAGCTTCCTGGGAGGCTGAGGCAGGAGAATGGCTTGAACCAGGTAGGTAGAGGTTGCAGTGAGCCGAGATCATGCCATTGCACTCCAGCCTGGGCAACAGAGCAAGACTCTGTCTTGGAAAAAAAAAGATTGAATGATGATGAGGTGTCTGTAGCAAGATCTGGGGGATGAGTGCCCCAGGCATAGAGAACAGCAAGTGCAAAGGCCCCAAGACAAAACAAAACCTTGCTGTGTTTGCAGGGTTGCAAAGAGCTGGAGGACAGTAGGCCCAGGGCGGAGTGAAAGAAGGTGAGGACAGAGGATGTGCAGGGGTCAGATGATATGAAGCCTTGTAGGCCACAGGGAGGTGTCTGAAGTTGCCTCTAAGTGGGGTGAGAAGCCTCTGGAGGGTTTACAATAAGAGTGATCTGATGTGTGTCCACAGGGCCCTCAACCTGCTATGTGGAGAGTGGGTTGCAGAAGGCAAGGGTCTTGGTTCTTTTTGGTCAAGACCTCCAGATGTCCCAGCCTGAGAAGGCTTGTATGACTTGGGGCAGGAGAAGGGAGGGACATTACCACCCTGTATTACTGGGACAGTCCACCAGTCCCTGAGCTCACCATCTATTCAACTCCTGAGCCAGCTGATGGAAAAAATAACATGGAGCTCTGGCCCCAGAAGCCATTCCTTAAATTCCCCACCAAGTTTTCCCAAACAGCCCTGGAACTTCCAGATGCCTATTCTAGTCCGCAGGTTCATTGGTTGGGTTAATCCAAACTCACCCTGGCATTCCAGGTCCTCCTGGTCTGACCCCTCCAGTCTCCCTTGTAGAGGAGTAGATGAATGGTGACCCCTGGTCTGACCCCTGCAGATGAGTCTGCCCCCAGACTCATCTCCCCCACATTCTCCAGTGTGGTCAGGCCAACCTGACTACTCACCATCCCCTGAGTGTTTCCTTTTCTTTCATGCCTCCAAGGGTTTGCTTGTGCTTTTCTCTCCTCGTGAAACACATCCTCCCCCTTCAAGCCAGATCTTTTTTAGGTATCTTCAAGCTCCATCCCAAAATGCACGTCCTCCATGAAAAGACATTTTTCAAAACATATACAAGTGGCCAAAAAACATATGAAAAATGCTTAACATCACTAATCATCAGAGAAATGCACATTGAAACTATAATGAGATGTCATCTTACACCAGTCAGAATGGCTATTGCTAAAAAGTAAAAAACCAACAGATGATGGTAGGGATGCAGAAAAAGGGGACCACTTACACAGTGTTGGTGGGAATGTAAATCAGTACAACCTCTATGGAAACAAGTATGGAGATTTCTCAAAAAACTGAAAATAGAACTACCCTGTGATCTAGCAATCTCACTACTGAGTATCTACCCAGAGGAAAATAAATTGTTGTATCAAAAAGACACCCACACATGTATGTTTACTGCAATACTATTCACAACAACAAAATCATAGAATCAAACTAAGTGTCCATCAATGGAAAATTGGTCTAAAAATGCGATATGTACATATACACACACACATACAAACACACACACACACATATACATATACATCATGGAATACTGCTCAGCCATGGCAAAGAATAAAATCGTGTCTTTTGCAGCAACTTCAAGCTGGAACTAGAGGCCATTATCACATATCCTACAGCCCAGAGATGGGACCACCACCACTTTAGCTACATAGCCTAAGAACAGGGAGGAGCAGATCTTCCTGGGACAGAGTTCTGACTAAATCAAAAGCGGAAGCAGCAGCCAAACAGAGAAAAACAACAGCTGGTCAACCACGACAACACTTATAAATGTAGCTCTTCCTGAAATGCTTGAACCCGGGAGGCGGAGGTTGCAGTGAGCCGAGATCATGCTACTGCAGTCCAGCCTGGGTGACCCAGTGAGACTCCATCTCAAAAAATATATAATAAATAAATAAATAAATGTAGCTCCTCCTATCTTTTTCTCAGTAAATAGCTTCATCTTGCCATGAAAGGCAAGAACCCATGAGTTTCCTTAACGATTTCCTCTCCTGTCCCGCTATATTGCCGGTTACCAAAGTCTTCCTCCTAAGTATCTCTGGAAGTTCTTCTCCCAGCCCCAATCCACATGACCCCTGCCCTAGTTCAGGCCACATACTCCATCTGTGGATTAGTGCAACCACCTCTAAACCGCCTTCCTCCTTCCTCCAGAGTGGCCTCTTTAAAGTCCAACTGCAATCACAACTCTTCAGAACCTCCCTCGGGCCTCCCTTTGGCTTGTGAGGCTGTCGGATCTGACTCCTGTTGACATCTGTGGCTTCGTCATTTGTCCTTTCCCCACACCCTCCTTCTCTCAGTCAACTTCTCTTGGGATGCGATGAGTGCCTTTGCATGCTGTTCCTTGAGCCTGGAATGCCCTTAGCCTTCTCTTTGCTTGACTTTCAGCACAGGTCCTTCAATGTTTAGCTATCACCTCCCACAGGAAGCGCTCGTTGAGTGTCTCTCTGTCCCTACTGCAGCCCACACACAGTGTGTCTAATGCCTTTTCCAGGCTGTCATAATAGGGCTGCCTGCTTGCCTCTATATCTCATCTAAGGTGAGATATTGTTTTTGAAATGTTTGCCTCTGTGTTTTTTTAAGGAAAATGAGATTTTTTAAATTGAGAGTCAATTTGCATATGGTAAAATGTACAAATATTAAATGTAAAGCTCAATGAATTTTTGCCTATCTATACATCAGTGTAACCATCCCAAAGATCAAAGTATAGAATTTTTGCAGAACTCCCTTCTCAGTCAGTAACAGTACTCCTCCTTCTCTTCCAGAGGCAACCACTTCTAAAATCATAGATCAATTTTACTAATTATTTAGATAATTCTTCATATGAATATAATTATATAATGTTTACTTTTCTGTGTTTATAATTATCAAAGTAATGATTTTTACTTTCTTTTATGTTGTGGGCAGTAACAGTTCGTCTACCTCACTGCTGTAGAGTATCCCACAGTATGAATTTATTCAGGCTTCTATTGGTGGATATTTAGGTTGTTTCCAGTTTGGGCTAATATCAACAATGCTATTCTGATTTATGTACAGTCTTTGTGGGTATGTATTTTCATTCCTCTTGGAGACATGACTTAGAGTGGAATTTCTGGATCACAGGGTAGATATATGTTTATTAAAGTTGCCAAGGAGTTTTCCAAGGGGTCGGTATCATTTTCCATTCCCACCAGTCACATATGGAGTTCCAGTGGCTCCACATCCTGGCCAACACTTGATGTTGTGTTTTACATTTCATCCATTCTGGCAGAGACATGGAAGGAGCTCATTGGGGTTAATTTTCATTCTTGATGATTTCTGTTACCCAGGAGACTTACCTCCTCCTATTTTAGGCTATCATCTTGAGACTACTGTCCTTTTCTGGCTTTGTAGAAAAAGAAAAACCAGAGTCTTTTCCAGGCTTTTGAGTTTCAAAAGTCTAGCATCTCAGGGGCAACAAGAGGCTCTTGTGCATCGATGAGATAGTCCCTATGGGGAAATGCAAGGAATTTAGGAGCAAGGCTCTGTCCCCGCTGAAACCAAATAAGTGTTTCCAGACAAGAATGAGGGAGATAGCTGGAGCAGCCACAAGGGAAGAGGGTAGGGTGCAGGTCCCTGAGGTAGGAGGCACTTGAACCTGTTCCTTCTCTAGATATGGTCCTGAGCTTGGAGACAGACACCTGAGTTCCCAAAGGAGTTTGAGAAAATTAAATGTAGAAAGCACCTGAGCACTTCCTAGGCAGACACTCTAGAGGAGAAATGAATGGGCGTTTAGAGGTGGGCAGAAGAACCTCATATGTCTGCCAGAATTCTCTGTGTCCTGGCAACCATGGCAGCCGAGCAAAGGTTCCTGTGCACTTGAAAAGGGCCCTGGAAGCAGCTGAGAGAGGGAATGAGACATAGGAACAAGGGAAAACTCAGCAGTGACCTGTGTGGATGGGTGGCCCCTCCTCAGATAGGAATGACGATGTCTCAGTAGATGCCAATGTGAATAAGTGATGATAAACTCCAAAAGAAAAGGAAAATCTTGACTTGACAAAGATTAAGGTTTCCTCGTGTGTGATGGGAGATCTTAGCAGAGACTGAGTTCACTTACGAGGAAACAGTTACTGTTCTCATTCACCTGAGTTTGCAGACTGAAATTGGACCACAGTCCCACTTTTCACACTGTACTATGCTTATTTGTTTTCCTTTTCTCTTCTTGAGTCTCAAGGGCAGGGATAAGGTCTGATTCTTCCTGGAATCAGCAACCTCCTGACCCAGGGCCTGCCACAGAGTAGGGGCTTGATGAAGATTTGTTAAATACTGTTTGTAAGCCCCTTAAAGAAAGGGAGAGAAAGAGCCACATGATTGAGCACCCACTACGTGTAGAGTCCTGTGCCTTGTAATACACATTGGTTGCTCTATGAGATAGGACTATGAACATCCCACTTTATGGATAAGCACATAACAGCCAATATTTACTCATTTACTAAGCACCCACAATGTGTCATGAAGAGGACAAGGATCTGCCCTCAAGATATTCCAGTTGAGGACAAAGATATCCAAATAAGCTATGTCAGCTATGATATGAGATCATTACGAAAACAACGATGTGACAAGACTGTGATCCCATTCCAGTTGTTGTAGAAAAAAAAAGACTGTGGTTTATCTCTTAATAACTATTCTCTCAATATCATTGTTCTAGGCACTTTACATGTATTAACTCATAAGATCCTCACTACACCCAGATGAAGCTGATATTATTATTATCCCCATTTTACACATGGAGAAACTGATGTGTAGAGTGGTGAAGTGACTTTTTAAATATCATGATGGAATTTAAGCCCAGGCTGTTTGATTCTAATGCCCATGTTCCTTATTCCAGCCCTGTTACCACGCTCCCTGCCTGGTCCACTCTGTTTGAAACTCTCTTCTGGCCAGGTGCGGTGGCTCATGCCTGTAATCCCAGCACCTTGGGAGGCTGAGGTGGATGGATCACAAGGTCAAGTGATCAAGACCATCCTGGCCAACATGGTGAAACTCTGTCTCTACTAAAAATACAAAAATTAGCTGGGCATGGTGGTGCACACCTGTAGTCCCAGCTACTCAAGAGGCTGAAGCAGAAGAAATGCTTGAACCCGGGAGGTGGAGGTTGCAGTGAGCTGAGATTATGCCACTGCACTCTGGCCTGGCAACAGAGTGAGACTCTGTCTAAAAAAAAAAGAAAAGAAACTCTCGGCCGGGCGCGGTGGCTCAAGCCCCTAATCCCAGCACTTGGGGAGGCCCGAGACGGCGGATCACGAGGTCAGGCAGATCGAGACCATCCTGGCTAACATGCGGTGAAACCCCGTCTTTATACTAAAAAATACAAAAAAACTAGCCGGGCGGAGGTGACAGGTTGCCTGTAGTCCCCAGCTACTCGGCGAGGACTAGGCCAGGAAATAGCGTAAACCGGGGGGAGGCGGGAGCTTGTAGGTGAGCCTGGGCCAGATACCGGCCACTGCACTTCCAGCCTGGGGGAAAGAGTGAGACTCCATCTCAAAAAAAAAAAAAAAAAAAAAAAAAAGAAACTCTCTTCCTTCTCAATGCTGCCCATCTCACTGATTAACTCTCCACAACCTTCACATCTCCTCTGACTTCCTCAATGCCCAAGAGTGGGAGATGTTCACTCCTCCCTACCTTCACCGCTGTTCCCATAGCACTTTATTTTTAGGATTAATATAAGTTAGGATTGGGTTTATCAGCATGTAAGAGAACATCCAAAACACCAGTAGCATATGCAAGATAGAAGTGTCTTTATCATGTAAAAAAAAAAAAAAAAAGGTATGGAAATAGACAGCCCAGGGCTAATATAGCAGCTCCATGGTATTAGCGACTGAGGTTATTTCATCTTGCTGCTCCATCATCCCAGTATATGGTTCCTTTCCAAGGTGACACAAGTGTGACTCAAAATGGCTACTGAAGCTCCAGGCATTACATCTACATTCCAAGCAGCAGAAAAAAAGAAAGAAGACTTTCCTTGTTCCTTTTAAAGAGACTTACCAGAAATCCTCACAACACTTCCCCTTAGATCTCCTTGGCCAGAATTTGGTCACGTAGCTACAGCTTGCTACAAGGAAGGCTGGGAAATATAATATTTTAGTTGGATATTGAGAGAATAGTTATTGAGAGACAAACCACAGTCTTTTCTTTTTTCTTTTTTTTTTTTTAACTACACCAGCTGGAATGGGATCACAGTCTTGTCATATCATTATTCCAGCACTGATCTCATATCATAGCTGAGATAGCTTATTTGAATATCTTTCTCCTCAACTGGAGTATCTTGAGGGCAGATCCTTGTCCTCTTCATCCTCATATCCCAAAGGCTAGCACAAGTTGTAGACACTTGAGATAGAGTGACTAGGTGTTATGTTGCTTTGGATGCTCTGTGGCCAATAGCACAGTTCTCCACCCACAGCAGGCCTCTGAAAATTGTTCAATTGAAATAAATTTAAATGTTCTTGACCTCAGTTTTCCCATTTGTAACACAGGTATAAATGGCCACAAAGGTCAACCCAGTTTGGATATTCTCAGTTATCTGTTATATAAAATTTGCAATCTATAGATAAATATTTTTAAAAACTAGCCAGAGATAGACACTGTGTATAGCTTTTGCTTTTTCTCTATTTCTTCTGCATAAACACATATACATGCTTTGCATATAAATAGAAGCTGTACATGCCATTTTATAATCAGCCTTTTTCACTTAATGACACAGGAAGAGACTTTTGCTTTTGCCTATGAAAAAACTAGCTTGTAAACAACGATCTTCTCCATAAACAATTAGAAAACCTGGGTAGAACTGTTCAAAGAAAATAAAAATCTGTTAGAAGGCATAAAAGAGGTATCCAGGAAGCCAGAACTTGAGGGATCAAGATCTCAGGGTGAAGAGAAATGCATTGAGCAGGGGCCTGACATTCTATGTGTTCTTTTCCATGAATTTGCCAATTCATAAACAGCTAAATGGAGAGACTGAGAAGCTGAGAAGAAACCAAATGCTAAGAAGCAGAGAAGCTGAGCAGAACTTTCCTCAGTCCCACAGGAGTGGAAAGACAAACAGAATTTATGCTGAACACATTTCTGAGTCATTACATGTTCTCCTACAGCGTATATGAACATTCACTAAAGCTCAAAGACTGAATCCATACAGAGAATTCCTAAAAAGAACTCCATAAATAATGAAACCAAACATCTAGCAATAGAAACCCAGAGACACTGAGTGACTTGCTCAGGGCCACAGAGCCAATTGGTCCAGCCTCCTGGTCCAGTCTCCCGGTCCAGCCTTCATTCACTGCAGCCCTCTGCAGCTGTGGCTTCTGCTCCCAGCATTCACCTCCCCATTCCTCCCCACACATCCTTGCCAGAGAGAAAGATCAATTTAATCTCACTTCTCATTGTGATCTTTTAATAAATGAAAGTGCCTTTCTGAAAGGAAATCAAACACAAATCCTTTTATAAAAATTACTGGTCATTTTTTCTAATTGCCAAAGTAATACAAATTTGCTAAAGAAATGCTAGAAAATACAGATAAGTAAAAGCAAGTGGAAACCAAAACTCTGGAGATGAATTAGGGCCAAGTTGAAAAGGGTCCATTTTGATCACTCTAAATAACATGCTGGCCCCTTGGCCACTTTGGTCCTGAAGGATGCACTTTGACTTTCATAAAGTAAGCAGGAAATAAATCAAGAGAAGGGCCATCTTGCACACTTGGGGCAGCTGCATGAAAAAGAGCCATTTGGATTTCTCAGCACCCAGAGGGTGCAGTCCCCAGAGGAGATGGCTGACTCCATGATGCGATGGGTGGGGAGCTGAACCGGGCTCCCTGCCCGGACATCTCAGTCCACAGCTTGTTGCACAGCCTGGAAGCCCAATGTAGTGACACTCATTTCCTCTGGACCTTAAGGGCTTTGTGATTTTCCCGTCTCCTCTGTGCAAATGCAAAGATGACTCCCTTGGTTAGTGGAGGATTTAAAGTTATCAGCGAAGACTTTAACTGGAACTTGTTTCAGAGCTGGGGGCATGGGTTCTGTGGCTAATGAACTGGGCACCTTGGGCAAGTCCCTTACCCTCCCTAGGCCTTCCTCGATTTCCCCATGTGAACAAGGAAGCAGTTGGGCTGGATTTGGTGAGCCACGATTCCTGTTTCCTAGAGGAGGGAAGAAGGGAGGGGATTCAGTTACTGAGCATCTACCAGAGCCAAGCACCATGCTGAGCACTTTGCCTGCATGAGCTTATCTAATCCTGACAACAGCACTGTGAGGGAGAGGACATCTGTGTTCCTACCTGTCCCGGACCCCTGTTATTCTGCTAATAGCATCTCGATTTTCTTTTAAGGAACCATGTCTCACCAACTCCTAGTTCCAGTGGCCTACAGGGAGCTGACCTGACCCCTTGACTTCAGACACAGGCATGCGACTCAGGCTTAGCCAACCAAAGCAACCATAATGGTTTCAGGACTGGGCATGTGATCCAGGCCAAGCCAACTGGAGTCAACCCTGGGATTTTTGCTGGAAGTATTTGGAAAGACGTGATCGCTTTGCCTTGAGGTTGTTTCGCCATTTCCACCTCCCTATGGAAAGAGCCAGCCTGCTAATAAACCTGGCACATATGTGCAAAATAAAACTGACAGAAAAGAAAACAGAGTCAAGACAGAGGGAGACAGATTCATGACAATTACCTTGGAGCCTTTGAAGCATCTGAATTCAGGCCTACCTCCTAAACGTTTTCATTCAAGAAAACTTTATAACCAAAGCTGGCTATAATTGGGTTTAAGTTACCTGCAATCAAAAGAATCATCATGAAAATTCTTTGTTTTTTGGTGGGGGGAGCGGGGAACAGGGTCTTGCCCTGTGGTCCAGGCTGAAATGAAGTGTTCAATCATAGCTCACTGCAGCCTTGATCCCCTGGGCTCAAGCAATCCTCCCACCTGAGCCTTCTGAGTAGCTGTGACTACAGGCTCACACCGCCATGCTTGGCTAATTTATTTATTTTTTGTAGAGACAAGGTCTCCTCCCCGTGTTTCCCAGGCTAGTCTCAACCTCCTGAGCTCAAGTGATCCTCCCACCTTGGCCTCCCCAATCCTACCTGGGGATTACAGGGGCGAGCCACCATGCCCGGCCCATCACTAAAATTCTGGGTGTTGACATAGGCATTACTATTCTCATTTTACATACAGATGAGGAAACTGAGGCTCAGAGAAGCAAAGTAAACACAGAGCTAGTAAGTGGCAGAGCAGGTATTTTTAATCTACTTATATCTTCTCATTGCCTTCAGTCTCTACTCAGGCACTGAGGTTGTCCCTTTATTCTGCTTCTTCCACAAAGCACAGAAGTAGGAGTGGGGCTGTGGGTCCAGACTGCTCCAGGCTCCAGATCTGGCTCAGATGCTTCCCACCTGTCTGATCTTGGGAAGACTTACTAGCTGTATACTCTGAACAAGCTCCTTAATCTCTTTGTGCCTCCGTTTTCTCATCTGCAAAACGAGATGACAACAGTACCTACCTCATAGAATTGGGAGGAATCAATGCATTATTTAATTGTGTAAAGCTCTTAAATCAAGCCTGACACACAGTACGCAGTAAGCATGAGGCTAGCTGTTGCTTTTCTACTGCAGCCTGTATGTTGTTAGAAAGTTGATTGTGCCCTCCTGCTCCCCCACCCCTCATACGGCCTGGGGTACCTCCTGATCTGTCAGTTCCAAATGCCACAGCAAAGCAACCCACACCCTGCTTACCAGGGGCTTGAAATCATGTCTAACATGCTGTTTCTAAGATGCTGATTTTTCTAAAAATGCTGATCACGACGGGTTTAGCAGGCCTACAACTAGCCCAGGAAGTGAAACTTTGGGGAGGAATTCCAAATAACCAAGCCTTTGCTGAAATGCAGAATGGAGAGAGGAGGGATGAAAGTGGACCAGGCTTCCCCACCCCGCCCTACCCCCATCTCCTCCCCCTCCATCCCCCCTTACCTCCTGTAAGCTCCACAGCTGTAGAGAGAGGAAATGTATTTTCTTTAGAGTTTATAACAGTTGCTATCCTGAGTGCTAACTCAGTTCCAAAGGGTACATTAGTCTGGTAAAGTGTGAAATATGGAGGCCCTGGAGAATCACCAGGGAGTGGGAGAGGGCGTTCGTGGATCCAGGGTGAGTCTTGGCTGTGGAGTTGTGCTAATGTGCAGAGGGCTGGCCAAAAAAGCAAATGGGACATCCCTGACCTCTCGAATCCATAATGCCCAGGACAGTGACATGGCCTGCCATTATCCCAAAGCCAAAGCCTCATATATTACTGGGCATCACAAGGTCCTTTAATCCCCACCTTGCAGATGGGATCAGTGATCTCTGAGCTACCATTTATGGAGCACTAAGCCCTTTATAGAAACGGCATGGTGAAACTTTCCAACAGCCCCACAGAGATGAAGTTATAATATAACAGGACCTTGGACCCTGGGGCCAAGCTGCGTAGGGTGGATGCTCGGTTTTCCTATATGTGACCTTGTGCAAGTTACTCAATCTCTCTGTGCCTTCATTTCCTCACCTGTAAAACAGGGGTAATAATAGTTCCTACCTACTAGGACCTATTGTTGTTGTGAGGATCAAATGAGTAAGCACCTGTAGCACTTAGAATAGCATCTGGCACAATGGCACCTGTCTTTATGAACCCCCGTGTTACCGACATGGGCCCTGAGGCCACGCAAAAGGACCACGGACCTACCATATACGGCTTGTGAAGCAGGGCCTCTGACCCAGCTCTGTGTGGTCCACAACCAGGGCTGGTGGGACCGCTCCTACTGGAAGGAGGCTAATATACCGCTCTGACCCCCACCCCCACACCCCAACCCACCATGTCCCACCTTCTCAAACACCCTTCTCTCCCTGTGAGCATGGGTGGTCCCACCGAAAGTGCTAGGGTAAAATCTGAAGCCATAACTGTTCAGAGGTTCAAATGGAGTTTTCCCGACGCTGAGGAGGTAGAAAAAACTCGATCTCTCTCTCCCAGCTCTGGAAATGAAGGCAGCCAGGAAGAATCCTCAAGCTCCCAGGTTCCCGCGGACCTGCGGAGGGGCCTCACCCCCACCCCACTCCTCCCCTCACGTCGCTGCTGGGGTGGCACAGGATGCTAATTAAAACACACCCCATTTTGAAATGTGGGCTCATTCATCAGGATGGGCTAGGGAGAAACAGAAGAGAGGTGTGAGGTTGTAGACCCTGGGGGTCTCTTTAGTTCCCCACGAAACCTCTAGGGGTAGGGTCCCTATCTGTCAATCTTGTTCCACCTCTGTGTGACTTTGCCTTTTACGATTTTGGCGCCCCTAGCAGTAATGAGGGGCACAGGTATCACTATTTGTCCTTTTCAATCTATCTGTGATTGACTCTGCCAAACATCGTTTCATCTCTATTTCCATCTCTGCGTCTTTGTCTTGATTTATCTCTGTCTGTCGTTTGTGTGCCCGCAGGTGCGTGGGTGGGGGTGGAGTTGTCTCACCAAGGTTCTGACCCTTCTGCCACCTCTCTTTCCAAACCCAAGGAGCCGTCCACTGCGCAGAGCCCGAGTCCGGGTACCCAGCGGGAGCAGCTCCAAACCTGGGGCGCGAGCTGGGAAAGGGTGTCCGAGCGAGAGGCGCGCCCCTAGCGCCCCTCCCTCCGCGGGGGCGGCCCTGGGCGCGTGGAGCCGGGTGCGGGGGCGCTGCAGGCCCGCAGGGCCCTGGTCCCCGCCTTCCCCGCTGCTCGCAGGTGGCCCCTCGGCGCGGCTCCTCCTCCCGCGCCCCGCCTCCCAGAGCGCTC
>NW_016819103.1:354701-379728 GCF_001698545.2 Rhinopithecus bieti
GCCCCCGCGGCACACCCAGCAGCCTGGCCGCCGCTGCCACCGCGCCACCAAACTTTCCCCGGAGCCGGCGCCGGTGAGTCGCAGCGGGGCGCGGGCTTGGGCGGGAGCGGGGCCGCCGCGGCTGGGCGAGGCTCCGCGCTGACCAGATTGGGATCCGGGCATCCCTGCAGGGCGGCCGGGACCCTCGGAGCCGGAGGCTTGAGATGGGCGCGCTTGGGTACCCTAGCGACTCGGATGGCCTGGGGAGGGTGGCGGAGCGCGGCTTGCTCGGGGACATCGCTCCCCCTCCACATTGTGACCCCAGCACTCGACGCGCAGACACCTTTAGCTTCCCCGGGCTTGGGCAGGGTGCGCGCCCTGAGCGTCTGTCTTTGGGCTCCGGCGCGCAGAGGGGGAGTCTCGTTTTCTTTGAGCCTCCCCAGGGTCTGAATTTGCTGCTAACCGTAGTGCCAGCCCATCGGTTGAGTGCGTTTTCTGTGCCAGGCTTTGGGCATCCATTATCTGTTGCAATATTGTTATACTCATTTACAGAGGAGAAAACTGAGGCTCGGGGAGGAAAAGTTGTGCCCAGGAGCACCAGCTAGTTAAGGGGAGAGAGTCATGGTTTTGCTCGGAGTCAGCCTCATCCAAATCACTAGACTTCATGAGGTAAGCCCCAGGCTCAGCGTCACCTGGAGTCGGGGGTAGGAAGTGTGCGGACCACCACCCGCCCTTCTCCTGCAGTTTGGCTGCAGCCGGAGGTGTGGAGCAAGGGGCGGATCACCTCCTCCTCGTTGTACCGAGGAGGTACATCCTCCTCTGTTGGAGGAGGATGCTTTGGGAAAATGAGTGGATGTTATGGCCAGGGAGTGGATTCTGGTGACAGAAGAGCATCGGGGCTGCTCTTTCAGAGATCAGAGTCTAGAAGTTGCTCTCAGTTTTTCTGGAAGGAGCCCAGGAAGTCAGGAGCAGGAGCTGGAGTACGGCAGCTCCTCAAGGAAGTCACGTCTCCCTCTCTGTTACCCCACCCCCCAGCCCCCAGTCCTCCGTGAAGATCCCACCTCTTCCCTCCTAATTCCCTGATCCCTCTGAGGTGTCCGCTTGCCTGGAGCTGGTAGTGCAGAGATGTTCCAGGCAGAGTGGCTGTCCTCCGGCAGAGGGCTCCCGCCTCAGCCTGGAGCAGACCGAACAAGGCAGGCTGGGAGTCCTGGTGAGCAAGGTTCACAGGCTGGAAGGTGCCTGAATAACTCATTTTATGACTGAGGGGCCAGAAACCTGTGACAGGAGCACAGACGGAGTGTGTCCCTGGAGCATGAAGGAGAGGGGAATTGAGGGTCTTATGGGAAGAGTCTTGGAGGCAGCCAGAAAACCGGCAGAGACTGGGAGAGAGGGAGGGTGGACACATGAGAGTATCGTTATGCATTATCCCACTTAATACTCACAGCATTCTTGCAAGGTAAGTACTGTTATTGAACAGATAGTCTACTGAGGCTCAGAGAGGTTAACTTGCTTGAGATTGCCCAGCTGGTCTCTGGCAGAGTTGGGGTTTGAACACCCATCTTGCCTGACTCCCTCTAGATTTTGAATGAAACTCAGGTGGCAGATGGGACCTTAGGTCCTTCAGTGCTTGTGTCTGGCAGCAGCAGAGATGAATAGAAAAAAGCCAGGCAGCAGGTCCGCTGTTCACAGGAATCCCGGACAACCCCATGTAAATCCCCGAGTGTGATTCAGGCATTTCTCCTGGTGTGGGGAGAATCTATGGAGAAGGGCAGGGGATGCCTGGCATTGTTTTTGTTTTCAAATGTGAAAGAGAATCCCGTGGAGGCAGGAGATGGGCAGGCGCTGCCTGTCCATGATTTCAGAGCTAGGTGGAGGCCGGAGCTGCCTGCCAAGAGACCCTGCAACCCAGAGTGGTTTGGCCAATGCAGGGCTGGGAATGGTCCTTCCTAGTCCTCAGCTGAGTGTCCAAGGGAGGAGGGACTTATATGTGAGCCTCCTCCTCTTCGACTCTCTCAGAATTCTGTGTTGGCACTTTCCTCTTCACAATGAAGGAGTGCCTGGCTTTTCCTTAGCAGAGAAAACAGCAAAGACATCAAGATTGTGGGATTCTGGAGCTCACCTGCCTGGGTTGAAATCCCAGCACTGTTGCTTATGAGTTTTGTGGCCTTGGTCAAGTTGCTACATATCTCCGTTCCTTGGTTTCCCCATTTTTAGAATGGAGGTATTCCTGACACCTTCCTCACTGGGTTGGTAAGAGAATTAGGTGTGTTCATGTGAATAAAGCACTTCCGTGGTGCAGTGTAACACCTAAAAGTGGTAAGAGTCCATTGTTGTTGTTGCTAGTAAGGTCAAACAATCCCAGCTCTGTATCCTGGCTCTGCCACCTGCAAATTGCCCAGCTTCTGCAGGCCTCTTGCTTTCTCATCTGTAAAGTGAGAGTAAGTCTGGTTAGATATAGTGTGTGCCCCCAAAGTCTTACTGCAGTCTCAAGCTTTAAATAGCCTGAAACTTGAAGTCTCAGTGTGGACCTGTATGAACTTCTGACACTCTGCTAGGCACTCAGCAGACACTGGCCATTGCCACGAGTGTCACTAGTGTGGATGATATTGCTGCTACACAGTGCAGCTTGAAGTTTGTGCTCTGGCTTTCTTCTGAGGAGCATGGATTTGGGAGAGTTTTCAATCGCATGTTTTCTAGAGGGACAGAACGCTTAGGGTTGGAACCCCAGCTCTTGCCCTTAGAACCGAGAGACCTTGGCCATCAGCTTCCTTATCTGCGAAATGGCCGTTAGTTCTATTTGCCAGTATCTGTTTCTCAGGATCAATGCCAGGATGGAAATGTGGAGAAAAGAAGGAAAAAAGCAGATGGTATAAATGGCAAAGAATTACATGAAATTGTAAGTAATTCTTATTAGCATTCAGGCTGGGAATTACCTATAATTGCTCCTGATCCAAGATGTTTTATCTGAAAGATGTACCTGGCAGAGGATCATTCAAGCCCCAGTCACCTGCTGCCCTCCTTTTAACAGTGATGCTGAGCATTTCTGAATCTCGGGATGTAATTATAATAAAGCTCCCATATCTCATTTATAAGTGACTCACTTCTGTCATTAATGGTTGTAGAGGACTCAGACACACACTCTTCGGGAACAATGCTGCTGATGCTGTCGGAGGGGGGGCCAGGATGCCTTGCCTCTTTTATGTGTTCATCCTCCCTGCTGTAATTCTTCAGTGATAATGCAGGGGGATCACATGGGCCAAGATCGAAGCTGACAGCTCTCAATTTGTGCAGCAGCTTGGATGGCGAGGGCCATTGAAACTTGCTGTTGCCAGCAGAATGCCTGTTAGAAACTATCACATCCCAACAGAGGAATGAGCAGAAGAGGTTGAGGAAGCTGCCCCCAGGGAGTACTTAAAAGCACAGACTCCAATGTCCAACAGACCTGAGTTTGAATCTTAGTTCTGCCAATGTATTCGCTGAGGTGTGATTTCTGGCTGTCTTTCCAACCATATTGTCAGCTCTAATAGAGCAGGGAGCACATCTGTCTTATTCACCAGGACATTCACAGCTCCTAGCACATAGAAGGTATTCGTGAATGTCTACGGAATGGATGAATATGTGAATGACAAATTGCTTAATTGGGCCTCAGCTTTCTCATTTGTAAAATGGGGCTAATATAGCACCCACCTTACAGGTTGCTGTGAGGACTGAATGAAGAAATGTTAAGAACAGAATAAACAGTCAGCAATGCCCCTGATGGTAAATAGATGGGCATAAGCAAGCAAGTTGGCTTAGTCTGGGACATTTAATTTTTTACCTACCCTTGGACCAACAAGAGACAAAAATACTAGTTGTAAGAATGTCCTGTATTTATACAGCACTCTGCAAAGAGCTTTCTTACTGGTTGACTTCTAACAAGTAGACAGAAATTATTATCCATGTTTTATAAGAGAAGAAACAGGTTCAGAGGGGTTGGTGAAATAAGTTACAGAGTTTAGAAGCAGCAGAAATTGGAATATAAATCCAGGTTGCTCTGATTTCTAAATACCAGCTGTTACACTGAGCTTTCCATTGCCCTCTAGAGGGTAGAAGGTGTAGTATTTAGTCTTCCATGAACATGGTATCTCTCTACTTATTTAGGATATTTTTAACATCTTTAACATCTCATGGCATGGTTTCCTAATTTTCCTTTGGTGTCTTTTATATATTTTGTTATATATATATATATTTCTATTATTTGATAATTTGTATGCTGTTATACATTTTTGATAGATAAATTAGTTGGTTACTTATTGGAGAAATATGCTTGCCTTTTGCATATTGATTTTGTATCCAGAAATCTTGTTAAACTCACTTACTATTTAAAAAAATGTATTTGTAGATTCTTTTGAAAACACCATATACAATTGTAAGAGGTACAAATAACAGTTTTGTTTCTTCCTTTCTAAGCCTTTTATTCTTTCCTTTTTATTCTTGCTTTACTGTCCGTCTAAGACCTTAGTACAATAATGAATTAAAGAAATGGCCAGGCGCAGTGACTCACACCTGTAATCCCAACACTTTGAGAGGCCGAGGTGGGTGGATCATCTGAGGTCGGGAGTTTGAGACTGGCCTGGCCAATATAGCAAAATCCCATCTCCACTAAAAATACAAAAATTAGCCAGGCATGGTGGTGCATGCCTGTAGTCCCAGCTACTTGGGAGGCTGAGGCAGGAGAATCACTTGAACCTGGGAGGCAGAGATTGCAGTGAACCGAGATTGCACCACTGCTCTCCAGCCTGGGTGACAGAGTGAGACTCCATCTCAAAAAACAAAACAAAACAAAAAGACAGTGGACATCTTGCCTTTTGCAACTCTTATGGAAGAGCTGTCCACATTTGATAATGAAGTATCATGTTTACTCTAGGTTTTTGGTAGATACTCTCTATCAGATTAAAGAAGTTCCTTTCTATTCCCAGTTTGCTGAGTGTTTCTTTTATTTTTAGTTATAAATGGAAATAGAGTTTTAACAGATGCTTGTTCTGCATCTGCCCAGATGGTCACATGATTTTTCTTTTTCAATCTGTTAACATGATGCATGACATCGACTTTTGCATTTCTGGAATGAACCCAATTTGAGTCATGCTGTAGCATCTTTATTGCCAGCTCATATTTACAAACCCTTTTGTTTAGTATTTTAAAATAATGAGTTCATGAGTGATATTTACCAGTGATTTCCTTTCTCATGCTTACTTTTCAGGCTTTGGTATCAAGGTTATGTTGGCCTTACAAAATGATGCAGGCAAGATTCCCACTTCTCTGTTCTCTGGAAGAGATTGCACAAGATGGGTGTTGTTCTTCCTTGAGGATTCAATGAAACTCCCCAGTGAGGCCCCCAGTGGATTGATGCTAACGTGGAGGGTAGGGAGAAAAGCCAGTTTTGAAGGAGGAACTTGCCACCAATCTGAGTCTCAGCCTGCCTCTGGTGGAAGTAAACAGAGACTGCTAACCTCTGTCCTGAGTGCCATGGGGAGAGCCCAACCTTGGCCTCTGGATGAGAGTTCTTCTAACCAGACATCCAGCTGAAAGGGACTCAGCCTAGGGTGAAACCTTAATATCTGCTGAAGTCTCCATCTGCTTCTAAAATTGCAGCCGCTGCAGGCAATATACCTGTATATTGTTATTCCCTGGCGGCCACAGATTGAGGGACAATCAGATTCCATTGACCATTCCTGTGCCAGTTTTTAGGTCAGGCTCTCCTTCTCTGTCACGTTATCAGTTTTTGTGGAATCTCCATATTAGGACCTAAGGACTATGCCCCTTTCTGCCAATTCATCTTTTCCCCACCCCCAGGATAACTAGATTTAAGCAAGTTTCTCAGCTGGAATCTTGCCTCAGTTCTCTTTTTAATAAAGTGCCAGGCACTGTCCTAACTTGGATCATCTCTCTTAACTCCCATAACAATGCTATGAGGTAGTTATATTATTCCTATTATTCAGATGGGAAAACAAGGTTTCTCATTGTCATCAGTTTAATGGTTTCATATTTTAGACTACATTACCACTCTCTAACCTATTTGGGTTTTGAAGAAAGATAAAAGTCTAAATTAATTTTCCTTCTCACATACTTAACCAATGGTCCTCATCCTGTTCCCCTCCCTGTTTATTAAATCTTTCTTCCTTTCCTTCCCACCTTTCTTTCCTACATCACCTGCAGCAGCACTAAATTACAATGTATATTTGGAGGCAGAACTACCAAATCACACTCAACTCCAGGGAACACCATTTGCACAGTTCTGTATCTTGGGCCTCAGGGCATGTAACCTGGAAACCCAGTCATTGACAGCAGATCTCTTTCTGAGCTGTCTGTTCTGAACTGTTGAACCGTCAGCTGATCTAATAGTTGACTATCAGACAGGGCCATGGCAAAAAACAGAGGGCACATCCCAACTGGGTGATTGAGAAAGGTTTTGATAAAGAGCCTGTTACCTTGTATAGACTTTGTGATCTGGGGAACTAACATAGGATAGTGTAGTACCCTAGGGTATCGATGGGAAGAGGAGAGTTGTTTCTGCCTCCAAGTTTGGAGGGGCAAGAGAAGGGAATAAACACTCAATGTCATTCTCCTCCTGCCCTGCCTGTGGCCAAACCCAATCAGAAGTGGGTAGACAGCAAGAGAGCCTTTGATGTGGTTCATGGGCACAGAGCACAGGAGGAGGACTGGAGATCTGTGCCATGCTGGTTTGATGATTGTTTGTAAAAGTTGTATTTTAATGCTAGCAAAGGCATCTACTTTCCCTTCTTTTTCCATCTCTTTCAAACTTTTCCAGGCAATTTTCACTTGGTTTGCTCTTTCAAGAGTGTTCCTTTTATTTACTTGCTAGCTTTTCTTTGTTCCTGGAGAGAATCACTAATCATCATTAAATAAGTACATCCTGCTGCCCCTTGCCCTTGGCCCAGGTGAGGCACAGTTCCACCACCAGCCCACACCTGTGGTCTGGAGAGTGTGTGGATGTGATTGTTGATCTCAGGCTCATATTGGAAGCCTGGTTTTCTTTCCTCTGTCCTTGGCGTCTGGCTGCTTGAGTGGTGGGGCCACCCTGATGAGCCTAACATGGGCCTCTGGTAGGGTCTGCATTCATAACACAGCGCATGGCACTCACAGACCTTTGAATGGAACGGCTTTCCAGGCATCTTGAAAGTGGTAAGAAACACTGGGCAAGGATAAGTTATTTTCCCTGTTGTATCAGGAGCTCAGTAAATATTTTTCAGTTGTTTATTGATTGATTCTCACAGCACTGGGTTTCACCAAGCCTTGAAAACCTCCATTAACAAGTCAGGAACTCAAGATGGAGTTTTCTCCCACTGGTCTCTCCTGTAGGTGGCGGTGGGAAGGGCTGATAAATAGCACTCCTCTGCCCAGCCTGAGCTCTGTACCAACAGAGAATGAAGACAAAAGGCAAGACCAGGCAGCCAGAGAACAAAATGTCATGGTTATTACTAATCAGAGTGACAGTGGAGCATGTGGGCTTGCAAACGCTGAAGGCCAGGATGGGCTGAGTTGCCTACTCAGGTACAGGCAGTGCTGGGCTCTACAGGGGGTGGCCCCTCCCTGTCCTTCCTGGGAGAGAGTGGAAAGGACGCATGCTCCCTGCAGGCACACTGGCTCCCAAAAGAAGGGGCTGAGTTATACTTAACCTATTTCATCTCTCAGATTCACTCATAGATATGGTCACCATGCAGGGAACCAGGGGAGGAGCCAATGAGGAGCTGGAGAGAAACCTGGGTTATAAGGTGATGATGCTCCTATTGAATGGCAGGATATATGAGGAATGGGCAAGAAGCATTTTCTTCTCCTTGGTGGGCGAGTGCGGGCAAGGGGGTTGGGGTGATCCAGAGGTCCTTAGCATCTGCTATTATCTGGACCAGCAGGGTATGGGAGAAATAGAGTCCCTGACCTTTCTGACCCTCCTGTCCTGATGACTGATGAACTACTATCTGTTGAGAAAGCACTCCAGGGCTTTCCATTTGTGATGTCACCTAGTCCTCAACAGCTCTACGAGATGCACATTCATGTGCCCGTTTTATAGATGAGACAACTGAGGCTAGAGCCATGGAGTAACTTATGCTAGAGTGTGACTGGGGAGACTAGGAACGAGGGTACTGCTGTCATCCAGATGGGAGAGGAGAGCCACTTGGACTGGCAGTGGCCACGGAGAGAAACAGATAGATTGAGACAGGTGTGGAGTCCATGCTTAGGACTGGACAGGTGGCTGTGTGTGGTGAGGCTGGATGGGCTGTTATGAGGAGGCAGGGTTAAAGCAGTGTCTTGGGTAATTTGTGGTTATTCTTGGGTTTTGTTTTGTTTTTTGTAAAATAGATGTGACCCTCCTAGGCAAAGATTATTCAAAGAATTAAGAATTCCACAGGCACCACCACATCTGCACATCTTAGTGGAGCTGAAGCTGCTGCTCACTTGCTCTTAATTGGAAGTGCTAGCTGGAGCATGCTTAGGGGGAATTAAAACGTGCAGACCTGGAAGAGGTCTAGCTGGGAAGGAGATCCTGAGACAGCCTCCCCCACTGCCTTCTTGCCCTTCTGATCACCTTAGAGGTGGTCACTGCTGCATCCCGCTGCACCGCCATGTTTCCCAAGGTCCTCCCCACTGTGCATCTCCCCATCCCAGCCTCAACGTAGGCCTCCTCCTCCTTCTGCATGCCCAACACAGGCTTCTCTATCTCCAGGCAGCCCCCTCCTATCCCCAGAGGTCCCTTTCCCAGGGACAGATCTGACCGTTTCACTTTCCTGCTCAAAATCCAGTGACATCCTCTGCAGCCATTAAATAGAAGGAAACCTGAATTGTACCATCTGGAAAGATGTCCGTGATAAATGCATTGGACAAGAGCAAGTGGCAGAATGACCTGGCCAGTCTCAGAAGGCAGAGCACAGTGGTCAAAACATGAGCTTGGAGGCTACAATGAGTTTGAACCCGAGCTCTACCACTTAGTCACTGTATGACCAGGAGCAAGTTCTGAATTTCTCTGTGCCTCAACTTCCTCATCTGTGAAATGGGAATGATAATAGTCCTCACCCCTATAAAGTTGATATGTCAAATGTGCTAGTCCAGTGCTGCTCCTAGTAGCATCCAATAAACACTAGTTATTACATTAGCATATAAGTACATGTGAACACATATAATCATAGGTCACATTGATGCCTATGATTATATGTGTTCTCATGTATTTATATACACCTCTCTCTCTTTTCACCTCATTCTTCAGGACTCAGAGGCATTCTCTTTCAGGAAGTCTTCCCTGAACACCCCCCACCCCTAAGGCTGAATTAGGATCCTTCTCTGGCCTTACAGCACCCCCCGACTCACATCTTCCATACATGTCCTTATTGTCACCATCGGTCCCCCCGTGGCTGTGAACAGTTTGAGGACATAGGCTGTAACTGATTTCCCTCCATATCCCTGGTATCCATCGATGTGTGAGGAACATAGTGCACCCTCTGGAGATACTTGTTGAATGAATGAATGAATGAATGAGCAGGACTTTGAAACATAAGGGATCAATGGGTAAAGATGTGGAGGGAAGACAGCCAGGTATAGGGGATGGCCTGAGCCAAGGCACAGAGGTAGAAAGGGATGCTCCAGAAGGAGCACACGGCCAGGGCTGGCCATGCCTTAGACAGTGACAGAGAAGTTAACAGGAAGTAATTAAGATGCTCAAGGGGGGCAGGGGCCAAAGGAATGTTCTGTGCAAAGCAAGGAAAGGAGATGTGATAGGGTGGGCGTGAAGAAGGAAGGGATGGATTGAGCGACAGTGTTGCTTCTTTCATTTAAATCCTTATCCCCCAGGCTGGGTTAGATGCTTCCATGACACCATGCACTCATCAGGATGTAAAGTAAATACCTGGTTTACCTGTATCTACCACCAGGCTGGAAACTCCTCGAGAGATGGAAATTGATGGTGTTTTTTTGTTTTGTTTTTCTAAAAATCTTGTACACAAAGATAAACTATTTCCTCCTGCATGCCTACTTTTTCTCTGCCACGTAGGGCTACAGATGTAGATGGTGTT
The DNA here is from genome assembly GCF_001698545.2 of Rhinopithecus bieti. Taxonomy (NCBI): domain Eukaryota; kingdom Metazoa; phylum Chordata; class Mammalia; order Primates; family Cercopithecidae; genus Rhinopithecus; species Rhinopithecus bieti. Next base: position 364,742 of record NW_016819103.1, read on the forward strand.
GAGCATTCTGATAACTGGATATTAATAGAAATTACTCCAGTTCTTGCAGAAATAGAAAATGTATAGCTTCTCCAATTCAATGGAACCCATTCTGTCAACCCTACTTCCTTTACTGAGTCCTTGAATCAGCTGGAAACAGAAACAGCAGTGCAGTTCACTCCCGGGTCAGAGGCAGATGCAGGCCTTTTGAGCAGTGACCCACCGAAGAAAAAGTTCTCACTGAATTTCTTGGTGCTGAACCAAATGAACTTGAACTGCTTGCCACACCCAACAGGGAAGGGTCCCAGCAGCAAGGTGCAGGAAGGTAAAACAGGAGTTGGAGTCTGTTCATGGTGATCATGTGCCTACTGTGCGGTGGGGATGCTGTAAAGACACAGCTGCTGCCCTTACAGGTGACAGAAGTGAAGAAGACAGCTGCTAGGCCAGTAACAACAAAGCAGGATGTGACATTCTCATATGAGAAAGCACAGTGCTAAGAGTCTCAGAGAGGCTAAGTGACTCACCTAAAGTCACACAGCTCATAAGTAGCAAAGTTGAAATGGAGATCCTTGACTCCTTTACACTGTGCCGCAAAGCCCATCAAGGTGTGATGCTAGCTGCCTGAAACATTTGGGGCAATAGCCCAGCATTTTGTAATCCTTCTCATTCTCTGCTTGTTATCTCACATTGCAATCATCCATTAATTCCCTCCACCTATAAAGGTCAAAAGTGCCTATTTCTAGGTACCGGGCATATATCCTTTTTCCTGAGTTCCAGGCTGGATAACAGGAATGAGTCCCAAAACTAATCCTTGAGTTTCTGATATTGAGTGCTCCCTCATACCCAGAGATTTAGGGGTTTTTTTATGCACATGCAAGAAGAGAAGAAAAAGCAAATGAACAATTAGCTCTGTAGACTGAAGTACAAACTTTGAGGAAGTTTCAGGGATTTGAACATTCAAGGTTTGGAACTGACATTGGGCCGGGTTGCCCCATCAGTGCCAAGAATCGTTATGGTGACCTCACTGTGCCAGCTCTGAATACAGAGGGCTTTCTCTGCGTTGGTCACTAGGAGAAACCTCTCTCTGGAATCAAGCATTTTTCTGATGAATGCGTTTTCCTTCCTTTCATCCCAGACACAGAGCTGTGTGTCTATCTGTGCACTAAATGTTACTTTGAAAACACTGCAATTTGGAGCTGATCTCGGCTTCTGTGCTTATTAGTTTGTAATATTGCCCTCCCAAGTTTTCTTGGCATCGCTTAACACGGAGAAAGGGAATAATGGTGCATATTGAGCATCTCCTGTGTGTTGGGCTTTGTGCTGAGAACTTTATATTTGTCGCTTCCTTTGCTCCCCTAGACAACCTTGTGAGGTCAGGACTATGATGATCTGCATCTTGGCCCTAATCAGGACCCATAGGATCTCTGCACCCTGGGCCCTCCACACTAGGCAACCAGCCCTTCCCAGACACATCTTGTGCATCCTCATCACTGCTCACATATGCTCCCACCTTCTCAGCCCGCACAAACCCCAAGTCTACAACATTGAGTTGTAGACTTAAAACAAGTGAATTCTGGGGTATTTTTAAATTGTGATAAAATATATGTAACAACATGAGTGAGTGCTAAAATATGTGAATTGTTACCCCATGAAGCTACTGAAAAAGAAAGACAAGAAGGGAAGAAATGCTCTTCCCAAGTTCCCCAGTTCATGCACATACGAAATAACTCTCCTCTCTTCTCCACTCCACCGTTCATTCAACAACATTTATTGAGCACCTCCGGTGTATGAGGTGCTTCTCTAGGCACATGGGATTCCTGCAGAACAGAACGGACAAGCATTCCTGCCCTGGTGAGGCCTACATTCTATTTTCTGGCTTCTCCAGGCCTGCGACATCTACTGTCCCCTGGATTCTCCAGGCTGTGACATCTGCTGCCCCCTGGCTTCTCCAGGCCCGTGACATCTGCTGTCCCCTGCATTCTCCAGGCCCATGACATCTGCTGTCCCCTGGCTTCTCCAGGCCCACAACATCTGCTGTCGCCTGGATTCTCCAGGCTGTGACATCTGCTGTCCCTTGGATTCTCTAGTTCCATGGCATCTGCTGTCCCCTGGCTTCTCCAGGCCCGTGACATCTGCTGTCCCCTGGATTCTCCAGGCCCGTGACGTCCACTGTCCCCTGGATTCTCCCGGCCCGTGACGTCTGCTGTCCGCCGATTCTCCATGCCCGTGACGTCTGCTGTCCCCCAATTTTCCAGGCCTGTGACATCCTGCTGTCCCCTGGATTCTCCCAGGGGCCCGTGACGTCCGCTGCCTCCCTGGATTCTCCCGGCCCGGACGTCCGCTGTTCTGGATTCTCCCGGGGCCCGTGGACGTCCGTGTCCCCTGGGATTCTCCCGGGCCACGTGACGTCGCTCGCTGTCCACCGATTCCCACCGGCCCGTGACGTTCTGCCTGTCCGCCCGATTCTCCACGGCCCCTGCTGACGTCTGCCTGTCCCCCGATTTTCCAGGCCTAGTGACATCTGCTGCTCCCCTGGATTCTCCCGGCCCGTGATGTCCGCTGTCCCTGATTTCTCCCGGCCCCATGGACGTCCGCTTGCGTCCCCTGGATATCTCCCGCGCCCGATGACGCCGGCTGCATCCCCTGTGATTCTTCCTGGCCCTGTGACGTACTGCTGCTCGCCAATTGCTCCACGCCCTGACGTTCTCGCTGTCCCCGTATCTCTCCAGGCCCGCTGACATCTGCGTGTCCCCGCCGATTTTCCGAGGCCCTGTGACATTGCCTGCCCTTCTCGACCCTGCGTTCCGCTGTTAAGCCGTGCCCGAGCCCCTCGCGCCCCTTGGACTTGCTGTCCCTGGATTCTCCAGGCCCGTGACATCTGTCCCCTGGATTCTCCCGGCCCATGACATCTGTCCCCTGGATTCTCCTGGCCCGTGACATCCGCTGTCCCTGGATTCTCCAGGTCCATGACATCTGCTGTCCCCTGGCTTCTCCAGGCCTATGACATCTGCTGTCCCTGGATTCTCTAGGTCCATGACATCTACTGTCCCCTGGCTTCTCCAGGCCCATGACATCTGCTGTCCCCTGGATTCTCCTGGCCTGTGACATCTGCTGTCCCCTGGATTCTCCCAGCCTGTGACATCTGCTGTCTCCGGATTCTCCAGGCCCGTGAAATCTGCTGTCCTCGGATTCTCCAGGCCCATGACATCTGTAGTTCATGGTTTGTGCAGCCTCACGGTTTTTGATTTCTGCCCCTGAGCCCAATCAACTGGTACCTCCCTGCATGTTTCACATTCAGCCTCCTAAGAGGGAATTTGTTTAGTTCAGTCAGCCAGTATGCACTTGGCTGGAAATGTTGCCGTAGGCTGCCTGTCAATAGCCTGTGAATGACTGTGTTTGGGCAGGTGCTCATGGGCGGTCCAGTCCTCAGTAACGGGGTCATGACATCACGTGCTCAGCTTTCCTCAGAGGGAGGCTTGGGGCCCAGCAGGCCTTGCCCATTCACTTGACAAGTATTTATCAACAGTTAATATTTTCTCTGCCCAATAGGTGTCAGGGATTGTTCTGGGTGCTGAGATACAAGGATGAACAAGGAGGGAGAGCCTGCCTTCTTAGGGCTTTCATTTCTGCAGAGGGACATGCAGGAGAGGAATCAAGATGTGAGGAGAAATGCAGTGGTAAAGATGAGCAAACAGCATGTGGAAGAATGGGAAGGGTCCTTCTACGTAGGGTGGGATGGGCAACGTTCGAGTCAAGGGAGGATTGAAGCATGCATGCCTGTATGTCAGGGGAAAGCATTCTGGGCAAAGGGGACAGCAAGGCCCAGCTAGAAGGGGTTTGGAATGTTCCAGAAAGAGTGAGGAGACCAGAGGGGCTGGGTGCAGTGAGTGAGGGTGAGTGTAGGAGATGAGGTCAGAGGTCACAGGGCCAGACATGGAGGGCATTGTCGGCCACTAGGAGGACTCGGCTCTTATTCAGAAGACACTGAGTGCCTCAGGGTTCTCAGCCTGCAAGGATACCATGGAATGTGTGGATGCACAGAGGAAGCGGGGGACCCTACTGGAGGCCAGTGCTGTCCAAGCCAGGATGGCAGGGGCCTAGGCCGGGGTACAACGTGGAGGTGGTGAGAAGCAAAGAGCTTCCAGGTCTGTTTCAAAGGCAGGACTGAGCGTAAGGGACATCTCTCTGATGCACTTGCCCCCAGTCACCCCGGTGGACGCAGGCACTCCTGCCGCACGGTGCCACAGTGGGTTGCCTCATCTATAACATGAGTGTAATCATTGTGTCTGCGTCCTGGGGTGGCAGTGAGCATGCAGGGCCCTAGCAGGACTCCTGGCACAAAGCGGACACACAATGATGAGAGGTGCTCCTGCTGTGAGAACTCTGAGGACGGGGGGAGCAGGCTGTATGTAAAGAACTCCTCTAATATGGGGTGTGCCCCATGGATTTGGGGCACCCCCTAGCCATGCCCCATCCAGGAACCCAGGAATGAGGTCTCTCTGGTTGGAAATGAAGGGAGAGACCCGTTTACTGAGCTCCAACCAGGAGCCTGGGGTTTTCTCCAACTTATTTAAATCCCCACAGCCCCGCAGAGCAATGGGACTTCCAGTCCCGTTTTGTAGAACCTGGGGGAATGCAGGGATTTACCCACAGGCCTGCAGCAAGGAGCTGAGCTCAGGCCTGAACAACTGACCCCTAGCCACAGGGCAGGGTGGTGTAGTGATTAGAAGCCTGGGCTTGAGGTCTGCAGGAATCTGAGTTTGAATCATGGCTCTGCCACTGATTGTCTGTGTGACTCTGAGCACGTCCCTTCTCTCTGTGCCTCAGTCTCCTCATCTGTGGAATAGGATCATACTGGGCTCCTCGCCTGGTCGGGGTGAGGAGTAAGGGAGGTGATGGATGTAGTGTCAGACATAACCCATATGTGGGTGCTTAATGGATAGGAGCTCCCTTCCCTCACCCCCAGGCCTATGTCTTGGACTCCTGCATGGCATCCCTGCCAGCAGTTTGAAGTAGATGCCTCATTGCCAACTGCTGTCATGGAAACGAAGAGATGGGGGAAGTAGGAGAGGCCCGGAGGAGTGAGGAGGGGCCATCATTCCATCGCTCACACCCCGGCCCACTTTATCCAGCTCACTATAACTGGGAGGGCTCAGAGCACAGAGTGGGGGTGGGAAGACAAAGTAATGGAGGGGGCAAAGGCTGGTTGGGGCCTTTGTTCCTACAGGGAGTGTGGGGTAGGGAGCACCCGCTATGAGGCTTGGGCAGGCTGGAGCCCAGATGTGACTCATTCTAGAAATCCTCGTCCATTGGCTCTTCTCTCTGCACTCTTCAAGAGGCAATACATCCTATTTCCCTTTGATAAAGCTCCCCATCCCATCTCCATCAAGACGAAGCTGATGAGCCTTCCGGTTACTTTTGTGATTCAGTATCCATGTGAGTTGCTGCCTTGCAGACAAGAACTGTTCGGGTTTGGACCCGGTCTTCCTCTTCCTCATCCAGGTGTCCTTCAATAACTAGTTCCATTTTTGACACCTCATACTTAGAAAAGGGTCCCATGCCCCTTCTCCATGCCCCAGCCCTCTGGGACCCCGTCCCGCAACTCTTACTGTCTCCTCCTCCCCACCGTGTACAACCCTTATTAGGCCCGCCTCCCTCACTAGGAATGCAGATTCCAGCTTTGCAGGCCTCAGAACTCAACAGAAGGGTGGCTTGGAGCAGCCCAGAGCTGAGTTGGAATCCCTGCTCTGCCACCACGAATGAGCTGTGTGACAGGTGAATAACCCCTCTGAGTCTCAGTGTTTTGATCTGTTCAAGGGGTTGAAAACTGGAGCTGCTTTCCATGAGTTAGCCCAGGCCAAGCTCCTGCAGACTGTAGTATCATGATTGTCATTTCATGCCTTTTTAAAACTCATGAACAAAGAAGGAAGCAGAAAAGCAAACTGCAAACATGCTTTGTTTATAAAATTAAGTTATTTCTCTTAGAGATGGAAAGAGGCTGCTGAACTCTTCCCTTGGAGGAGATGTCGCCAGCTTTGGATAAGCTCGCCACACGTTTATTTGTGAACCTACTGTGTGCCACACCCCACACTGGGCAGTGGGAAGATAAATGGGGACAAGGCATGCTCCGTGCTTTTGAACCTGTGGCCTGGTGGGGAAGGCAGACCCGGAACAGGCAGTGTAGGCAAGGAGTCCACTATGATCCTGTTCCACAGATAAGGAGATCAAGGCACAGAGAGGGGAAGGGACATCTCAGAGTCACACAGCCAGTCAGTGGCAGAGCCAGAATTCAAGGTAAGTATCATAGTCAGATGAACACAAGGGTTACGAGCACACAGAAGTTGGCAGGGAGCACTTATCTCAGCCTGAAGACCCTGGGAAAGTCCCCTGGAGGAGGAGGTATGCCAAGAAAATTTCAAAGAGGAATAGAATTTAATTCAGTTAAGTAAGGTGAGAAGGGCTTTCAGGCAGGAGGTATAGTTGAGAACAGTACAGTGGTCTGAAAAAGGATAGTGTGTGCAGGAGGCCATGAGGAGATAGGTTAAAGTCAAGCATGAAGTGAAGGTTAAGGGCAGGGTTGTGGGAGATGAACAAACTAGAGAGAGAAGCAGGGTCATATTGTTGGAGGACCTTTCATAGTTAGGGATTGCCTACCTCCCTGTCTTTTTCTAACCTAGAATCTCTTCATCGAAATGAGTCTGCTTAAGGGACAACAGGAGACTAAAAGGAGTTACAGGGTTTTGGGGTTTTTTCTTTTTTTTTCTTTTTTCTTTTTTTCTGAGACAGAGGCTCACTCTGTCGCCCAGGCTGCAGTGCAGTGGCGCGATCTCAGCTCAGTGTAACCTCCCACACCCGGGTTCAAGCAATTCTCGTGCCTCAGCCCCCCAAGTAGCCAGGACTACAGGCGTGCACCACCACACCTGGCTGATGTTGCATTTTTAGTAGAGACAGGGTTTCACCATGTTGGCCAGGCTGGTCTCAAACTCCTGACCTCAAATGATCCACCTATCTTGGTCTCCCAAAGTGCTGGGATTACAGGCATAAGCTGTGGTGCCTGGCCAGGGTTGTAGGGTTTTGACTGCCCATTCATTCTCTGGGATCTTGCCCATCATGCAGTGGTCCCTGCTGCACCAATGTGACTCAGGAGCTTTTTTTAAGAAATGCAGAGTCCCAGGCTCTACCCCGGAGCTGCAGAATCAGAATCTACATTTTAACAAGCTCCTGCCTTACAGACTGAAATGCACTGGGCTAACCCATGCAATGCCAAGAAGCATTGAGACATCTGCCTCTGGCATCCTGGCAACGATGAACTTCTCACTCTTCAAGCAGTCCAGGACCCCTGAATAACCATGTGTCATGGGTCTTAGAGGACTAGGAAGGGACTTCCCCAACTCTGGGACTGCTCTCAAAAGATGTCTGAACCCCTTTTATTACCTCCCTGGGTTCCTTGGTAACACGTGTCCCTATCTCTGTTGTCTCATCGGAAGCAGGATGAAGTAGGATATCTAAACTCAACTTGCTTGCTTACTCAGTAAGGGGAAAACTTCTTTCTCTGTTCCGTGTTATGGTCTCCAGAGAAAATATATTTGCACAGGGGATTTTGTAGGTGCTATTTGGCTGCTTCTATGAGCTGATTTATCTTCAAGAACAGGGCACCTAGACCTTGTGTGGTATCACTTGTGTCACAGCCTATGTTTGTTCATTTGTGTTCTCTTGAGAAAGGGAAAATGATGACACAGTCTCCCCAATTTCCAAAGACCTTGAAAACCAGGCCAAGTGTTTTGGATTTTTGCCGGGGCACTAGAGAACCAGTGAAGAATTCTGAGGAAGGCAGTGTCAGCTTCAATGTTGTTTATGTAGACACCACTCTGCCAGCAATGAGGGAGTGGCAATGAGAGTCTGGAGATCTCAGGGTGGAGGTGCAGGGGCCCAAGTGGGAAAGATAAGGCCTGGGTCTGGGCAGTGGGCCCATTGGGTCAGACTGCCCCAGCCCTTAGAGGGCCCCTGCTTTCTCCTACTAAGCAGGCAGTGGCTTCAGGAATTCTGAATTCATTTTCTGTTTCATCTGCTGAACACTCACGCAGCAGATAAGCTTAAAGCAACAATTTAGAACTGAGAATAGAAATTGGAACTCTCTGTGGGTCATATGTGACCCATGAAGTCATCTATTTAGATCTGAACAATGTGGGAGCTGCTTGCTAGAACCTCGACCTCTCCTGGCAACCCCTCCTCATGCCTATACCAGCCCCTGGGGACTCAGGACCCCCAGACCCAGCTGAGAAGGGGAAGAAAAAGAAGCAAGGCCTTGAAAATACTTTTGTGACTTTTGGCGAATCTTCTGGGAGCAAACTAAAGCAGTGTTTCCCAAAGTCCCTCCGTGGGGCCCTGGATGAAGAGGTTCCCTGGCTGAATAAGCTTGGAAATGCTGAATATCACATGCCCTTCTTAGGGACTTGCCATACTTAGTAAAGTTGCCATACTTAGTAAAGGTGCCATACTTAGTAAAGGTTTGGGTCAGACAGTACCTGGCTTTGAATCTCAGCTCCACCATTTACTGTATGATCTTGGAAAATGAACTGTTCCTGGGTTGATTCATTCTCCTTGTCTGTAAAATGGAAATAATGATCATGCTGATGAAATAAAGTTATGATAATTACTGACATAATACATAGCACATGTCTGGCACATTACGAAATAGTCAAGAAAGGGTAGCTGTCAAATAATAAGTATATATATATACACACATATATATATACACACACACATATATATATATGGGTTTTGTTTTGTTTTGTTTTTTGAGACGGAGTCTCGCTCTGTCACCCAGGCTGGAGTGCAGTGATACGATCTTGGCTCACTGAAAGCTCCGCCTCCCGGGTTCACACCATTCTCCTGCCCCAGCGTCCAAGTAGCTGGGACTACAGGTGCCCGCCACCACGCCCGGCTAATAATTATATTTTTGATATTTATTATTAGATTATCCTTTATAAAAATGTATTTTAAATATACAAATTAAAATATATAAAATCAGTTTTTGTTTTACTCTTAACGGCTCTGAGAAGTCCTGCAGTAAAATCTGTTTGACTTAACTCAATGTTTGTGAATTTATTTGATCTTGGAGTCCCTTTTTTCATATAACATAGAGGAATTTCCTGATGAATTCATCTTCTGTGGGACTCACTTAGAGAAATACTGATTTTGTGTTTTAGAAACAGTTTGGGGAGGCCAGTGTGTCAGGATTCAGTCCAAACAGATTCTTCCAGGTGTAAAGAGTTGTGTTTCAGCCTCAGTTCTTTCTTCATTTCCTCTTCCCGCAAGAATGCCACTCAGGCATGGGATAACCACGCCAGAATTGTAGGGCTAGGGGTGAGGGGTAGGGCTTGAAGATCTAGTTCCGCCCTAGGAAAACTCCTACTCATCCTTCAATACCCCATTCCAATGTTAACTTCTCAGAAGCCTTCACATCTTGCCCAGGCAGAATTAGTGGACCATTCCCACAACCCTCAAGGCCCACAACCTCCAGTAGAAACCTCACAATCAATATGTACCATATTGAACTGTAGTTATCTGTTACGTGACTGTCTCCCCAACTAGACTGTGAAGCTCTTTAGGGAAGCATCATGTGCGCATCATCTCAGTAATACCCGCTAGCACTTGATCAAGACCGGATTCCATGGCTTACCTTCTGGGGATCTCTAATAACTCAGCTAGGGTAGGAGGTGTGAGGAGATAGCCCTAGGTCTTCTAAAGGTACAAGAGGCCTTCTCAGTGCCAGCAACTCTGCTGACTCCCAGAGCCTTATGGGAAGAATCAGAACTGGTTCCCTCTGATTGTCAAAGGTGTGGCTTAAGGTCTTTCTGGGGTCTCTGAATGCAGAGGCCCAGAAGGCAGGAGATGGTGCCTGTTGGGACTTCTTTTGACATGGACTTGTTTTGAGAAGAGAAAAACATAGCTTCTGTGGTGAAAAGGCAAAGGAACGACTTAAAAAACAAAAAACAAATAAAACTCCCAATCTCCACTCCAAAGTTCATATACCAGTGACTGTAAAACTGGTGGCGTGTTGAGAGTTAGGTCCATGGATGTTTAATCTTGGAGGAAGATAATTGTCTCCAGTGCTCTGAAGGCTGGGGGTGCCCCTCGTGCACAGGGACTGGAACCTGGGAGGCTGCTCCCAGCTGGCCCCCACAGCCTCGGGATTCAGCCCAGGGCATGCCAGGGCCCCAGCGGTGCTGGTGGAAAGAAGCTGGAAGCCAATGCCGGGTCTGGGTAGCTGTTGGGCAATAGACTCCCTCCCTCCCCGCCGCCGCCCCCACCTCTTCTACCCAGGGCAACATTAGTAAAGAAACAATGGGCCCTGGGGCCGGGCGCAGTGGCTCACACCTATAATCCCAGCACTTTGGGAGGCCGAGGCGGGCGGATCATGAGGTAAGGAGATAGAGACCATCCTGGCTAATATGGTGAAACCCCATCTCTACTAAAAAAAAAATACAAAAAATTAGCCAGGCGTGGTGGCAGGTGCCTGTAGTCCCAGCTACTTTGGGAGGCTGAGGCAGGAGAATGATGTGAACCCGGGAGGCGGAGCTTGCAGTGTGCCACTGCACTCCAGCCTGGGCAACAGAGCAAGACTCCATCTCAAAAACAAAAAAAAAGAATGGGCCCTGGATTCAGGCCTGGATCCAACAGGTTCCCACTTGGGGTGTCTTGCTTTCACGGTTCATGTGGATCAGGACCCCTCTCCCCATCAGTGTTTGGTGATACAGGATGCTGAGCCAGGATACAGTAGACAGGAAGTGGGAGGGCAGGGCTGGGGTTGGGACACTAAGGGTTGGTCAGGTCTCAGGGTCCCAGCTGGGGAGGATTCCTCAGAGAAATAACAACAAAAATAATAATGATAATAGCAGCTTCTGCTACTGACCACTTAACTTGTGCCATTCAACCCTTTGAAGTAGGTATTTATCCCCATTTTGCAGATGAGGAAGGTAAGGATCAGCAAGATTATTCAGATACCCCCAGGTCATTTAGCTGGTAAGCAATAGAGCTGGGTTTCAGATTTCGGTCTTTCTGGCTCCCAAACTCTGTCTCCTGACCATTAGGCCATCCTGCCTGTATCCCAGGGGGAGTGGGATGGGCTCCCAGTTGTATAGTTTATGCTATGGGTCTGAATCCTTCAAACCCAGTGTCCCTTTTATAACAAATAGTTTGCAAAGCCCTCTTCACATCCTGAAATGCAGTTAATAGATTATATAATCCACCTACAAATACCAAAAACAATAGTCGTAATACTAATACACTAACCACACAGTAAAGGAGAAATAAAAGGAAAACCATTTGTAATAAAATAAAATAATAATACATATTTCACTATGTAAGTACTTGGGCTGCCTACATTGGAAGATTTTCTGAAGCAGTCAGATCCTGTAGCCACATCTAGAATCAAGTTAACACAGAGCTACAAATGCAGATGGATACACACATACGTCGAATCAATAACTCAAACACCAACAAGGGACTCAACCCATGGTGAGGCCCTGAACAAAACCATGTATCATCTTCCCTCAAGTTACATGACCAGAGCAATCTTAGAAAATTCAGAATAGGCCGGGCATGCGGGCTCACGCCTGTAATCCTAGCACTTTGGGAGGCCAAGGCGGGCAGATTGTCTGAGCCCAGGAGTTCTAGACTAGCCTGGGCAACATGGCAAAACCCTGTCTCTCTAAAATAAATAAATAAATAAATACAAAATTAGCCAGGCATAGTGGTACACACCTGTAGTCCCAGCTACTCGGGAGGCTGAGGTAGAAGGATCACTTGGGCCCGGGGAGGTTGAGACTGCAGTGAGATCGTACTACTGCACTCCAGCCTGGGTGACAGAGTGAGAACCTGTCTCAAAAAAAAAAAAAAAAAAGAGAGAGAAAGAAAATTCAGAGTAGATTAAAACTATGTAATGAGTTTTTGTGTTTACAGGTAAATGGAATGATGGACTCTGGTCTCAGATAATTGTAAAAAAATTTTCTACTCACCTATAGTCCAGGGAACATTTGAAAGGTGGACAAGATAAAGGACAATTCTTCTCCAGAGGCCAGTTGTGCCCCCCATATCATTGTGATAATCCAAAACGCCCCCTCCCGCTATTTCCAGATGCCTCAAGGAAGGTGGTACACCCCGCCCCATTGTGCACCGTTCTCCTAGGCTAACTTGGGGTGGGGTGGAGTCTGAGGATTTGTGAAGCAGCTGGGCACCAATGGTACCCACCCCTCCAACACACACTGTGAACTCCAGGGCTCTGGCTACTGCTCCAGGTATGGCCCACTAGCAGACCTGAAGGTGACCAGTGTCTCTGGTTGGCTCAGGAAATGGGCGGGCTAAGCCTACAGCCAATCAGGATTAGGGAAGGGAGAGGAAAAATTAGTGACTGTTGCATGTCTCCTCTCTGCCAGGCCCAAAGTCATGCTGCTAATAATAAAATAATAGAATTTGAAAAGGACGATCTCACTCCAAATGAGATGCCTCATACTTTACTTTTAAAAATTAAGATAGTAGGTTGAGCATGGTGGCTCACGCCGGTAATCTCAGCACTTTGGGAGGCCGAGGTGGGTGGATCACTTGAGCTCAGGAGTTTGAGACCGGCCTGGCCAACATGATGAAACCCCGTCTCTATGAAAAATACAAAAATTAGCTGGGCATAATGGCACACACCTGTAATCCCAACTACTGGGGAGGCTGAGGCATGAGAATCGCTTAAACCTGGGAAGCAGAGACTTTGGTGAGACAAGATTGTGCCACTGCACTCCAGCCTGAATGATGGAGTGAAACTCTTGTCTCAAAAAAAAAAAAAAAAAAAAAAAAATTAAGGTTGTAGTCAGGTGCAGTGGCTCACTCCTATAATCCCAGCATTTTGGGAGGCTGAGTAAGGTGGGAGGATCTCTTGAGGCCCAGGAGTTCAAGACCAGCCTGGACGACTGAATGAGACCCTATCTAAATAATAAATAAATAAATACATACATACATATATACATAAAGTTAAGCTTGTAATTTTAGAGACTAATAGCATGGGAATCTAGAGATAGTGTCATGCAGTGCCTAGCGCATAACCAGGACTCAACTACAACCCCAGACCTACTACCCATCAGCCAAGTAACCTTTGAAATGTACCTCCCTCATTCTTTTGCTGATGAACTCTTGTGCATCCCTCAAGAACCAACTCAAACATCACCTCATTCGTGAATTATCCCCGTTTCCTCCAGGGGGAAGGAGTGTCCTCCCCTCTGGGCTTCTGCACTCACATTCATAACTCTCACTACAGCACTCGTCCCCCTGAGGTGTGATTCCTGCCGTGTCTATCTTCCCTGCCAGATGCTGAGCTCCTTGAGAGCAGAGATTTTGTCCAATTTATCTTAAGGCTTCCAGCCCCCTTCCCTCCAGTGCCCAACACAGTGCTGGCCTAGTACATCCCCGGCATTAATCAATGCAGAACGAATGAATGTGTGATGGAATGAATTCACTTTGCTTACTAAGTTGCTCACGGAGCAGACCCTTTGTGCTGAGTGACTATGTGGAGCAGGTCACAGTCACCTGGGATTCACCAACTATTGATGGCCTCTCTCCAAACAGCAGATTCTCACTTGGCACAAAGGCAGGAGTCAGAGTGTTCTTGCTGCCACCCCGCCTCCCTCTGAAGAGATTCGTCCAAGAGTTCCATCGGTGGGGTTTCTTCCCAACAGGCATGAAGGCTGCCATCATCTCTGTTATCTGGGTTCATCCACTCCCAAACCAGAGCTTCCAGCAGCAGAGAAGAGGTAGTGTGATGACATTTAGATCCAGGCCATGGAGGGAGGGTGCTGCTTGCCTAACCCTGTCATTGTCCTTCAGCTCCCATCACTCTATCCCATGCATACTTTGTTCCTCTCTTGTCCCCTCTGGGGCCCGGGTTCAGGTCCCTCACCAGCTTCTGACTGCTGCGCACAGCCCTCCTTTCCTTCTCTTTCTAGCTCATCATCCTTTCCCCTGTGACTCACACATTGGGAATTTCTGCCAAGCTTAGCCTATGGATGATCCTTCTTGAAGAGGCTGGGGACTTGATGGGCTTTGGGGACAAATGTGGTTTCAAATCCCAGGTCCCTTATTTCCTCGTTAAATGCCTGGAGGTGACAGTGTTAGTATTCTGCCTAAAGCTCTTCCAACCTGGCTGTACCTTTGCCTCCAAAGGCATGCACCTGTGATCTTTCTGAAGCGGGGAGCTGTGAGGCTGGGAGCCATTTTGCCTGCAAGTGTAGAGTTCAGAAATGCCCAAGAATTTCCACCTTCCACCCCACCCCCCTGCGGCCTTTGAGTCCAAGGGCATGAAACCCCACCTCTCTTGCCTTGGTTGGGCCAACTCCAAGCTGTGAGTTACACTTCAGGGTCCTCCTGCAGGATGACGCAGGATTTTACTCACCACCCAGACCCTTTCTGCTTTCTCCAAGAGCCCTTCCTTCATATGTCCCTTGTCTCTGGGGTGGCGTCTGGGGAACCTGAGCTAAGACAGTGACTTGGGTAAATCACTTCACCTCTCAGAGCCTCAGCTTTCTCCCTTATAACTGAGAGTTAGGAATTCATACTTTTTAGAGGTGTCGGCAGGATTAAGTAAAATAGTGCACATAAACTGCCTGGCATGTAGTAGGTCCACAGTTCCTTTAATGATCCCTCTTTTCAGAAGAAAGTCAGCCAGGCGGGGCACGGTGACTCACGCCTGTAATCCCAGAACATTGGGAGGCCGAGGCAGACAGATCACCTGAGGTCAGGAGTTCAAGACCAGCCTGGCCAACATGGCGAAACCTGTCTCTACTAAAAATACAAAAATTAGCTGGGCGTGGTGGCGCACACCTATAATCCCAGCTACTTGGCAGGCCGAGGCTGGAGAATCGCTGGAACCCAGGAGGCAGAGGTTGCTGTGAGCCGAGATTGTGCCACTGCATTCCAGCCTGGGCTATAGTGCAAGACTTTGTCTTAAAAAAAAAAAAAAAAAAAAA
>NW_016819103.1:379908-409838 GCF_001698545.2 Rhinopithecus bieti
AAAAAAAAAAAAAAAAAAAAATTAAAATTAAAAAAATTTTAAAGAGAAAGTCAGCCAGAAGGGTATCGCCCTGGAAGCGGGGGTGCCTGACTTCAATTCTGAACTCACTTATTTGAGTCAGTCTTAGCCTCACTAGGCCTCAGTTTATTGCTTTTATGTGTGTGTTTGTGTGTGGCTTTTTTTTTTTTTGGAGACAAAGTCTCACTCTGCCACCCAGGCTGGAGTACGGTGGCACGATCATGGTTCACTGCAGCCTCCACCCCCTGGACTCAAGTGATCCTCCCACCTTAGCCTCCTCAGTAGTTGGGACCACAGGCATGCACCACCACGTCTGGCTAATTTTTTGTAGAGATGGGATCTCACTGTGTTGCCCAGGCTGGTCTCAAACTCCTGGGCTCAAGCAATCCTCCTGTCTTCGCCTCCCAAAGCACTGGGATTACAGGCATGCACCACCATACCCAGCCCTCTTTTGTGTTTTAAATGACTTTAAGATGTAATTCACATACCATATTATTCACCTGTTTAAACTGTGCAATTCGGTGGTTTTTAGTATGTTCATGGAGATGTGCAACCATCACCACTATCTAATTTTAGGACTTTTTCATCACCTTAAAGAGAAAGCCTCCAGCCATTACACTCACTCTCCACTTCCTCCTACACCAGCAGTCCCCAACCTTTTTAGCACCAGGGACCAGTTTCATGGAAGACAATTTTTCCATGGATGGGGGGTGAAGGGGATGGTTTGGGATGAAACTATGCCACCTCAGATCACCAGGTATTAGTTAGAGTCTCGTAAGGACCATGCAGCCTAGATCCCTCGCAATGCAGTTATCAATAATGTTCCAGCTCCTATGATAATCTAATGCCACTGCTGATCCAATAGGAGGCAAAGCTCAGGTGGTAACGCTTGCTTGCCCACCACCCATCTTCTGCTGTGCGGCCCAGTTCCTACCAGGCCACTGACCCATACCGGTCCGCAGCCCAGGGGTTGGGGACCCCTGTCCTACACCACTCTCACCTCCAGCCCCTGGCAACCTCTAATCTACTTTCTGCCTCAATGGATTTACCTGTTGTGGGCATTTCATACAAATGAAATCCTACAATATGTGGTGTCTATGACTGGCTTTTGTCACTTAGTATAATGTTTTTAAGGTTGATCTACACTGTAGTATGTATTGGTACTTTAATTCTATTTACTGCTGAATAATATTCCATTGTATGGATAAACCACATTTTGGTTATTTATTGATCAGTTGACCGATATTTGGATTGTTTCTACTTTTTGGCTGTTACAAATAATGCTACTATGAACAAGTTTCTCTGTGGACATGCACTTCTCTTAGGCATATATATGTATATATGTATACACACACACACACACACACAGACACATGGCCAGGCGCAGAGGTTCATGCCTGTAATGTCAGCACTTTGGGAGGCCGAGGCAGGAGGATAGCTTGAGCCCAGGAGTTCAACACCAGCCTGGGCAATATGGTAAAATCCCATCTCTACAAAAAAATACAAAATTAGCTAGGTGTGGTAGCATGTGCCTGTAGTCCCAGCCACTCAGGAGGCTGAGAGGCAGGAGGATCTCCTGATCCTGGAAGGTTGAGGCTGCTGTGAGCCATGATCATGCCACTGCACTCCAGCCTGGGTGACAGAGCAAGACCCTATCTCCAAAACGTAGTAATAATAAAAGATATATATATAAAATATATATATATAATGATATTATATATATAATATCATTCACGTCTATATAATGTAGGAGTGGAATTTCCGAGTCATATTGAGGAATTTCCTGTTTTCCAGAGTGACTGGACCATTTTACAATGCCACAAGCAAGGTGTGAAGGTTCTGATTTCTCCACATCTTTGCCATCATTTGTTATTGTCTTTTTTATTTTAACAACCCTAGTGTGTAGAAAGTACTGTCTCATTGTGGTTTTGATTTGCATTGATGGCTAATGATGTTGAGTGTCTTTTCATGGGCTTATTGACCATTTATATATCTTCTTTGAAGAAATGTCTATTCTGATCCCTTGCTCTTTTTTTTTTTTTTTTTTTTTTTGAGACAGAGTCTTGCTCTGTCGCCCAGGCTGGGGTGCAGTGGCGCAATCTCGGGGCACTGAATGCTCCGCCTCCTGAGTTCACGCCATTCTCCTGACTCAGCCTCCCAAGGAGCTGGGACTACAGGTGCCTGCCACTGTGCCTGGCTAACTTTTTGTATTTTTAGTAGAGATGGGGTTTCACTGTGTTAGCCAGGATGGTCTCGATCTCCTGACCTCGTGATCCGCCTGCCTTGGCCTCTCAAAGTGCTGGGATTACAGGCGTGAGCCACTGCACCCAGCCCCCTTGCTCATTTTTTAATTTGTCTTTCCATTGTTCATGCATAAAACTTCTTTCTTTTATTTTTTTGAGGCGGAGTCTCGCTCTATCGCCCAGGCTAGAGTGCAGTGACACGATCTCAGCTCACTACAACCTCCACCTCCCGGGTTCAAGCAATTCTCCTGCCTTAGCCTCCTAAGTAGCTGGGATTACAAGTGCCTGCCACCGCGCCTGGCTAATTTTTGTATTTTTAGTAGAGATGGGGTTTCACCATCTTGGCCAGGCTGGTCTCCAACTCCCGACCTCGTGATCCACCCCGCTTCGGCCTCCCAAAGTACTGGGACTACAAGTGTGAGCCACCACGCCTGGCCTATAAAAATTCTTATATTTTCTGGATATTGCCCCTTATCAGATACATAGGGTCTCAGTTCCCTCATCTGTAACTTGCTGTGTTCCTAGATTAAATACAAAGTATGTAATGGGGCTAACATACATCAGGTGACTATTAGCTGTTATCATTAATAGAACATTCTTTTAATTAATGGAACTTTAGGGCCATATAAGCCTCCAGATATCATCCAGTCTGACCCTCCCCTATCTACCCATTTCATGGATGAAGGAACTCATGCCAGGGAGGGAAAGTTACTTCCTGCTCAGGCCTTCAGCAGTGGTTTTCAGCACATCTGGAATGAGCCCAGCTGCATGCTGTGGGCAGGTCATCTCAGCGTATGCATCTGTGAAATGGAGGGGAGGGAGGATGCTGCAGCAAGTCTGCATGGAGCTTCTCCCGCGTGGCAAGCACTGCCCCAAAGCATCCTGCCTGTATCCTGTTCAGTCCTCCCAACTGCCCTGAGATGTTCTTATTTCACAGAGGTAGAAATGGATACTCAGAGAGGTGAAGTTCCTTACCCAAGGGTTCATGTTTAGGAAGTGACAGAATCACTATCAAACCCAGGATTTTCCAGCCCCAGTGCCTGTCCTCTCTTTTGCTGCCACACCTTGCCTCCTGGGATACTCCATCTCCTAGGACCCCTATAAAGCACTTTTCCCTCTTTTTTCCTTTTCCGATATTTATTGTTATTATATCAGAAATGTTCTAATAACCACAGAGGAACCTGAGGAAAATGGAAGATGCACTCCCCCTGCTCCCCAGCCATTTCTGATGCTTTCATCACCTCTTAGACCCAGTAGAGCTGAAACTTTCTAATGCAATCCAGGCCCAGCCCAGTCCCACCTTTTTAAAGTGGTGGCCTGAGGAGGCTTGGAATGTAACCATGTCCAAGGCCAACCTCAGCCTAGACAGTGCTGAGTTTGGGGGGCAAGGATTCCTTGGGGCTGTCCTTCTTTATGTCAGGCTGATCTGCTTCCTCACTGCGGCAGGGTCAGATGGAGGTGTCCTTTGGCAGGAAACCTCAGATTCTAAAGCAGTTGTTGTTAGCCAGATGTGGTCTTGACCCTAGGGACACTTGGCAATGTCTGGAGGCGTTTTTGGCTGTCAGAACTTGCAAAGGAGGGTGCTACTGGCAACTACTAGGTAGGGGCCAGGGATGCTCCTAAACCTCCTGCAATGCACAGGGCAGCCCCCAACACAGAATTTTCCTGCCCCAAAGGGCCTGTAGTACAGAGGTTGAGAGCTCCTGCTCTAGGCAAACACAATTACAGAACTGGTCCTGCTCTCCCCATGGGCCCCACCGGGGCAGCGGCATGCATGTGTGTGAGGGTGAATCCCACAGCTAAGGAAGACCTTCTTTCCTTGATTTCCAGGGCATCTTTTTGTGCCCTGTTTGCCTTTCCATGTTCTAGGCTGGAAATTTCAAATAAGCTTGTGATGAAATCGACCGTGGGAAAGCTCACTTTTTTTTTTTTTTTTTTTTTTAAGTACTGGTCATCTTGTTCCCATGGCAGGTCCTTGCTGCTCAGAGAGGCAGGCAGTGTGATGGTTTCTGCCATTTCTCCATGCCTGGGACCTCTTAAGGTCAGACACTGTGTCTCATTCACTGCTCCATCTTCAGTGCCTGGTACAGTAAATGAACAGAGCCAGTGCTCAGGCAGAGGGTGCCAACTGAAAACAGGATTAAAAGTCCCCCAGTCTTGGCCACGGCCGGCCCCCACCTTCTACCTCCAACTCGAACCTTAACATAATGAGAGCAAATCATTACATAAAACTTACTATATCTGACAGGCACTATTCTAAGTCCTTTACGTATATTAACACAGTTAATCTTCACACAACCTATGAGGCAGGTGCTATTATTATCCCTGTTTTACAGATGAAGAAATAGAGACACCGAGAGGTTAAGTAACTTGTCTAAAATCACACCACTCAGAAGTAGCAGCAGAAGCGGAATCTGAACGCAGGTGGTCCATCTCCAAGCTCTTCACCACTGAATGTCTTGCTTCCTCTCTTAGAATAGCCAGTGGAGCACAACCTACCGTCTTTTGTGTCTGAGGTCAGCTTTCTCCCAGACAGGCATAAATTCTCAGAGCTTAAAGCCTTCCCTATCTGGTCAGGTATTATCAGGAGTGGGAGAAGCGCTTTCCTAACATGCCCAGATAATGATTTCCAAGCACAAGGGAAAGAATCAGGCTAATTTTGGCTGGGCATGATGACTCACACCTGTAATCCCAGTAGTTTGGGAGGCCGAGGCGGATGAATCACCTGAGGTCAGAAGTTCAAGACCAGCCTGGCCAACTTGGTGAAACCCCCGTCTCTACTAAAAATACTAAAAATTAGCCGGGCATGGTAGTGTGCGCCTGTAGTCCCAGCTATTCAGGAGGCTGAGGCAGGACAAATCACTTGAACCTGGGAGGCAGAGGTTGCAGTGAGCGGAGATTGGGCCACTGCACTCCAGCCTGGGCAACAGAGCCAGACTCCATTTCAAAAAAAAAAAAAAGAATCAGGCTAATTTTGATAGGCTCTGTGGACATGGGGTTTAGCCGTCAGACTTCTGGCTTTATTTTCCATTGCATTTAAAGTTTTATTAAAAGGAACAATACTAATTAAAAAAAAAAAAAAAAAAAAAAAAAAAAAAAAACTCTGCCAGTAGCTTCCCATTGTATCATGGGCCCCAAATATACACCCTCAGGTAAAACCTGGGGACTGTGGAAAACAATTGAAGTGCCTGGGCCCTAGTGCTATAAATTCAGACTCAGAAGGTCTGGGGTAAGGCATCCCTGGAAATTCTGAAGGGTAGCCAGAGAGGGCAGGAGCGTGGAGCATAGCACTGGGGCTCAGGAACCTGCCCTTTCACTCGTTGAGGACTAAACTGCTTCTCATTGATGAAAACATCCTTCAATTTCTGGCTCATTAGTCACCTCCTCTGGGAAGCCTTCCCTGAATTTTCAAAGTAGTAAGTCACTCCCCTGACCTCTCACAGCACTTTGTATACCCATTAAATGTGGCACTGCAGGGTAATTATTTATTTTGTCCTTTTGAGCAAGAACTGTGTCTTACCTGCCTCTGCATACCCAGCACTCTCAGTGTCGAGGATGAAGTTGGCGCTCCGTGAATGTTTATTGAGCAACTAGAGGACTAAACAGACACTCCACTTTGGTCCCTGTCTAGAGGGCCTTGTGCTCTGGACTCTGATTCCTCTCACAGGGCTAAGGGACCATCATCCCATAGTTATGGGTGTTCAAGTAGCACAGGCTGGGGGACCTAGTTTCTAGTCTGTTTTGTGCCACAGGCTTGTTTTGGGCTAACGTATTCAGGTCTGAGTCTGCCTGGATCTGCTCTACGTAGTCAGGCAGACAGGCAGCACAGAAGAGAGTTCAGAAACAGACTCAAATGCAGATAGGAATTTAGTATGTATGAAAGGTGGCATTACAAATCACTGGAGAAAAGATAGATTTTTCAATAAATGGGCTTGGAGCAATTGAAGAACCACCTGGAAAATATTAAGTTGGATCGCAGCACATTCCTTTCTCCGGAATTAATTCCAGATGGATCCAAAATTTAAATTAAAAAAGATAAAATTATACAAGTACTGGAAGATATGACATTCTTAAAATAATCTCAGGGCAGGGAAGGCCTTTCTAAGTATAATGTAAAATCCGAAATACACCAAACTTTTTTTTTATAAATTCTAATACCTAGAATGTTTAAATGTCTTCATCACAATACTATAAATACTGTAAGCAAAGTCAAAAGACAAAAGTCACCTGGAAAAACTGGCCATAAACATATATCCAAACATGAGCTAATTTTCTTAATATATAAAGAGTCCCTACCGATCAATAAGAAAATAGAAAAAAGGTCAAAGAATGTGAACAGAAAAGGAAATACAAATGGCATTTAAAGGTGTGAAATGCTCAACTTCCCTCATTATAAAAAGTGTTAGTTCAACGAGATGCCATTTTTTAGCCAATCAGATTAGCAAAGATTTAAAAGTTAGACAAAATATTCTGTTATTGAGCTTATGCAGAAACAGACGCTCTCATAAACTGCTGCATGAATAGTCTAGCCTCTGTCGATGGAGAGCACTTTGGATCTTACATAATCTTAAATATTTGCACAAATCCTTTGACCCAGCAACACCACTTCTAGAAGTCCATCCTAGATGACATGTGCTCATCCACACATGTGAAGTGATAATTGTATGAAGAGAGTCTGATATAGAAAAGCTTGGAGACTGTCATAAATATCCACCCACAGGGTACTTGTTAAATAAATGTTGATATACATCCATATGTGCTTTACTCTGCAACTGTGAAAAAGAACAAAGCCAGTCCACATGAACCATAGAGAATGATTTTCAAGGACCATTTGTTTACAAGAAAGGAAGGATGGAGGGGGAAGGGAGAGAAAGACAAAGAAAAGGAGGAAGGCGGAAACAAGGAAAGAAGGAAGGATGACAGGAGGTGGGGGGAAGGAGCAAGGAGCTTGTTTATGTGTGGACACATACACACACACACACACGCATATATGCTTGCACAGTCTAGTCCTGGAAGGATACACAGGACACTAGTCACAGACATGCTCATCCTAGTGACTGAAATTCTCATTTTGGGCCTCAATGTTGTTATCTGTAAAATGGCCCCATCTGGGTCTCATGTTGGGCAATCCTTGGCCCTAAGGTCTGGAGTCTTCCTGCTTGTTCTAACAGGAGCTGCTATACCCCCTCTCCTCCCTAGTTGATTGGAGACCCCTCAAGATTATGCAGTTCGCCTTCCATTGTCTCTCAGGGTTATACAATTCCAGACCTGCCCCTTCCCAAGCCTCAGAGGAGGGTGCGGCCAGAGGGGATCCTCTGGCCTGGAATAACCCAACTTCAGGATTGTTAGTGTGAGCCCTGCTTTCCATTACTGACAAAGCTATCTTTTTCTCTGCTGAACAGAATTATTAATACTTAAGCAAAGAGTTTTCAGTCTCCTATGACACAAACACAGATGTTTGTTAAAAGGGTATAGGGGGCTCCTAAGAAACTGGGATGGGCCATTTGGAAAGTCAACTGAAAATCTGTCCCTAATTTTTTTTTTCTTTTAACTTCAAAGATTATATAATAGAATTACAAAACATTTTGAAGAAGAGAAAAATAATATATTCAGAAATCCTAACCCTCAATCCCAACTCCTACTATGATTCATATTTTTGTGTAGTTGTAAACATGTAAACATGGTATACATTCTGTTTTCTATCCTGCTCTTCTTTCTTTAACATATGTCCCAGGTGTTTTTCCATGTTGCCAAAGTCTCTGTAGCCTCTAACTGTAATGGTTGCATAAGGTTCCATCAATGGCTTTTGCCTCGATTGACTTAACATTTCCCAATTGCTAAACATCTCAATTTCATCTCATTTTTCCCGTTATCAAAATGTGTGATGCAAAGCTTTCCTGTGTATAACACAGAAAATAATTCTTTAAGGGGATGTTGTTCAAGCCAAGTCAGCAAGGAGATACAAATGGACAGAAAATGTCTGGGGGAAAAATAGCCACCTTCATTAATAAGTAAATTAAAATTAGGATACACGTGAACTATCATTGTTTAACTTTATCAAATTGGCATTCAGTTTTTTTAAATTGACAATATCTAGCGTTGGTAAGAATGCAGTCAAAGCATAAAACAGCATGGCTTTTAAGAAGAGCAATTGATTATATATAAAGACCTTTAAGAATATCCATGCCTTTTCATTCTGTAATTCCACTTGTAGGAAGTTATCATAAAGAATCAGGCCAGGCGAGGTGGCTCACATGTGTAATCCCAACACCTTGGGAAGCCGAGGCGGGTGGATCACTTGAAGCCAGGAGTTCAAGACCAGCCTGGTCAACATGGCACATGCTGTCTCTACAAAAGATACAAAATTTAGCCAGGCATGGTGGCACTTTAGAAGGCTGAGGCACGAGAATTACTTGAACCCAGGAAGTGGAGGCTGCAGTGAGCTGAGATTGCATCACTGCACTCCAGCCTGGGCGACAGAGCAAACCACTGCCTCAGAAAAAAAAAAGAAAGAATCAGATCTACACCCAAAGATTTATACATAAGGATGTGCATTACAATTCTATTTATATTAAAAAATGAGAAACACTCTTGAATGTTCAACAATAAGTTAATGGTTAAATAAATTATGGCAAATCTGTATGATAGGAATTTTAGGTAGCTATTGAAAATCATGTTCTTGAAAAATATATAATGACATGGAAAAAAAAGCTCACAATGTTGTGTTTAGTGAAAAGTAGAGGATGTAAAACCAAGACAGCCAAAACGGCATCATCCTAATTTTAGAAGAGACATATGTTAACAGATCAGGTCCACAGAAAAAAGTGGGTGTCTGGTTTGCCTTTCTTCTTCTTTAAGATCTGAAGTGCTTCCTGAAGACGGGAGTATCATCAGACATCATTGCCTCATTCCTGTTCCTTCATGCATAAGTTTGCCAAATATGAAATAATGCATACCTGACTTTTCTACAGCATGTGCAGGACTTAGAAACTAAGTACATTTGCATCAGTTATCTCTTCTGACCTTCCCAGAAGCCCTCTGAGTGAGCAGGGAAGGTTTTGCCCCCATTTTACAGAATGGGTTCAGTGAGGTTGAGTGGTCTGTGCAAGGTCGCGTGTCTCCTGTGTAGCTGCAACCCCAGATGTCTGTATTCTCAGACTAATGTATTACCCTTCCGAGTCTAGGAGACATCCTCAGACTTATGTCATAGACCAGCTGAGTGGGTAGGAGAATAACTCTGGATTCATAATCACCTTAGATTGAATCCAGGTATTCAATCCTTCTCTGACTCAGTTTCCTTGTCTGTACAATTGGGAAGATAACAGTACTTACCTCAAGAATTAAATAACCTAATACATAGAAAGCTCTTAGAATAGTGCTGGGGACATTGTTAGCCCTCAGTCAGTATTGGCCCGTATTGTAACAAGATCCTTGGCATCTGTGGATTTAACAAGTTTCACAATTTTCTAGGGACCCCTCTGGTCCATGACAGGTAATGGGTTGTTGTTTTGCTGAGACAAAAGTTAACTACTCTTATGGAATGATATTATGACAATTCAAAAACACACACGTATAGTTCTTTGTGAAAAATAGCCACTGGCTGGGCGTGGTGGCTCACACCTGTAATTCCAGCACTTTGGGAGACCAAAGCGGGCAGATCACTGGAGTTCTAGACCAGCCTGGCCAACATAGTGAAAACTCATCTCTACTAAAAAAAAAAAAAAGAGAGAGAGAGAGAAAAAAAGAAATAGCCAGGCATCATGGTGCACACTTGTAATCCCAGCTACTCGGGAGGCTGAGGCACAAGAATTGCTTGAACCCAGCAAGCAAAGGTTGCAGTAAGCTGAGGTCATGCCACTGCACTCCAGCCTGGGTGGCACAGTGAGACTGTTCCAAACATAAGAAAAATAGTCACTAAAGGAGTGAGAGTGGTAAAAAATGCAGGAATTTGGAGGAGAGATGGGCAGGAATGCTGTGCCTCTGAGAGACTGTGATCGGGAGAAGCCAGGAGCCTCCTACCCTTTCTGGTGTGTTCTAGGGTGCCTTTGGGATACCCTGATGGATGTTTATACAAGGGTGTCATCAGGATGATGTTTAGCCAGGGACCCAGGAATGCCTAGTCCTACCCTTGATCAGCTGTCCCAGCCCAGAAAGTCCAAAGGGGGAATGTAAGTACCCAAAGAACACTGACTAGTCCAGGTGCAGTGGCTCACACCTGTAATCCCAACACTTTGGGAGGCCAAGGTAGGAGAATGGTTTGAGCCTAGGAGTTCAAGACTAGCCTGAGCAACATAGTGAGACTCTGCCTCTTAAAAAAAAAAAAAAAAAAAAAAAAAATTTTTTGTAGAGGCGGAGTCTCACTCTGTCACCCAGGCTGGAGTGCTGGAGTGCAGTGGCATGATCTTGGCTCACTTCAACCTCCGCCTCCCAAGTTCAAGCAATTCTCCTGCCTCAGCCTCCCGAGTAGCTGGAACTACAGGCACACACTGCCATGCCCAGCTAATTTCTTTTGTATTTTAGTAGAGATGGGATTTCACCATGTTGCCCAGGCCGGTCTCGAACTCCGAGCTCAGGCAATCTGCCTGCCTTGGCCCCCCAAAGTGCTAGGATTACAAGCATGAGCCACCACAACCAGCCAAAAAAAATTTTTTTAATTAGCTGGGTGTGGCCTGTGGTCCCAGCTACTCTGGAGGCTGAGGTGGGAGGATCACTTGAGTCGGGAGTTTGAGACTGTAGTGAACACTGCTCACGTTGAGCAGCGAGTCACTCTGAAATTGTGGCTCCAGAAACCCTCCTGGCCTCTAAGTGAGACAGGAAGATCTCCTTCCTGGTCCACACTTGGGCCTCAATGCTTGCCACATATGCTGCCTCCAAGGCCACACTGACCTGAGCTTCTTGTTCAGGTCTCCTGAGGACAAGTTAGCAGGTCAGCCACCACATGGGAGGAAGAGCTCACAGTGCGCCCCCTTTCATCCCTTGTTCAGCACCGTGCAACCTCCATCCCTGGCCCAGTGGCCAGCAACCTCCTTGGCCTTGGAATCTGGCATCCTTACTAATACTTCCTCCCTCCTTAGTTGCTTTGTCTTGCTTAGGGAATCAAAGTTAAGGAATACTTAAGGAATTACAATGTTGACATATCAGACTGTGCTAACCAGAACCTAATTATCTGTAACGGGGTACATTTAGTTAACATATCCTGCTACTAAAACCTGCAGTGAACAGAAAGGGGTGGGGAGCCATCAACAACCCTTTGATCATCCATGTCAAGCATGCGCCCTGTTAGTTTCTCAACACACCTGAAAGGGCCTTAGTGAAGGAAATGTCTGGTGGAAAAGGAGAGGTCAAATACCCACCGCCCCCTCTTCCCATAGCACCAAGAACCAGATTCCAGGAGCTTCGGGTGTTAGTGGAAGGCTGAAGAGGGGATTGGTTTGGGAAGCCATATCTCTTATCTTGCCTGAGTGTCTGTAGAAGCCAAGTAGAGAATCTGTAATTCTGAGCAACTGTCTGACCTTCATATGCACCCCCCACCTGACTGGACTCTTTCTACGGGAAAGATAGTCGGTGCCAAAGTCCCCAGACCCTGGGGCCAGCATGGAGACAGCCCCAGACTCAGTTACTACATCACTGCTAATGAACTAGAGGAATTAAGTATGTAAGTCCAGCCAACCCTCATGGTTTAATTCAGAGTTTCCTCACGAGAGCACAGTTGACGTGTCGAGAGATAATTCTTCACCCAAGAAATGTGGGAGCCCCTGCACATTCCTGGCCCAGCCCATTAAATGCTATAGCAACCCTGGTCCCTAGAACCACAAAAATGGCCCCATGCATTTCCAAACATCCCTATGGGGCTGGCATGGCCCCTGGCCTTGTTGAATTGAGTGCAGTGCTAGACTCTTCTTATGGGGAAAAGAAGCCCATGGGTTTAAAAGATTGGGGTGGACAAAGATGGAAGTGGTTTGAGTCCCCTGTCCCCTTGGGTTTCATCCCGACTCCCACTGGCCAGACACTGTCCACTGGGCGTGATAAGTCACCTATCCATGGACCTTTATTAGTAGCAGTGGTAGTCGTAGTACTTTTTATTGAACTATAATACACATAAAAGTATACACATGTCGCATGCACAGCTGGGTGAATTTTCACCAACTGAACACACCTGTGTAACCAGCATCCCAATGAAGAAAGAGAATATGACAAGCACCCTGAAGCCTCCTCATGCCCCCTTCCAGGGCAGCCACTATCCTGATTTTTAATAACATAGGTGGCTTTTGCCTGCTTTTATGCTGTTTTTTTTCTCTTTTAGCTCTACCTTATGTTTGTGATAGCCATCCATGTTGTTGTGTATAGCTGTAGTTTATTCATTCTCATTGCTGTGTCATATTCCACAGTGTAAATACACAGAAATGTACGCATCTGCTGTTGAGATAGGTGCAGGGCATCCCGTCTGGGGTGATGATAAACAGGGCTGTTGTGGACATTCTAGGTCTTTTGGTGAACATATGCATGCATCTCTACTAGGTCACAGGCACTTGTTTTTGTTTGTTTGTTTGTTCAATAAGAGTAATCACTTGCAGTCCCAGCTACTCAGGAGGCTGAGGCAGGAGGATCACTTGAGCCCAGGAGTTTGAGATCAGCCTGGGCTACATAGCAAGACCCTGTCTCTAAAATAAAATTGTACAAAGAGCATTCACAACAATTGAATCAGGTCTCCAAGTATCATCTAAGCAGATAAGACGAGCACTCAACAGGCCACCCATCCTAGATGGAACCCAGTCTTCTTATAGTTCTCTGTCCCTTCAGCCATCAGAACTGGGCCTTGCTGTCTTGAGTTCATCTCTCCCAGGGCTATTAGAGGTACGGGCTAATCTCTTATTAACGTCCTTCCCTCTTAGAGTTAGTCAGAGAAGCCATGGCTCAATCATTATAGACTCAACTGTTTTATCATGTTTTAGGAGACCACATTTAGTAATAAATATAAGTTAAAGCATGTTTATTTTCTGGTTGGGCTGATCAGTACAAAATTATTTCTAACTCATCATATATTATAAGCCAGAACATCAACAACATCTAAATATAAGCATGGTTGTATAACTCACACTTTACTCTCCCTGAGGGCAAGCTAATCATAGCAAAATCTTTTCAGAAATATCCCATATGCAGGCTGATGTCTGCTCTTTTTCTCCTCTCGTAAGTTAAAATAATTGCAAACAGAACTTGTAAAAAAAATATCTGATTCAGTTGGCAAAACGAAGCCAGCAGTAAATTAAAACTATTAATATCAGGCTAGCAGTTATTCTGCCTTATGTTTTGAGGTTCTGTCTTTTTAAGGTGGGTGTCTCTGTCCATTCAGGCTGCTATAACAAAATATCATAAACTGGATGGCTTATAAACAACAGAAACTTATTTCTCACAGTTCTGGAGGCTGGGAAGTCCAAGATGAAGGCACCAGTAGTTTCAACGACTGGTGAGGGTCAATTTTTGGTTCGTAGACCGAACCTTCTCCCTGTGTCCTCACGTGGTGGGAAGGTTGTCTTAGTCCATTCAGGCTGCTATAACGAAATGTCATAAACTGGTTGTCTTATAAGCAACAGAAATTTATTTCTCACAGTTCTGGAGGCTGGGAAGTCCAAGCTCAAGGTGACAGCAGATTCAGTGAATGGTGACGGTCAACATTTTGGTTCATAGACTGAGCCTTGTCACTGTGTCTTCACATGGTGGGAAGGGTGAGGAGTCTCTGTCAGCCCTCTTGTATAAGAGCACTAATCCCATTCAGGAGGGGTTAGAATTCAACACATGAATTGATGGGGAACAAATATTCAGACCATAAGCAGCTGGCTAGGGAGAAAAGGGAAAAGATTTAGGGCAACTTCACAAGGTGTCAGCTTACATATTTACTACAGGGATGCGTTGTTTTCTGCTTTGCAGAGGAGTATTCTTTATCAGATTTGTGGGGAAATAAAAATGATGTTGCCCATCTTGAAGTTTGTTGACTTGGTAATTGGTTTCCAAGCATAAATGCAAATGTATGTGTAGTATAAGTGTGTGTGTAGGGTTAAAATCAGCTGTGCCCCAGACCTGGGGCCTCTATGAGATGCTTGTATGAAGGACACCTGCTTTTCCTAGAAGAGAGAAAGGATACTTTTTCTTATTAAGAGTAGTACGGTGTAGTTAAAGAGTCAGAGAACTCAAAGCAAACAGACCTAGGGCACCTTCTGACTGTATGCATTTGAGCAAGTTTTTTCATTTCTGCAAGCCTAGCTTTCTCAACAGTGAAACAGGAATAACAATTCCCACCCTGTTTATTGTAAGGATTAGAGATAATAAAGGCACTCATTAAATAGCGGTGTCACCTCAGGCTCCCACCCTATCTCAGACTCTGTGCCAGACGCTTACCCATGCTTCATCTCCATGTTACATAAATTTAACAACTTTTGCCTCCTTCATATAGCAACTGTACTATTATTTACTTAATAACTTTTAAAGTCAGCTCACAGCAGGGCGTGTTGGCTGACACCTGTAATCCCAGCACTTTGGGAGACTGAGGTGGGTCAGGAGTTCGAGACCAGCCTGGCCAACGTGGCGAAACCCCATCTCTACTAAAAATACAAAAAATTAGCTGGACATGGTGGCATGCACCTGTAATACCAGCTACAGGCTGAGGCAGGAGAATTGTTTGAACCCAGGAGGCAGAGATGGCAGCGAGCTGAGATTGTGCCATTGCACTCCAGCCTGGGCGACAGAGTGAGACTCTGTCTCAAAAAATAAATAAATAAATAAATAAAGTCAGCTCACTTTTTAACTTAAGCCTCATCCTGAGCAATAAAACCTATGAAATTGCCAGTTTGATGTGCTTTTTTTTCTAAAATGCCTTAAAATTGATGCATAATACTTAAAACAACAGCTTCTTTGTGAGATACCGAAAAAATCATCACTGTGCTTACAAACGTTTCTATGCATACCACACTTTGGGGTCCTCCAGATTCCCCAGAGACATCCTGGAACGAGGAGTACTACCCCCATCTTAGAGACACTGAAATGGATTTCCTCATCAACATCACACATCCGGCCGAAACCTTTGAGAGGTCAGTTTGACATCCCTTCAGGACATTTTCCTTTTAAGCAGAATCTCTCAGATCCTGAATCCTCTTGTTACCCATAACCAAGAGGAGCAAAACGTCGTCAAAAGTGGTTCCTTGGAAAACAGTCAGCTTCTGCAAAGTTGTTTTCTTTTTGAAAAGATTCCGTTTCCTCTTAGTCCCTTGTAAATCAAACCCAAACTGCCAACGTGCGGGGAAACCATAAACAGCTGTGCCTGGGGCTAGCTGGACAGTCCCAGCCGCTGGCCTTGAAAACCAACTGTGCTTCCAGCCGGGACCACATTGAGGCATATCTGCCATGTGGCTCCTCAGTCCCCCACCACTGGAAATGCCCTCCACTTCAGCATAGGGAGTGGGAGTGACCTACTATGCTGAAGCTCAAGAGTCTACGTGTATTCATCAGAACCAAGTGACTCTCATGACAGTGCTGGATGAAATGAGCTATCTGGAGAATCTCTTGTTGGTGTCCTGCTTCTTGCCCTTTTGAAAGCCTCAATTCGGGTATGTTATCCTGGACTCTCTGGGTTGCAAGGGACAGAAACCACCTCAAGGAGCTCCTCATAGGGATACAAAGGCATCCCGAAGAAATCAAGCAGATGAGCTTCAGGAAGGACTGGAACAAGGGGCTGAAATGTGCAGACCACCCCCCATCCCATGCTTGTCCCCACCCCAAACACGCTCTCTCTCTTCCAGTTACTTCCTGTGTGTCTGATTCATTCTGTTCTTAGCAGACTGTCTGTCACTGTTTCCAGCATCCTGTGGCAGACAGCAGCCAGCAACAGCTTTTGAGTTTTATGTCCCCCAGAGAGAGACTAAAATGCTTTCTGTCTCAAGCCTAGTTCCAGCCTCCCAGGGAAGGGACTTTGCACTCTGGCCCCTCCAAGTCCATTCTCTTTCCTGCAGCCAGAGTGATCTCTTCAAAATGTAAATCTGGCTGTATTCCCTCCTCCCTCTTAAAACTCCTCGATACCCCTTTTGTTCTTAGGCTGGAGGCAGAACTCTCGACAGGATCTTGCATGGTCCGGCCTCTGCCTAACTCTCCAGCCTCATCCCTCCCTGGCCCTGCGCAGCCTCACTGCAGTTGCCCAACTCCTCAGCCAGGCCTTTTCCCGTGCCATTCCTGCGTCCTGGAGTGCCCTTTCCTCCCCCTTCAGCCTCCCTAAGCAGGTCACATCCCCATCTTGTAGACACTCCTCACTCACATTTGTCACAAAGGCACTGTTACATTTGTCTGTGTGATTCCTTGATTTTTTTTTTTTTTTTTTTTTTTTTTTTTTTTTTTTTTGAGACAGAGTTTCATTCTTGTAGCCCAGGCTGGAGTGCAATGGTGTGATTTCAGCTCACCGCAACCTCTACCTCCCGGGTTCAAGCAATTCTCCTGCCTCAGCCTCCCAAGTAGCTGGGATTACAGGCACGTGCCACCATGCCTGGCTAATTTTTTTGTATTTTTAGTAGAGATGGGGTTTCACCATGTTGGCCAGGCTGGTCTAAACTCCTGACCTCAGATGATCCACCCACCTTGGCCTCCCAAATTTTTTTTGAGATGGAGTCTCACTCTGTTGCCCAGACTGGAGTGTAGTCGCATGATCTCTGCTAACTGCAACCTCTGCCTCCCAGGTTCAAGCGAGTCTCCTTGATGTTTACTCATCTATCCCTCTTCAACTGCTCACTCCATTAGGATAGGGACATGCCTGGTTATTCGCCTAGTACATGGGAGTTGTCCTATACTGATGGTGAAGCTAATGTTTGCGCCCTTTATTGAATCATCTCTCAGAGCCCTTCAGCCTACGTAAAATATTTGAGAAGCTGCCCATTTGGAAACTGTGTATGATGCTGTCACAGGGTATTATATCCCCAATCAAACGTAGCTGTTCAACTAAAGTGTGGTCCATAGACTAGCAGCATCAGGATCACCTGCCAGCTTGTTAAAAATGTAGAATCTCGACCGGATGCAGTGGCTCACACCTATAATCCCAGCACTTTTGGAGGCCAAGGCAGGCGGATCATGAGGTCAGTAGATCGAGACCATCCTGGCTAACATGGTGAAACCTTGTCTCTACTAAAAATACAAAAAAAATATTAGCCAGGCATGGTGGTGGGTGCCTGTAGTCCCAGCCACTCAGGAGGCTGAGGCAGGAGGATGGCGTGAACCCGGGAGGCAGAGCTTGCAGTGAACCAACATCATGTCACTGCACTCCAGCCTGAGAGACAGAGCGAGACTCTGTCTAAAAAAAAAGCAGAATCTCAGGCTGGCCCAGCCCTATTCAACTGGAATCTGAAATTTAACAAGATCCCCCCATGATTCATGAGCATGTTAAATCTGAGCAGCATTGAGTTAGGATACCCTTTTTTATGTTCCCGTAACTTCCCTTGATTTCTTTCCATTTATAATTGCTTCTTTGTGTTTGACTTCTCTCCTAGGCTGTGAGCTTCCTAAGGGCTGGCACCCTGGATGTTTTGCCCAACTTTGTAACCTCAGTGCCTAGTATGGTGCCTGGCATCTATAGGCAAAGATATTTCTCCTTCTAAAATTATTCCCCAGAAAAGGGGCCATACAAAGCCCTTTATATTATAGGATGCTCTATAAATTACTTTGTTTTGAACAAAAGGTACTGTCTGGGAAAGGCACATTAATCTGACAATGACCTCAGTGCCAGTTTGGATGTGTA
This sequence comes from Rhinopithecus bieti, assembly GCF_001698545.2. Taxonomy (NCBI): domain Eukaryota; kingdom Metazoa; phylum Chordata; class Mammalia; order Primates; family Cercopithecidae; genus Rhinopithecus; species Rhinopithecus bieti. Next base: position 397,936 of record NW_016819103.1, read on the forward strand.
CAGTGTTCACTCAATGAATTCAATAAAAAATAGGTAAAGAAATGCAATCCAATTTAGTAATCATTTCTGGAAAGTATGACTTCACAATTGTAATCACTGGTCATCACTGTAAACATGCCTTTTAAAGACCATCTTTTAAAAGTATTACAGTACATGATTACATTCTGGGGTCAGGACATACATCCACAAAACTAATTGAAGGAAAAATACAGCTCATTGAAGGCTCCTCTGCTGTCTACACTGTTTGTAACCCTCCAGCATTAACTCTTGGGAACTTAGGAAGGACCACATTTGGCAGGTCTGTGATTGGGAATTCCTACTCTGCCTTTTATTAGCTGGTAATTGGAGGTGTGTCTCTCAACTCCAATCTCATTCCCTGCCTGGGAAAGTCAGAGGCTGCACTCAGCTCTGCTTGTCTTTCAGCATAATTTATTCTACTGTTTAGCTGAAGCCTCAGTTGCCTGATTCTCCCTGGGCCCTCATTACTCCCCAGTACCCTCGGTCATCTACCTCCTTTCACTAGCTTTAGCATGGGGGAAGTGGAGGCTTCAGGCTCCGCGTCTGCAGAGCTGTGAGGTCCTAACAGCTGCGGTTTGCTGTTTGCATCCTCACGTGTCCTGTCCTGGGACATCCCCTACCTTGCCCGCCGAGGAGTTCAGGCCCACGGTGCCTGCTCTTTCCCCTGAGTGTCTGCCCTTCCCCACAAAGTAATACCCAAACCAGCTTCCATCCCCCATCCCCCCACATTCCAATTCCCTGTGCTCTAAACATTCTCTCCCCCTGATCTGTATAATTTCCATTTTTCTTGCTGCCAGGATTTTATTTAATGAAAGGACACGTTAACAGTAGCAAGTGAGTGACTGAGAGACCCAGCTCTTTTTATTATAATAATCGCTGCTATTCATTGACTGTCTGGTTTTGCCTGGTTTCTGGATTAGAGGTGCAAGCAAATGATAGTGCCATTCTCTGAGATGGAGAAAGGAGAGTAAGGACTTCCTGTCAAAATGCCTGACAGAGACTGGGCACGGTAGTTCACTCCCATAATCCCAGTGCTTTGGGAGGCCAAGGCAGGAGGATTGCTTGAGCCCAGGAGTTTGAGGTTACAGTGAGCTCTGATTGCATCACTGCACTCCAGCCTGAGTGACAGAGTGAGACCCTATCTGGAAAAAAAAAAAAAGGGCTCACTGTTTGAGCTGACAATCCTCATAATAACCATAAGAAGACGCTGGGCGCGGTGGCTCATGCCTGTAATCCCAGCACTTTGGGAGGCCAATGTGGGCAGATCACCAGGTCAGGAGATCAAGACTAGTCTGGCTAAGATGGTGAAACCCCGTCTCTACTAAAAATACAAAAAATTAGCCAGGCGTGGTGGCAGGCGCCTGTAGTCCCAGCTACTCAGGAGGCTGAGTCAGGAGGATGGCCTGAACCCAGGAGGTGGAGCTTGCAGTGAGCCAAGATCGTGCCACTGCACTCCAGTCTGGATGACAGAGCAAAACTCTGTCTCAACAAAATAATAATAATAAATAATAAGATAATTACAATAGTTAAGAATGTACACTAAGAATGTACACTGGTGAAAACTTTATAGACGTGACCTTTTTTGAATCCCACACCACCCTGTGTATTGTAATCTCTCTCTCTCTCCCTCTCTCTCTCTCTCTCTCTTTCCACATACACACACAGAAACACACACACACACACACGCGCATATATACTTTTTTGAGACAGAGTCTCACTCCATCAGTCAGGCTGGAGTGCAGTGACACTATCTCAGTTCACTGCAGACTCTGCCTCCCAGGTTCAAGCAGTTCTCATACCTCATCCTCCCAAGTTACTGGAATTACAAGTGCATTCCACCACATCCAACTAATTTTTGTATTTTTAGCAGAGGGGTTTCACCATGTTGGCTAGGCTGGTCTTGAACTCCTAGAGGCTGGTCTTGAACTCCTGGACTGAAGTGATCTGCCTGCCTCAGCCTCTCAAAGTGCTGGGATTACAAGGATGTAATCTCTATATTATAGGTGAAACAGTTCGGGGATAGAGAGGTTAAGCAGCTTGCGTATGGTTGTATTTTCCATTAGTGGTGACCCCAGGATTTAAGCAAGTCTCCTTAGAGGTCTAGTGCTTACTTAGGAAGCACACTGCCAGTCCCAGGAGCTGCCTCACTCGCCGTCACCTCAGGGCCTTTTCGCATGCTGTTCCCTCTGCCTGCAGTGTCCCACTATCCCCTTGCCTGGCTAATGCCCACTCTCCCCTCCGGCCCTGATTTTGACAATGCCTCCTCCAGGAAGCCTTTCCTGCGCACATCCTTCCTGTCCTGGACAGTGAGCTGCCTCCCCAGTGCTCTCACAGTCCCCACTTCCCTGCTGTAGCACCTGTCCTGCATGTTGTAATTTCCTGTCTGCCTATCTGTTCCTCTCCTAGGCAGAGGACTGTGTCTGGCCCCTCACAGTCCTCCCAGTACGTGGCACAGAGCCCAGCACACAGTAGGGACCCATGCATATTTGTCACTTGCTGTTGGTGGATCTAAGAGTGTGCTTTGCTGGAAAGATGTACAGTTGACCACGTTGCTGGCTCCATTTCAGGTGCTCCCCAGATGAGGAACCTGAGAAATGGTCATTTGGGTTGGTTCATAGGATAGTCACAGTTGGCAGCCATACCCCTGCCTCCTGGTTAACAGAAGCCTCGTCTTGTTCAGGTAACTACCCTTCAGAGAAGGTGACCCCATTCTCAGCTCAGCCCATCATGGGAAACCTATTCCTGTTGCTGGTGATTTTTTCAGTAGTGGACATGACACACGTGGGAGGTTGGTGAGGCTGGGGTCCAGGTGCCTCTAGAAAAGTTCTCTTTGATCTTAAGAAAGAGACGCAGAGAGAAGGATCCTTGGATGTTGTTGTGTCTGGGTGTGACTTCTGGGACTGTGGCAGCCATCTTGCAACCAGGAGGTGATCTGGTTTGAGGACACGACTGACAGATGCAGAGAACGGCAGAACCAAAGATGGAAAGGATAGGAGTCCCTGATGATGTCTTTAAGGTGTGAAGCTAACTCAGCCCTGGAGCTGCCCCAACTTGGGACTTCTCATTAGAGGGAGTATACATTTCCTTATTACATAAGCCAAGTGGAGTTGGGGTTTTCTATTACTCTTAGTCTCGATCATCCTAATGACTACTCTGTGCCGTAGAGAGACCATATGGTCTGTGACTGTTTGAAGAATAGAGCAGGGACATGGACTCAGCTCTGCCATTGAAGAGCCTGGAACATCCTTTGTGCACATCTTGGATGCCACTTCTCCACAAAGCTTCCCAGAGGCCAGGCCAGGAAATCATTCCTCCCTCCTCTGTCTAGCATTTCCACGATCCAGGCATTCATCTCTTCCTGCAGCTTGTGAGCTCTCCAAGGCAGGAACTATGTGCTGTTCATTTCTGCATCCCCACACTTATACCTCGCACAGAGTAGGCACTCGAAAAATGATTAGGGAATACATGGAAGGGTGAGGAAATTAATATTAATATATTACCATTACCTACCCCCTAAGCAGAAAGGTGTTTCCCTGATCATTCCATTTGGCTTACAAATGAGTATGGCATTTCCCTGCTCTGGGGCTCAGCTCCTTCATCTGTAAAATGGGAAGGCTGGACTAGATCACCAGCTCAAAAAAACTCCAAGACTTAGTATCATTTTATAGTAATGGCCTACGACGTGCAGGACTGTGAAATAGAGGTAAGGATTAGACATATCCCCTTCCACTGAGATGCTGAGGGTCTAGAGTAGAATTCTTTGTTTTTTAAGGGGGAATAGATCCTTTGAGGGCCTCTCCTCAGAAAGATGCTCCTGCCCTCAAAATGCTGTGTGCAGTTTTAGGGGATCTATCAGTTGATTCGCTAGAGAAAGGCATCCAGAGGCCCACTGCTGCTTACTGGCCCTGTCCAAGCTGGAGCTCAAACAGAGGAAACATGCCATCTTCCTCAGAGGATCCCCTCGGTCTAGAAGGGGAAGCAGAGTGCACATAAACCAGGTGCCCTAGGCCGGAGAGGGGCTGACAGAGGCAAGGCCCGGATGTGCAGGAGAAGGATCTGACTTGCACTGCTTGTACTGAAGTTCGCCAGGTGCTCAGACGGAGGAAGCCCTTTTACAGGCAAAGGGCTATAAGTGCACAAGCCCCAAAATGTGAAAGGGCACTGGTATTATGGGATGGTGAGTAACTGTGGGGCCAGACCTAAGCAGAGGGACTAGACTAGGGGGACGGTAGAGGGTGGTGGGAGGGGCAGAGAAAGGCATGAGGGAGAGGAGCTAAGAGGAAGTCACTGTGTCCCGGATGCTTTGGGGTGTGTGCCTAACAGTCGGGATCAGAGTGGGGGGAACCTCTGCAGAAGTTCGTTCCAAGAAATAGGCTGAAAAACCAGCATATCTTCAGACTAGTTGGAGAAGGGCTGTCTGAAAATTCCAGGTGTCGCCAGGGCTGTTGCCACACCCTTGAGGGAGACCTGCCCAGGAAGAAAGCTCGCGTGTCTAGGCCTTGTCATGCGCCTGCTGAGCAGCTCACAGGAAGTATGTCCAGCTCAGAAAAATAAAAGCAGGGACCTTGCCCCTCTCGGTGAAGTCCAGGCTATTGTTAACATTTCCGAGAAGTTAAAGGAAATCGTTTGTCTGCCGCCCAGGCCTGGGGCAGTGTTGCGGAGCCTCCTGTTTTGCCGAATTGCCTCGGCTGGCCATCTCGATGTACTCCCCCTCACCAGGGACAGGCACCAGGACTGAAGAGCTGGAGGTCTTGGAGTAATTCAGAGGTGGGGAAAGTGGATTCTTCCTTAATACATGCAGTTGAGTTTTGCGGTAGATAAAATTATTTCTAATTTCTAATAAAAGGAAAGATTAAAAGGAACCTTTGAGGCTGGCCGCAGTAGCTCACGCCTGTAATCCCAACACTTTGGGAGGCCAAGGGGGAGCAGATCATCTGAGGTCAGGAGTTCGAGACCAGCCTGGGCAACATAACAAAACCCCTTCTCTACGAAAAATACAAAAATTAGCTCGGCTTGGTGGTGAGCGCCTTGTAATCCCAGCTGCTCTGGAGGCTGAGGCAGGAGAATCACTTGAACCCAAGAGGCAGAGGTTGCAGTGAGCTGGGATCACACCACTGCACTGCAGCCTGGGTGACAGAGCTAGACTCTATCTCAATAAATAAATAAATAAATAAAAATAAAAGGAACCTTTTTTTGGGAACCACTTTAACTAGATAATTTCTAAGACTTCTTTCAGGTTTTAGCATCCTGACCCTATGTGGTATTGACCTCCCGGCCCCCACCCTCCTCCATCCCCTAGCCAAGGTGTTTTGTTTTGTTTTATAAAGACTTTATTTTTCTTCAAGCAGTCTTAGGTTCACAGCAAAATTGTGCTGAAAGTATAGAGATTTACATGTACCCTCTGTCCTCACATATGCACAGTCCCCTGCACTGTCGACATCCCCACAGAGTGGTGCATTTGTTGCCATGGATGAGCCTACATGAGCATCATTGTCACCCAGAGTCACAGTTTCCATGAGGGCTGGCTCTTGATGTTGCACTTTCTGTGGTTTGGACAAATGGATAATATGTATCCACCATTCTAATCTCGTGCATTTTTTAATCCCCTAAGAACCATCTGTGATCTGCCTATTCATCCCTTCCCCTGCCCAAACCCTGCTAACCATTGATCTTTTTACTGTTTCCGAAGTTTTGCCTTTTCCAGGACACCATACAGTTGGAACCATGTAGTGTGTAGCATTTTCAGATGGGCTTCTTTCACTTAATAGTATGCATTTCAGTTTCCTCCATCTCTTCCCATGGCTTGATAGCTTATTTATTTTTAACATTGAATAATATCCCATCATCTGGATGAATCATAATTTACTCATTCATTTACTGAAGGACATCTTAGTTGCCTCCAAGCTTTGGCAATTATAAATAAAGCTGCTTTAAACACCCGTGTGCAGATTTTTGTGTAGACACAAGTTTTCAGCTCTTGGGGAAACACCAAGGAGTACAGTTACTGGATGGAATGGTAAGAGTATATTTAGTTTTGTGAGAAAGGCCAAACTGTCTTCCAAAATGACTGTACCATTTTGCATTCCGGCTTCTCAATTAATTATTTCTTTCAAGGAGCATGCCTTTGGTATTGTATCTAAAAAGTCATTGCCAACCCAATGTCATCTAGGTTTTTTCTTGTGTTATCTTCTAGGAGTTTTATAGTTTTGGTTTTATGCTTAGGCTTATGGTCCATTTTGAGTTACTTTGTCTGAAGGGTGTAAGGTCTGTGTCTAGATTTACTTTTTTGCGTGTGGATGTCCAGTTGTTCCAGCACCATTTGCTGAAAAGAATTTTTCTCCACTGTATTGACTTTGCCCCTTTGTCAAAAACAACTTGACTATATTTGTGTAGATTTATCTCTAGATTCTGGATTCTGTTCCATTGCTCTATTTATTCTTTCACCAATACCATACCATTTTAGTTATTATAGCTTTATAGTAAGTCTTAAAGTTAGGAAGTGTCAGTCTGCCAACTTTGCTCTTCTCCCTCAATATTGTGTTGGTTATTCTGGGTCTTTTGCTCTCCATATAAACTTTAGAATCAGTTTGCTTATATCCACAAAATAACTTGCTGGAATTTTGATTGGGGTTGCATTAAATCTATAAATCAAGTTGGTAAAAACTGACATCTAGACAATATTGGGGGTTCCTATCCATGAACATGCTGTCCTTTAAGCTACCTATATGCCTCCTTCTAACTTTTCCTTAATGGAAAGGAATGGGAGAATACGTATCTCATTCATCAAACACCTACTGTGTGCCAAAAATCATTTAATGATTTCACAGCACCATAAGGATGAGATTATGGCTCCCACTTGACATTCACTGAGGCTCACTGGGATGTTCGTAGCCAGCCATTAAACAGACATGAATGGAGGACCTACTATGTGATAAGCCCTGAACCAGGAGCTGGAGATGCAACAGAGAACACAATAGAAGTGTTCCCTGCACTCATGGAGCTTACTGTCTGTGGGAGAGAGAGGGACACATATTAAATAATCCCATAGATAAATGATGTTAGGAGAGTTTATTCTGGGGCTAGGGAAGGCTTCCTGGAGAAGGTACTATTTGAGCTGAGATTGGAAGGATGAGTAGATACTAACCAGAGGCCAGGTGTTCCAAGCAGAGGGAATAGCACTTGCAAAGCCCACAAGACAGGAAGGAGCTTAGAGCCTTCCAGGACTCAGAACTGTGTACTACCAGAGCATGGAAGGGAGGATGAAATAAGCTGATGCTCACTGAATCACCAAAGGGGAAGGCCGGGATCAGCTCTGCACAACCTCGTGGGCCTCAAAAAGGGAGGGCATGGAGAAAGAGAACAAACTATGTGTTAGGTGCTATACCAGGTGCTAACACACATGCGATCACCTTTGATCCCTGTAGCTACCCCATAGTAAATGTTATCACCATCACCATTTTACAAATGAGAAATCAGAGGCTCAGAGAGAGACAGTCCTCCATTGGTCAGAGGCAGAGGCAGGCTTCCCAAAGCTCGATTCCAGATCCCATGGTCTCCCCAGCTCAGGAGCCTGGAAGCACCAGGTGCAGTCCCCAGTGGGTAGCGCCCGGCCCCTCCTTTCCCAGATGCGAGGTTTCCTGCAGGGAGAGCCCAACCAGGCTCCCTCCAGTCCCACGTTTTTGGCTTCTGGCCTGTCTCTGTGGCATCCTTGCTTGAAATCAGAGAGAGAAACATGGGGTCTGGTAATTGTATTCCATTAAGCCTAATTAAGATGCAGATTTGCACAGTTAATGAAGAAGGCAATTTGGAAGCAATTTTGCCAGTGACACAGGACTCTCATCAGCACGGCTGTTCTTGTTAGGTAGGTCTGAGGAGATGGGAATGTATGCACTGCCACCCACCAGGCTGCATCTGGCCAGTCTCCAGGGAGAAATTCTTCCTTCTGGAGAAGGACAACCCACCCTAAATAGAACGTATTGTACGGAAACTGCTTGTGTCACGTGATCCCCTGTGTGGAGATCATCCAGCTCTGGACCCCTGGAGTCCCACCTGTAGGTTCTGCCCTGCCCTGGTCCCTTGATATGGGCAGGAGGGCCTGAAGCAGTTATCTGGAACCAGACTGGGTTCAAATCCCAGCTCCACACTCACTAGCTGTATGTCCTTGGGCAAGTTTCTTAACTTCTCTGGGCCTCAGTTTACTCCTCTCTGAAATGGGATAACAACATCAACCGAGAAAGGCTGCCATGAGGATGAAATGGAATTATGCATGGGAAGCACTCAGCAAGTGCATGGCACATGAATGATGGACATTTTTTTTTTTTTTTTTTTTTTTGAGACGGAGTCTCGCTCTGTCGCCCAGGCTGGAGTGCAGTGGAGCGATCTTGGCTCACTGCAAGTTCCGCCTCCCGGGTTTATGCCATTCTCCTGCCTCAGCCTCCCGAGTAGCTGGGAGTACAGGCGCCCACCACCTCGCCCGGCTAGTTTTTTGTATTTTTTTAGTAGAGACGGGGTTTCACTGTGTTCGCCAGGATGGTCTCCATCTCCTGACCTCGTGATCCGCCCGTCTCTGCCTCCCAAAGTGCTGGGATTACAGGCTTGAGCCACCGTGCCCGGCCATGATGGACATTTTCATGAGCTCTCCCAGCACCCTATGTTTCGCATGGGCAAGAGCTCTGTTCCCCAGCCCCCAGGTTCACAGGTTTTCTTTTTTTTTTTTTGAGACAGAGCGTCGTTCTGTTGCCCAAGCTGGAGTGCAGTGGCACGATCTTGGCTCACTGCAACCTCCGCCTCCCAGATTCAAGTGATTCTTCTGCCTCAGCCTCTTGAGTAGCTGGGACTACAGATGTGGGTCACCACACCCAGCTAATTTTTGTATTTTTAGTAGAGACGGGATTTCACCATATTGGCCAGGCTGGTCTCGAACTCCTGACCTTGTGATCCGCCTGCCTCGGCCTCCCAAAGTGCTGGGATTACAGGCATGAGCCACCGTGCCCAGCCCACAAGTTTTCTTTTGCTGCTACCAGATGGCTGCCATTTGGGGCTGGACCTTCCCCGGGCCCTGGATGCCCTGTCCCTGAGGTCTGTCTGGCTTGAAGCTGGGGCATACCTGGCAGCTGGCCTCTTGCACGGATTGCCACCTGGTGGCTGGCTGTTTTCACATCTTTGTTTTTTTGTTTTTTTGTTTTGAGACAGGTTCCCCCAGGCTGGAGTGCAATGGTGGAATCTCGGCCCACTGCAACTTCTGCCTCCCAGGTTCAAGTGATTCTCCTGCCTCAGCCTCCCGAGTAGTTGGGATTACAGGCACATGCTACGACACCTGGCTTTTTTTTTTTTTTTTTTTTTGTATTTTTGGTAGAGACAGAGTTTCGCCATGTTGGCCAGGCTGGTCTCGAACTCCTGACCTCAGGTAATTTGCCTGCTTCAGCCTCCTGAAGTTCTGGGATTACAGATGTGAGCTACCACACCAAGCCTGTTTTCACATCTTTGTATACCAAAGTTGGCCTGCCAGCCTGGACTTCCTCCCAGCACTTGACTCCACTTCTTCACTGCCCCTCCACTTCAGTGGCCAGTTTTGTTTCTAAGTAAGTTATTTAACTGACATTATTGTTATTATAACTAAGATTTACGGACTGTTCACTGTGCCAGGTGCTTTACCTATAATTATGTAATTTCATCCTTACAAGAATTTATAGATGCAGCGACTGAGGCGCAGAGAGGAAGAGTGACTTGCCGGGGTCATACAGCTAGCAAAGGGTGCCCCTGGAAGTCAAACTCTCTGTGCCTGACTTCCAAACTCATCGTTAAGCCTTCTATTCAACCTCTTCTGTAGCTCCAGGTACCTGCGCCTGGCATGTGGAGCAGAGGAGATGCAGAGACCACTGTCTGCACCCTCGAAGGGCACAAGGAGCTGTGGAAAGGGACAGACAAGGGAAGGTCAATGACAGAACAGGGTGGGAGAGCTGAGGAGGGGGAAGCTGGAGGAGGAGTGTGGGAAGGTCTGAGGAGGGCTTTTGTCTTCTCAGGGCGGAGTCAAGGAAGGAGGGATTACAGAGAAGGGCACACTCGGCCGAGTGTGTGACCCTTGATCTCTGTAAGCCTTAGTTTCTTTTTCAATAAAATGGGGGCAATCAAAAGGCTTCCCTCCTAGGATGATTGTGAGAAGGTGTGCAAGATATTTCAGCTCAGTCTTTGTACATAGTGACCCCTCCATCAACAGAACTGCTCCCCCTACTTGGAGGCCCTAGGGAACCACTGCAGGATCAAGGGAGAGGAGTGGGCATCCCCATGTACCCAGCGGGCCTGTCTGGCCCATGCCCTGACATTTGTCAGGAAGGGCGGGCGTCATGGACCACCAAAACGGGGTCAAAGGTTAAATAAAAGGAAGAGGTTTTCCCACTAAGAGGTTTATCACTTAGAAGCAAGAGCAGACAGTCTTTCCACACAAGAGCAGGATGAAGAATTGAAAACTGTGTTTGCCAAACTTTCACACTCCCCTTCGCCATTTTGTCACGTCTCTTTCCTGCCTGTTCTATTATTTCCTCAACACTTTTCTTTAAAACAATTTTAGATTGGCTCCAGTTTTTCCTTTTTTCTTTTTTGAGACAGGATCTTGTTCTGTCACCCAGGCTGGAGTGCAGTGGTGCACTTTTGGCTCACTGCGACCTCTGCCTCCCGGGTTCAAGTGAGTCTTGTGCCTCAGCCTCCCAGGCAGCTGAAATTCCAGACATGCACCACCACGCCCAGCTAATTTTTATATTTTTTTGTAGAGACAGAGTTTCGCCATGTTGGCTAGGTTGGTCTCCAACTCCTGAGCTCAAGCAGTCCACCTGCCTTGGCCTCCCAAAGTGCTGGAATTACAGACATGAGCCACCACTCCTGACCACTCCAGTTTTGTTTTTTGGTTTTTTCATTTTTTTTTTTTTGTTTTTTTTTTTTTGCTTAGCTTCCTAACACAATACTATCTGTTAAATCAAAAGTTTGAAAAAATATCACTTGAAATCCTTCTACTATGATAAAGTCGCAGTGAACAATTTACAATTTTTGTAGACTTTTCTGCAAGCATACACACCCATACGTAAAATGTTACAGAAATATGATTATGTATCATTTTGTCATCTTCTTAATTTGACTATTATGGACATCTTCCCATATCAGCAGAGAAAGTCACATGATTATTATTATTATTATTTTGAGATGGAGTTTCGCTCTTGTTGCCCAGGCTGGAGTGCAATGGCGTGATCTTGACTCACCGCAACCTCCGCCTGCCAGGTTCAAACAATTCTCCTGCCTTAGCCTCCCGAGTAGCTGGGATTACAGGCATGCACCACCATGCCTGGCTAATTTTGTATTTTTAGTACAGACGGGGTTTCTCCATGTTGAGGCTGGTCTCGAACTCCTGACCTCAGGTGATCCGCCTGCCTCGGCCTCCCAAAGTGCTGGGATTACAGGCGTAAGCCACTGTGCCTGGCCAGCCCCATGATTATTAATCGTTGCATACCATCCCAGTGTTCTTGTGTGCCAACATGGACCAGTCCCATAATGACTGCTGTTTGTATTGCATCCCATTTTCCAATAATAAAAACAACACTATGATGAACATCTTTTTGTACCCTGTGGGATGAAAGATTCTCAGAAGTAGAATTGCAGAGCCAAAGAATATGTACATTTTAAAGATTTTGAGTAAAAGCTACAAAACTGCCCACAGAGAGCAATAATTTGCATCACCCCAGCTATGAGATGCCAGTTTCCTTCACCCTCACCTGCCTTGTATTGCCCATGTAGATGCTAAAACCTAAACAGCCCGATCAGGAAATACTTATTAACAGAGAGATTTGAAAATAATTGATTTGTGATGGTAATTTTTTTTTTTTTTTTTTTTTTTTTTT
>NW_016819103.1:410426-419900 GCF_001698545.2 Rhinopithecus bieti
CCCGCCACCATGCTTGGCTAATTTTTTTGTATTTTTTAGTAGAGACGGGGTTTTACCGTGTTAGCCAGGATGGTCTCGATCTCCTGACTTCGTGATCCACCCACCTCAGCCTCGCAAAGTGCTGGGATTACGGGGGTGAGCCACCGTGTCCGGCTTGTGATGATAATTTTTTTAAGAGTCTTGCTCTGCTGCCCAGGCTAGAGTACAGTAGTGTGATCATAGCTCACTATAGTCTCAAATGTCTGGGCTCAAGCAATCCTCCCACCTTAGCCTCCCAAGTAGCAGGGACTACAGGCTTATGCCACTATGCCTGACTAATTTTTATATTTTTTGTAGAGGTAGGTTCTTGCTCTATTGCCCAGGCTGATCTTGAACTCCTGGCCTCAAGTGATCCTCCTGTTTAGGGATCTGGGTATTATGGGCATGAGCCACCGCACCTAGATTGTGATGCTAATTTTTAATTGCCTAGAGATTCTTGACTCTTTTCTTTGTACCTTTAGTTTGATAATAAAACTACCTACTTCTGATCTGTGTGATGGAATTAAATGTATCAGTGGTTCACAGTGTTTGGCTAGTAGACCTAACTTCCAGAATCACTACTGTTTTAGTGCAGGCTGCTTATATAACAAAATATCATGGACTGGGCGGCCTTAACAGCAAACATTGATTTCTCACCAGTCTGGTGGTTGGGAGTCTGAGATCAGGGTGCCACTGTGGCCAGGCTCTGGTGCGGGGCCTCTTCTGGCTTGCAAGTGGCTGCCTTCTTGCTGTGTCCTCACATAGCAGAGGACTGGTGACTTATTACTCCATTATTTTGGTGAATTAGTACTCCATTTTACAGAGGAGGGAGCTGAGGCTCAGCTAGTAAAGGATGAGGCTCAGATGTGGAGGTGAATTCTAATTGGTTGCTCATCCTTATTCTGCTACACTGCCCAGATAGACCCTGAACTTCTGGGGTTAAGGGCCTTGTCTTGCTTGTCTCTGGATCCTATCCCAGTGTCAACATACGGTAGATCACATCAAACGCAGTTGTCATGAGACACAGTGAAGACCTTGGCATTAGATGACTTAAGTTTGAATTCCACTTCTTCCCTTACTGGCTGGGTGACTTTGTCATTGGTTTTTACATCTCTTATGTGGAGTTAATAGGGCCACGTGCAGTGGCTCATGCCTGTAATCCCGGCACTTTGGCAGACTGAGGCAGGCAGATCACTTGAGCCCAAGAGTTCAGAGCAGCCTGGGCAACATGATGAAACTCTGCCTCTACCAAAAAAGATACAAAAATTAGTTGGGCTTGGTGGTGTGTGCCTGTGGTCCCAGCTACTCGGGACGCTGAGATGGGAGAATTGCTTGAGCCCAGGAGGTCGAGGCTGCAGTGAATTATTGAATGTGCCACTGTACTCCAGCCTGGGTGACAAAACAAGACCCTGTCTCCAAAAAATGAAAAATTTAAAAATGAGGTTAATAATCCCAACCTTGCAAAACTCCTCTGAGGATAAAATGAGATGGTGTGTACACCCAGTACACCCAGTAAGCACTAAATAAAAGCAGCTATTGGCCGGGTACAGTGGCTCACATCTGTAATCCCAGAACTCTGGGAGCCCAGGGTGGGCAGATCATTTGAGCACAGGTGTTTGAGGCCAGCCTGGGCAACGTGGTGAAACTCCATCTCTACCAAAAAATACATAAATTAGTCAGGTGTGGTGGTGTGCATTCACAGTCCCAGCTACTGGGGAGGCCAAGGTGGGAGGATTGCTTGAGCCTGGGACGCAGAGGTTGCAGTGAACCAAGATTGCGCCACTGCACTCCATCCAGCCTATGCAACAGAGCAAGATCTTGTCTCAAAAGAAAAAAAAAGCAGCTGTTGTTATTTTTTGTGTGTCTGCTTAGTCCCCAAAGACCACTAGATCCAATAAGTAGAGCATCATGCAGTTAGAGATGACTCCAGGGCCCTCAGAGCGTTGTAACATTCATTCATTTATCATTGATTGATTCGTTCAGAAACTATCAGTTGAGTGCCTGTTATGTGCAAGGCATCAAAATACGGTGTTGGACATGACAAGATCATAGCTCTTAAAGAACTTACCTTCTAGATGGATTGAGGCAGACGATAAAGTAGCAAGCAAACAAATCAATTTGTAATTCAAATAGTGGTGGATGCTCTGAAGGAAAATAAAGTAGGCTAAGAGGTTAGAAATAACAAGAGAGGGGCACTGGGGAAGAGAGTCATTTAGACCAGTGGGTAAGGAAGATGGCATCTGAGCAGAGATCTCAACGAAGTGGAGTGCACCACAGGAAGATTTTAAATAGCAATGTTGGTGCCCAAAGCCAGCAACTGACAGGGCCCTCAGACCAGCTTTGTAATTCATGAGGAAGGGGTGTGAGCCAGAGCTGCATCTGGTGGCTCCTTATTCCAGTAAATTACAGTAATAATAGAGCGGGGTCCTTTTGTTTCCACCTGCTAAGGGAGTACCTACTGTCAACATGTAGCTTCAACAAATTAAGATGTGAAATGGTGTTTCATAATCACAATTAGGCATTTCTATGATACTTCATGATCAGAGGCTTAGGCAAGTTCTGGCCCCCTCTCCAGCTATGGCTTGTATCGAAGGCCCAGGGCAGCTACGTGCCCCAGCACCGGGGCCTTCCTGGCTATGACCCAGAGAGCAAGTGCTGGGCAGAGTCCGGAAGCTCAAGTCAGGAAGATAAATGAAGACAGTTGGGATGGCCAGCGGCCAGGACTGGGATTTCAAGATTCTCCACAACTCCTATTTGGCCAGGAGCATTCTGACCTCTGCCAGGAGCTAAAATGTGCCTCTCTGTGGTCTGAGAAAGGATTGGGATCACTTCACCCTGTAAGTGTAGATGCAGAAGGCTGGGACTACTGGGACTATTCCTGTGGTTTGGGGAAGTATTTCTTAGACAGCCTGCATCAGATTCATTGGAGATTCTCTAAAATGCAGTGTCCGGGTTTCCTCCCAGACCTCCCGAATCAGAGTTCCTGGAATCTGCATTTTAACGTATGCGCTCCCAAGTTTGAGAATAGCTGGTTAGTTGGCAGTGGGGCGGGGGGGGGGGGGGCAGCCAATCAGAAGAATATTTGCTATTGGGATTGTCCTGGGAATGCCAGGGCACACGCTTGCTGTCCTGCTGTCAGATGGCCACCTCCCCAGATGCGATGTCCTTTTGCCTCTGAGAGAATTGCGACAGGAATAAGGACAGGAATTTCAGAAGTTTGCAGAGTAGATTTTCCTGCTGTGAGGCAGTGTATGTGAGAAGGCTCTGCCTTCCTTCAAATGAGAAGGAAAAAGAAAAGAAAAAGCTTTATATATGTGTGTATATATATATATTGGAGGCAAATGTGTCACTTTCAGATTTTCCAGTCTGGGCACAATTTTCATTTCTCTCTGGTGAGTCATTGTAGACATTGGCTTTTTCTCACTGCCTCTTGTTAGCAAAAGGACATATTTCATATCTCAAGGGCTGAGACCCATCTGGGGCAGGCCTGGAAAATCTACTCTGCAAATCCAGGTAGAGGACCCACTGGGGCCCCACACATCACAGGGCCCCACACAGTCCTGTGCTGTGGGAGCCACAGAGACTCCTGGCAACCAGGGCGATGGGCACTTCCCCCCTTCCCAATTAGCCCTCCTTGTTAACTCACATCTTGCCCTTCCATGGGTTGTTTCTAGACTCTCTGGCCACCATCCTGCTGGTTTTAATGAGAAAAAGTCCCCAAGTACCTTTCGCCATTCATTCATGTGGTCCATCAGTATTATAGCATAGCAATTAAGGACATGGGTTCCGGGAGTTGTCCTTTAGTGGCTCCCTGTTTCGTCAAAGGCAAAACCAAAGTTTCTGCCATAACCACAAGGCCCTCCATGATCTAACCCCTGTCACCTCAGTTTATCTCCCCTCACTCACTCAGCTCCAGACACACTAAACTCCTTCCTGCTTCTCTAACATGTCAAAGATGTGCCCACCCCAGGGCCTTTGCATAGGCTGTTCCCACCTCCTTTGATGTTTTTTTTCCTGCAGATCTCTGCATGACTCACTTCCTTTGGATCTCTGCTGAAATGTTGCCAGATCACCTTGACCACCCTATATAAACAGCAGACCCACTTAAGCTATCACTAACCCTCTTTCTTCCCCATAGCGTTTATCACCACCTGACACAGTATTTATTGACTTGTATTTTTCTTTAGGATATGTTTCTTCCCGCTAGAATGGTAGCTCCTTGTGGACGAGCACTTTGACTTGATTACTGTTATTTTCCCAACATCTAGACTATGGTTAGCACATTATAGGCCTTTAATAAATAAGTAAATATTGAATGAATTAATTAATGAATTCATTAATGAATGAATGCCTGGCCGTGTTCCTTACTAGCTGTGTGACCTTGGGCTCCTTAGCATCTCTGAGCTTCAATAAAATGGACATGGCTATAGAGGTTTGCAAGATAAAGGAGAGAATACAAGTCTGTTTGTATGCTTTAATAAAATACCCGAGACTGGGTAATTTATAAAGTACAGAAATTTATTTCCTTTGAAGCCTAGAAAGTCAAGACCAAGGTGCCAGCAGGTTAAGTGTGTGGGGAGGGTTCCCTCCTCATAGGTGGTGCCATCTAGGGTGTCCTCCTGTGATGGAAGAGATGGAAGGGACAATGTGTTCTCATATGACAGAAAAGACAGAAGAGCCAGACAGCTTTCTGGAGGCTCCCTTATAAGGGCATTAATCCCATTCACGAGGGTGGAGCCCTCATAGCCTAATCACCTCCCAAAGCTCCAACATGAATTTTGGAGAGACACAAACATTCAAACGACAATGGCATGTAAGCCCGTTACATGGTGACTGGCACACTTAAAGCTTTCAATAAACATTGGCCGCCCTGGACTGTTACTACTTTAAACCAGCAAAATAAGGTAGAATGTGCTAAAGAAAACCGAAGGTGTTTACAAAGGACTGTCACGTGGAGAGAAGGTAGACTTTCTGCCGAAGTGGTTGGAATGAGGGAAGGCTCCTTGCTGGGTGACATCTGAGCTGGGCCTGGGGCAGGGCAGGGTCTCAGAGTGTCAGTGTGGGGTGTGTGGAAGGGTGGTGTGGGAAGATGGAACAGCACGAACAAAGAGGCAGAAGATAGAATGTTCAGGGACAGATCAGATATGTTCGCCCAACTCCAGAGGCTGCAAAACAAGAGGGGGAGGGGAAACAGAATAAGGAAATGGAAGCATTTTTTTTCCTTTCTGGAAGGAGAGAGGCTGGCTGGTGCTTCCCAAAAGCTGTACAGCAGTGAAACAAAACAAGAAGTCTGATTTACAGCCCCCTTCTTGGGGCAGAGTGCTTCGCAGTTAGTAATGCAGTCTTCTGAGAATCATTTTGTTGGTGTGTCACAACCTTCCTGAAGATAGACAGAAGTTATTAGGTATTTGTGATTCTCGTATTGAGGGTACCTGCAAATAACCCTAAATGGGATATTACATCCAAAAGAAACCAGTCGGTAATGGTGGGATTTCTGGGCACTATGGCCTTCTGCTGTCCTGTAGACTGGGAGGAAATTCAAAGCACAGCTGTCAGGGGAAACTAAGATGGATGATGTGAGGGAGAAAGACTGAATGGTGAGCTTTGGAAAGCAGGAGACCATGCATTCCCCAAGTATTCATTCATTCATTCATTCATTCACTCATTCATTCAATGAACACTGAATACTTACCACATACAAAACAGTATATTCAGGCCAGGGGCCCAGAGGCCAGGACTTTGGACACTTTGTATATGTTTAATTTTCTACCTGATTTTTTAAAAGCCTTCTGTAACCTGAGGAGGCTGGGGAGGCAGCATAGGTTTCATGTCACATGACATGTCAGCTCCAGTTGAATTGTTGTGGTTAACCAGAGAGTTCTGATACTACAGTGTGGATTTACCAGGATAGAATCTGGTGATGGGTTCGTGACATCAGCCATGGGTTTAGGATGGGAGAATCGTAGGACAAATGCCACATGTTTGCCACTGCAGGAATGAATTCCATAGATACCTATAATATGCTGACCTGAAGGTTTGCAACAGAATAAAAATAGTGTCTTGACTCTGCATACTTGGTGAGTGTAATGTGGCTGATCACTTACCATGGAGAGCTGTGAAAATTCAGGACAATAAAGGTGACAAGAATTGACGCTCCAGGGTGATAACTCAGCAAGATAGTTCCTCTCCAAGAGGTGGTGTCCCAGGCTTTTACCCTTGTCTTATCCACCCCTAATTTAACACTTGTTTAAGGCATCTTCTCCAAATATTTGACTTTGTTCCCATGGAGACCTTTTTGCACTCGTATTTCACCTTCTTGTGTCATGTAGAATTCATGACATATATAATATATACCATGTATAATACAACTGAAATAAACAAGTTTGGAAACAACTCACTTGGGACCAAGGTGACTCTTACTCATTGTACAGCTGAATGGTTGGGAGCAGAAGGTGTGAAAACAAAAGCTGTTGGGTCGCTGTGTTTTACAAGTGGCAGGGGTGAGGGACTTTGGCTAATTCAGTGAATCAGTTAAGTGAAGGTTAGTTAAGACAGCTCTTCCTACTAATACACAGTTGTCTTTTTACCAAAACTATGGATTTACCTACACATATACATTCTGTTTTGTAGCTTCCTTTTTTTTTTTTAACTTAAACAAGTATTAGAGACATCTTTTCATGTCATAAATACTCTTCCACAACAATATTTTAAATGGTTACCTGGGATTCCATGTTGGGGATCTACCACTTAATGGATCCCCTGTTACTGGACTTGCATGTAGTTCCCAGTTTGGAACTATTAGAGGAAACATTACCTTTTGGATCCCAATATGGGTAGCTGAGGGCACTGAACACTCCCTGAGTGGTGAGCGGTGGAAATGAACATTAAAAGAGAATAAAGGATGAGAATCTAAAATGCAGTCACTATGGGAAACAGTATAGCAGCTCCTCAAAAAATTAAACATAGGATTATCATGCCACCCAACAATTCTGTTTCTGAGTATATACCCAAAATAATTGAAAGCAGGGTCTTGAAGACCCGTCTATACACCCATGTTCATAGCAGCATTATTCACAGCAGCCAAAGAGTGGAAGCAGCCAGTGTCCCTCAGTGGATGAATGGGTACACAAAATGTGGTGTATTCATACAATAAAATGTTATTCAGCATCAAAAAGAAAGGAAATCCTGTGATATGCTACAGCGTGGATGAAACCTGAGGACATTATGCTAAATCAGCCAGTCACAAAAGGACAAGTAGTGTGTGAATCTGCCCATATGAGGTCCCTGGAGTACTCAAACTCATAGAGACAGAAAGTGGAGACCAGGCGCGGTGGCTCACGCCTGTAATCCGAGCACTTTGAGAGGCCGAGGCAGGCGGATCTCTTGAGGTCAAGAGTTCAAGACTAGTCTGGGTAACATACTGAAATCCCGACTCTACTAAAAATACAAAAAATTAACCAGGCATGCTGCCATGTGCCTGGAATACCAGCTACTTGGGAGTCTGGAGCAGGAGAATCGCTTGAAGCCAGGAGATGGAGGTTGCAGGGAGCGAGGGTTGTACCACTGCATACCAGCCTGGGTGACAGAGCTAGATTCTGCCTCAAAAAACAAACAAACAAACAAAAAAAACAAAAAACAAAAAAACAAAAAAAAAACAGCCGGGTGTGATGACTCATACCTGTAATCCTAGCACTTTGGGAGGCCGAGGTGGGTGGATTGCCTGAGCTCAGGAGTTCTAAACCAGCCTGGGCAACATGGTGAAACCCCATCTCTGCTAAAAATACAAAAAAATTAGCCAGGCGTGGTGGCGTGCGCCTGTAGTCCTAGCCACTTAGGAGGCTGAGGCAGCAGAATTGCTTGAACCCCGGAGGCGGAGGTTACAGTGAGCTGAGATCATGCCACTGCACGCCAGCCTGGGCAACAGAGAGAGACTCCGTCTCCAAAAACAAACACACAAACAAACCCCCCCAAAAAACAGAAAGAAAAACAAAGTGGGGCCAGGTGCAGTGGTTCATACCTGTAATCCCAGCACTTTGGGAGGCCAAGGCAGGCGTATCACCTGAGGTCAGGAGTTCAAGACCAGCCTGGCCAACATAGTGAAACCCTGTCTCTACAAAAATGCAAAAATTAGCCAGGCATGATGGCAGGTGCCTGTAATCTCAGCTACTCAGGAAGCTGAGGCAGGAGAATCGCTTGAACCCAGGAGGCGGAGGTTGCAGTGAGCCAAGATGGCGCCACTGCACTCCAGCTTGGGTGACAGAGCAAGAGTCGGTCTCAAAAAAAAAAAGAAAAAGGAAGTGGAATGGTGGGTGCTAGGGGTTGGGGGAATGGGAAATGGTGAGGTGTTCAGTTAATATAGAGTTTCAGTTTTACAAGATAAAGAGAGTTCTGGAGATTGATTGCACAACAATATGAATGTACTTAACATTGCTGATCTGTACACTTTAAAATGGTGAAGATGGTAAATTCCGTATTATATATATTTTACACAATTAGAAAACATTTTTTAATTTTTAAGGGAACAGAGGAATAGATATAGGTGTTAAGTATAACAGCTGCTAAGATTATTAGAAAATGAGACAACCAGACATTACATACCACATGGAGAAACCAAGCCCCACCTGTAGTCTGACCAAAGGGATCAACCCTGAGCCTGAGCCAGTCTCTGGATTCAGCTGGCAATTCTCAGGACGACCACAGGACACAGCAGTGTGTTGAACAGAACTTCAAGTGTGCAGTCAGCAACATCAGCCCAAGGGAGATGCAACAGTCAAACTTCCAGATTCTTTCAAGGAAGAAGTATAAGGAAGTAAAAGGATGAATGAGGAACCCACACATTTAAAAAGAATTAAAAGGCAGGGCCGGGCGCGGTGGCTCAAGCCTGTAATCCCAGCACTTTGGGAGGCCGAGATGGGCGGATCACTAGGTCAGGAGATCGAGACCATCCTGGCGAACACGGTGAAACCCCGTCTCTACTAAAAAATACAAAAAACTAGCCGGGCGACGTGGCCGGCGCCTGTAGTCCCAGCTACTCAGGAGGCTGAGGCAGGAGAATGGCGTAAACCCAGGAGGCGGAGCTTGCAGTGAGCTGAGAAAGGCAGCAAATTTTTCAAATGGTCAAGAATGTAGTATCTAGGTATGTACATTTGAGGAAAAAAACAATTTTAAGCCAGGCGCGGTGGCTCATGCCTGTAATCCCAGCACTTTGGGAGGCCGAGGTGGGTGGATCACAAGGTCAGGAGTTCGAGACCGGCCTGGCCAATATGGTGAAACCCCGTCTCTGCTAAAAATACAAAAAATAATTAGCCAGGTGTGGTGGTGGGTGCCTGTAGTCCCAGCTACTCAGGAGGCTGAGGCAGGAGAATAACTTGAACCCAGGAGGCAGAGGTTGCAGTGAGCTGAGATCGTGCTACTGCACTCCAACCTGGGCAACAGAGTGAGACTCCATCTCAAAAA
>NW_016819103.1:420282-433988 GCF_001698545.2 Rhinopithecus bieti
AAAAAAAAAAAAAAAAAAAAATTAAAAGACACAAGAGTGATTCCTTAAAAGTCAGGACAGTAGTTTCTTGTGGGGGCCATGGATGGGACAGGACACATATGAAGGGCACACAGCAAAGTTCTCTTTCTCATTTATTTATTTGTTCTTGAGATGGAGTCTTGCTCGGTTGCCCAGACTGGAGTGCAGTGGCATGATCTCGGCTCACTGCAGCCTCCACCTCCCGAGTTCAAGCGATTCTCCTGCCTCAGTCTCCTGAGTAGCTGGGATTATAGGCATGGGCCACCACGCCCAGCAAATTTTTTGTATTTTTCTTGAGATAGGGTTTCACCCTGTTGCCCAGGCTGGTCTCAAACTCCTGACCTCAGGTGATCCGCCCACCTCGGCCTCCCAAAGTGCTGGGATTACAGGTGTGAGCCACAGTGCCCAGCCTTATTTATTTATTTGCTTATTTATTTATTTATTTTTGGAGACAGAGTCTTGCTCTGTTGCCCAGGCTGGAGCGCTGTGGCGTGATCTTGACTCACTGCAACCTCCACCTCTTAGGTTCAAGCAATTCTCCTGCCTCAGCCTCTGAGTAGCTGGGATTACAGGCATAAGCCACCACGCCCAGCTAATTTTTTGTATTTTTAGTAGAGACGGGGTTTCACTATGTTGGCCAGGCTGGTCTGAAACTGCTGACCTTGTGATCTGCCTGCCTCGGCCTCTTAAAATGCTGGGATTACAGGAGTGAGCCACCACGCCTGGCCTAAATTTTCTTATAAACTCATATTGCCATGCCTAAATACCTCAGGGGGCAGTGACTCCAGAAAACCACACAAACCTAGCACATGAATTCATGGATTATTATAAGAATTCTGGAGATGGGTGGTGGCGATGAGTGCATGGTTTTGTGGTTGTGAATGTAGTTAGTATCATTGAACTGTGCATATAAAATGGTTTAAATGGTAAGTGTTATACTGTAGGTATTTTATCACAGTTAAATAAATGGGCCGGGCGCTGTGGCTCACGCCTGTAATCCCAGCACTTTGGGAGGCCAAGGTGGGCAGATCACGAGGTCAGGAGATCGAAACCAGCCTGGCCAACATAGTGAAACTTCCCGTCTCTACTAAAAATACAAAAATTCACCGGGAATGGTGGCACATGCCTGCAGTTCCAGCTACTTGGGAGGCTGAGGCAGGAGAATCACTTGGACCCGGGAGGTGGAGGTTGCAGTGAACCGAGATTGAGCCACCGCAATCCAACTTGGGCAACAGAGTTGAGACTTTGTTTCAAAAAAAAAAATTTTAATTTAATGTGTAACAATTCAATCAATGCACTGGTGTCTGCTGCAAGACACGTCCATTCAGTCTACCCTGAATCCCCAGGAAGATTTCTTCCTAAGATGTCCTTAAATTGACAAATCCTTTAATGTTAGACCTTGTCAAAATGCTTTAAGGAGCTGTTTAGTTTCTTTCTTATTTATTTTAACTGTGGTAACTTAATGTTTTTTTAATCAAAAATCTTCTGAAACAGGAAGGGAGGAAGTATTGCCCACAAACAGATAGTCACACAGACCAAGGTTAAAATCCAGATTCTGCCTTTTGTTAGTTCCATGACTTTTGGCAAATTACTTAAGCTCTGTAAGACTCAGTAAAAGTAATCTGGAAAAGTAATTGTAATAGTAATTACCTCCTAGCATTATGGTGGGACTTTAATAAAACAATACCTATCAATCCCCAAGCACCACGCCTGGCCTGGGGTACCTGCTATAAATGTTAGTTGTTTGATTCCAAAAAGAATTGGACCTGGGTCTAAGAAACCCCAAGTACCACTGTCAACTCCAACCCTGACTTGCTGTATAGTCTTGGTAAAGCTGCTTGTCTCTGAGGCCGGTTACCTCATCACTGTCCTGAGAATCCCTGTCCTCTGTGAGAACAGTACTGCTGAGGTGGAGGGTCCTGTTTGTTGGTACGCAAGGGGCTTAGGAATGAGGCTGCCGGTGCAGAGCTTGCAGTCACTCCAGTAAGCAACTAGCAAGAGGAGGTGTGGAGCTGCAGGGCTGCCCATGCACACCAGCAGGTGAAAATGTGCCTTAGACACACAGCTGAGACAGTAAATTGGTTTCCGTCATCCTGCGCAGGGAAGATCATGCTGGTTTTACCCTTCTTGTTGGGCTGCCTCTTGTAAACCTTGTTTGCCCTCCTTTATCGGACTGTGCTGAACTTAAAGAACAGAGAAATTGAGGTTCATTATAGCAACCCCAGGAAAGGGTGGCCTACCTCTCAAAGATCCACTTTTTCCCCCTGCATTTCTCTGTTTTATGTAAGTAGAATAATAATGCACACATTATTTTGCTACATTTCATAATTTTACAATTGTTCTATGTCAATAACAACAACAAAAAAAAAGAAAACCAACCACAGAGACAGTTAGTTTTATTCAGAATCCTGCTTCCCCAGGAGCATAAAAGAGACCAATCCCCGATTCCTTAACTGAGATGAGGAGAAATCAAGTTAAATGTTAAACAGAGTGAGTCACTGCTCCCGAAGTATCTGGGCATGGGAATATGAGTTTATAAGAAAATTTGATTTAAAGTGTAACAACTCAATCAATGCACTGCTCTCTACCACAAGACACCTCCATTCAGGCTACCATGAATTCCCAGGAGGATTTCTTTTTAAGATGCCCTTAAGTTGACAAATCCTCTAATATTAGACCTTGTCAAAGTGCTTTAAGGAGCTGTTAAGTTTCTCATTTAGTTATTTATTTTTAATTGTGGTAAAATATCCATAACACGGGGCCAGGCATGGTGGCTCATGCCTATAATTCTAGCACTTTGGGAGGCCAAGGCGGGTGGATTGCTTGGGCTCAGGAGTTTAAGACCAGCCTGGGCAAATGGTGAAACCTCGACTCTGCTAAAATACAAAAAAAATTAGCCAGGCATGGAGGCATGCACCTGTAATCCCAGCTACTTGGGAGACTGAAGCAGGAGAATCGTTTGAACCTGGGAGGCGGAGGTTGCAGTGAGCCGAGATCATGCCATTGCACTCCAGCCTGAGCAACAGTGTGAGACTCCATCTCAAAAAAAATAAATCTATATCTATACCTATATCTACCCGTAACACTTACCACTTTAACCATTTTATGTGCACAGTTCAGTGACACTAACTACATTCACAACCACACAATCATGTGCCCATCACCACCATCCACCTCCAGAACTCTTCACCTTGCAAAACTGAAATTCTGTACCCATTAAACACTAACTCCTCTTTCCTCCTTCCCGCAGCCCCTGGCAGCCACCATTCCACTTTCTGTCTCGAGGAATTTGACGACTCTAGGGACTTATATAAGTAGAATCATGCTGTATTTCTCTTTCTCTGATTGTCATATTTTACTTAGCAGAATGTCCTCAAGGTTCATCCAGGTGGTACCACGTGCCAGATGCCCTTCCTTTTTTAAGGCTTAAAAATATTCCATGGTGTGTGAGGACCACATCCTGTTTCCCCATTCATCTGCTGATGGATATGTGGGTTGCTTCCACCTTCTGGTGATTGCAAATAATGCTGCTATGAACATGAGTGTATCAGTTTCTCTTTAAAAGTCCAGTAATCCTTTATTCCAGTGATGGTGTAGTTGTTCGGATTGTACAGGGGAGCATCTCAGCTACATAACAATAGTCACTTAATAGCTCTCTTGAGCACCTACAGCCTGTATAGGAACCTGTTGAGGAACTGGGTAAATAGCAATGTAGCAGGAGGCACAGGACAGGGTGGGAGTGAGGGTGGGTGCAGCCACAGCTGGAAGTGTGCACAGCTGTAACTTCCCAGCATTGAGCAGGTCCTCATGGGAACAGTTTATGAAAACTATGATTATTTTTCCATTTCCTAGACTCTGTGATTGTTTTCACAAGAAGCTAAGTGGTTCCTGTGTGATTATATATCCCAGGTGTTGTGTGGAATTTTAACTAAAATACCGAAATCTAGGGCGATTTGCCTATCACACATCCACTTATTCAACTTCCCCCAGCAAGTTCACAGCACTATGTAAAATGCTTAGAACCAGTGGAGGTTTTTGTGAATTCTGGAAAACAAGAGGAGGGAAAAATCAATGGGGAAAAGTAGGAGTGAAGCAGATAGCCACTTAGAAGAACATGGCAGGCTGACAGGAAAGTACAGTGGCCAAGTGTCTGCTGGCAAGCTGCACGTCAGGGCCCACTTGCACAAATGGTAAGGCAGAACTAGTGGCCCCCTAGACCCAGGGGAGTTTGGAGGCCCTGGGAAACATAAACTCTCCATCCTAAGACAACACTACACCCTCTCACTCCTAATCAAGGCCCTTACATTCCACCATTGAAGCGCATTAAATAATAGTTGTCCAAATGTATGGAAAAGGATTTTCTCTTTTCAGAGCCACTCTTTTAAAATGCAGACTCTCCAGCCAGTCACAGTGGCACATGCCTGTAATCCTAGCAATTTGGGAGGCCACGGTGGGCGAATCACAAGGTCAAGAGATCAAGACCATTCTGGCCAACATGGTGAA
This sequence comes from Rhinopithecus bieti, assembly GCF_001698545.2. Taxonomy (NCBI): domain Eukaryota; kingdom Metazoa; phylum Chordata; class Mammalia; order Primates; family Cercopithecidae; genus Rhinopithecus; species Rhinopithecus bieti. The sequence continues at coordinate 424,804 of NW_016819103.1, forward strand.
ACCTCATCTCTATTAAAAATACAAAAATTAGCTGGACGTGGTGGTGAGCCTATAGTCCCAGCTACTCAGGAGGCTGAGGCAGGAGAATCACTTGAATCCGGGAGGCAGAGGTTGCACTGAGCCAAGATCGAGCCACTGCACTCCAGCCTGGCAACAGAGTGAGACTCCATCTTAGAAAAAAAAAAAATGCTGACACCAGCTAGGTCAGGGAGACCCTAACCCAGCAGCACTAGAGGAATTAAAGACACACATACGGAAATATAGAGGTGTAAAGTGGGAAATCAAGGGTCTCACAGCCTTCAGAGCTGAGAGCCCCAAACGGAGATTTACCTATGTATTGATTAACAGCAAGCCAGTCATTAGCATTGTTTCTATAGATATCAAATTAACTAAAGGTATCCCTTATGGGAAACGAAGAGATGGGCCAAATTAAAGGAATAGGTTGGGCTAGTTAACTGCAGCAGGAGCATGTCCGTAAGGCACAGATCGCTCATGCTATTGTTTTGTCACTTAAAGAATGCTTTAAGGCGGGCGCGATGGCTCAGCCTGTAATCCCAGCACTCTTGGGAGGCCGAGACGGGTGGATCCACGAGGTCAGGAGATCGAGACCATCCTGCTAACACGGTGAAACCCCTCTCTACTACAAAAAATTTCACAAAAACTAGTGGTGCGAGGTGGGGCGAGCACCTGTAGTTCCCAGCTACTGGAGGAGTGGAGGCAGGGGAGATGGCGTTAAAACCCGGGAGGCGGAGCTTGCAGTGAGCTGAGATCTGGCCACTGCACTCCAGTCCGGGGCGACAGAAGCGAGACTCCGCCTCAAAAAAAAAAAAAAAAAAAAAAAAAAGGAATGCCTTTAAGCGGTTTCTGCCCTGGGTGGGCCAGGTGTTCTCTTGCCCTCATTCCAGTAAACCCACAATCTTCCAGCCTGGGCATTATGGCCATCATGAACATGTCACAGTACTTCAGAGATTTTGTTTGTGGCCAGTTTTGGGGCCAGTTTATGGCCAGATTTTGGGGGGCTTGTTCCCAAAAACAAAAAAAGGACAGGCACAGTGGCTCATGCCTGTAATCCCTACCCTTTGGGAGGCCGAGGCAGACAGATCACAAGGTCAGGAGATCTAGACCATCCTGGCTAACATGGTGAAACCCCGTCTCTACTAAAAATACAAAAAAATTAGCCGGGCATGGTGGCGGGCACCTGTAGTCCCAGCTACTCGGGAGGCTGAGGCAGGATAATGTTGTGAACCCAGGAGGTGGAGCTTGCAGCGAGCTGAGATGTTGCCACTGCACTCCAGCCTGGTGACAGAGCGAGACTCTGTCTCAAAAAAAAATGTGGACACTCCTTACAGAGCTCTCCGAATTTCAAGGCCCTTTAGAGTTTCTCCAGCTTGACTGTTCTCAAGCTGCTCTGAGGGGCCTCTGGGGAGTCTGGGGCAAAGAGGGGGAGTCAGATAGACAGGGCTCTGGGTTCCACCACTCCACTCCAGCTACAGCAGCAAGCTGCTTCTATCTGTCTTATCTAAACTTTTATGTAAACCAGTAGTTGTGCTACCGAGAAAAGGGGGAAGGGGAAATGTTTGCAAAATCCCCGATCTTGAGCAATCCCCTTGTTTAACAGAGGAGGCCTGCAGAAGTTGAGAGAAGCGTTCAGAGTCACACAGCAAATTCATTCAACAAATATTTTTTACTGTGCCAAACACACAGTAAACAAAGATGAGTGCACAAATCCCTGCCCTGAAGACTGGGCTCTTCTCTCCAGGATAACTCTTCTGCAGGCTTGAGGGGATATGGAGGGCATTGTCAGCAAGGAGGGGGATGGCCTTCCCCCATGATACATTCCAGCCACATCATCCTGACACCCCAAATATGAGTGAGGCCATATCTCCTGTGCATGCAAAAGGGAACACACATTTGTTCTCTTTAGTGTATTGTCCCTCAACCATCTCGTTTCACTCTTCTGAAGCCGTGCAATGTGCATGCCTACCATGTGCCAAGCAGTTCTAGCACGTGAGGCTACAAAGCTGAATAAGATGGGGCCTCTGCTTCCACGGATCTTCCAGCCAAACAGGGGAGAGAAAAGCTCTACATAAATGATCACAGTAGAGTCAGCTCTACGCACTGATAGCTTATCAGCCTTGGAGTCTGGATCAGGGAAAGAAGAGATACATCTAGTTAAGGGAGGAAGCATTGGAATTGGGCCTCTCTTCTCTTTCCAACTTTCAGGTTAAGAAATTGGATGTTGGAGTCAGGCAGCAGCCCTTGCTTTCAAGCCCAGTGGGCCTCATAACTGTGTGAGCTTGGACTAGGGGTGTAGTTTCCCAGGGCCTTATCTGAAAAGTGGGGGTGATAATTACAGTTCCCACTTCCGAGGGTTGCTGTGGGGATTGAATGATAGCACACAGGTCCAACTCTTATCCTTGATAAATGTGCCCCTTATTTAAGGACTTTAGGGATGAGGTGAAGATGAGACAGAAGCTCTCCAAAGGCTCTACCCAGGCAGGGAGCAGAGAGGAAAAGGAGGCAGCGTGGAAGTGGGTGCTCCACCTGCGGCTGCTAAGAGCCACACACAGGAGGGGTGCTAGGAAGTGCCGCAGGAAAGGGGGAGCAGGGCCAGGAGACAAAGGGACCCCTCCAAGGCCAAACTGAGGATTTGGGTCCCTGGAACTCATTTGTGAGTTCTAAAAGTTTTCTTGTAGATTCCCCAGGATTTTCTACAGACATGAGTGCTGGGATTACAGGCATGAGCCACCGCACCTGGCCACAACCCAGCTTTATAAGGGTTGTAATTGAGATCTGTGCAGAGTTCAGCAAAGCTCTGGAGAAGGAAGTGAATTAACGCAGCCAAGTGGGACGGAGGAATGCCTAAAAGGAAGTGACATCAGAACTGGGTTGTAAAGAACTGAATGTCTTGCCAGGTTAAGAGGACGGGAACAGGCTTTCCCGGCAAGAGAGCAGCTTTTGCAAAGGTATGCGGTGTACACAAGCAGGGCCTGTTTTGAGAGAGTGGAGAATCACAGATGAGGCTGCACAGTAAGGTAACACCAGATGGAAAAAGGTCTGTGTAATGGCTCAAATGTATTGACATATAACTAGCCACTGCCTGGCACCCTGCCTCTATTTCCAGAGTAGACCTGTTTATCTCTTGAGCATTTGTCAAGCTGATTGGAGTAATGAATACAGGAAAGAGGGCACTGGGAAAGCTAAGCTAATTTATATTAGAAATTACATGATACCCTTCAATAAATCAGAAAGATCGAAGAGTGGGTGAGAAGGGAAAAGGGAATTAAAAGTGAACCAAGGCAACCTGGAGTTTTTGAGAGAGAGAGATTTGAGGGTGAGCAGCTGATGCTGTAGCTGGCACTAGGGGGTGACAGATGGGAGAGTAAGTTTTTTGTGATGGTGTTGTGTCTAGAATTGGTGGGTTCTCAGTCATAGTTCAAGAATGAAGCTGCAGACCCTCGCGCTGAGTATTATAGTTCTTAAAAATGGTGTGTCTTAAGTTTGTTCCTTCTGATGTTCCAACGTGTTTGTAGTTTCTTCCTTCTGGTGGGTTCACAGTCTCACTGGCCTCAAGAGTACAACTGCAGACCTGCAGTGAGTGTCACAGCTCTTAAGGCGGCACATCAGGAGTTTTGGTTCCTCCCATCCAGAATTGTTCACTCCTCCCGGTGGGTTCGTGGTTTCACAGGCCTCAAGAATTAAGCTACAAAGCTTCACAGTGAGTGTTACAGCTCATAAACACAGTACACACCCTAACAGTGAACAGCAATAAGATTTATTGCAGAGTGACAAAAACAAAGCTCCCACGCTGTAGAAAATGACCACAACAGGTTGCCATTGCTGGCGCCAGCAGCCTGCTTTTATTCCCTTATCTGATCCCACCCATATCCTGCTGATTGGTCTATTTTACAGAGAGCTGATTGGTCTGTTTTACAGAGAGCTGACTGGTCCATTTTTACAGAGTGCTGATTGGTGTATTTACAATCCTTGAGCTAGACACAGAGTGCTGATTGGTGTGTTTACAATCCTTAAGCTAGACACAGAGTGCTAGAAAAGTTCTCCAAATTGTCACTAGGTTAGCCAGATACAGAGTACTGATTGGTGTATTTACAAACCTTGAGCTAGACACAGAGTACTGATTGGTGTTTAACAAACCCTGAGCTAGACACATAGTGCTGATTGGTGCTTTTACAAACCCTTAGCTAGAAGTGGAGCTAGACAGAAAAGTTCTCCAAGTCCCCACTAGGTTAGTTAGATACAGAGTACTGATTGGTGTATTTGTAATCCCTTAGCTAGACATAAAGGTTCTCCAAGCCCCTGCTAGACCCAGAAGCCCAGCTGGGTTCACCTAGTCGGTTCCACACAGGGGCTGCAGGTGAAGCTGCCCACCAGTGCTGCACTGTGCGTCAGCACTACTCCGCCTCTGGGCCGTCATGGGACCGGGCGCCGTGGGGCAGTGTGCGGTGCGTGTCAGGGAGGCTCCGGCTGCGCAGGAGCCCAGGAGTCGGGGGAGGCTCAGGCATGGCGGGCTGCAGGTCCCGAGCCCTGCCCCGCGGGGCGGAGGCAGCTGAGGCCCAGTGAGAATTCCGGCAGTGCTGGGGTATTCGGAACTGGCGCTGGCCCGCGAGCGCAGCGCGCATCCCTGGTTCCCGTTGTGCCTCTGTCTCCATACCTCCTCGAAAGCAGAGGGAGCTGGCTGCAGCCTCGGCCAGGACAGAGAGGGGCTCCCACAGTGCCCTGGCGGGCTGAAGGGCTCCTCAAGCGCTGCCATAGTGGACTCTGAGGCCGAGTAGGTGCCGAGAGTGAAGACTGCTAGCATGTTGTCACCTCTCAGTTTTGCCTGTTGGAAAGTCTTCAGTAAAGGTTGAAGTTACTTTTCCATATCATTTTATTGTCTGGATATTGGACTTGAATTTCTTTTTAATGTGATCATGGGGCCGGGCATGGTAACTTTCACACAGAATTCAAATGATCTTTCTAAAACCACAAATGCAATTCCCCTACTCAAAACTCTAATGGCTGGCCACTGTTGTCAGAATATACAGAAACCTCCTGACCCCACATGTGTGATACAAGGGTAACAACCCAAATAAACCTGGACTATTTTGCATCCCGTCTACCTCTGGTATCTGTGTGTGTGTGTGTGTGTGTGTGTGTTTTTGAGGCTGAGTCTCACTCTGTCACCCAGGCTGGAGTGCAGTTGTGCCATCTTGGCTCACTGCAACCTTCACCTCCCACATTCAAGTGATTCTCATGCTTCAGCCTCCTGAGTAGGTGGGATTACAGGCACCCACCATGAAGCCCAGCTATTTTTAAAATTTTAGTAGAGATGGGGTTTCATCATGTTGGCCAGGCTGGTCTCCAACTCCTGACCTCAAGTGATCCATCTGCCTCGGCCTCCCAAAGTGCTGCTAGGATTACAAGTGCCCGCCACCACGCCTGGCTGATTTTTGTATTTTTAGTAGAGACAGGGTTTCACCATGTTGGCCAGACTAGTCTCAAACTCCTGACCTAGGTGATCTGCCCACCTCAGCCTCCCAAAGTGCTGGGATTACAGGCGTGAGCCAACACGCCTGGCCTTACATTTTCTTTATGTAGATACACACCCATAAGGAGGCCTGTCTGAGCTGCACAGGACTTTGGTCTTCACCTGAGCATCATCTCCCTTTCACTTCTGGAGTGCTTGGAGAGATCTAGTCAAGACCACTTTCTTTGTGGTTTCTTGACTTGCCCACACCCCCTGGGAACTTCCTCTCTCTGAGAGTAAATAGAGTCTGTCCTTAGATAACACTTGCCCGAGACACCAGCCAGAAGTAAGATTTGCTGTCAGTCACTAGGGAAATGATTGCTGTAGGAGCTGGCCAATTAATCAGCAGGACAGAAAGTTCTTGGATGAACTAGGACAGGCCCCAGCCATCCCTGAGGCATATCAAAAACAAGGGGAGAATTGGGAGTCTTACTCACATTTCCATCTCTGGTGGCTTGGCCTAGCATAATACCTGGTACCACATTATTGTTTAATTAATAGTTCCTGAATATATTAATGAATTAGCATCACATGAAACTCTGAATGCGGTCATGTTGGGTCAGAACTGTGGTGCGTTAAAGACAGGATGCATCTACTTACTCATCACTTACTGACCTCCTCCTACCATGATTCGGCTTTGGTTAGGAAAGTGATTCACAATATTGGTTGCATTGGAACCATCTGGAGAGTTTTAAAAATCCAGGCCAGGCAGAGTGGCTCCTACCTGTAATCCTAGTGCTTTGGGAGGCCAAGGCAGGAGAATTGCTTGAGGCCAGGAGTTCAAAGTCACAGTGAGCTATGATCTTGCCACTGCACTCCAGCCTGGGCAACAGTACGAGAACCTGTCTCCAACAAATTTTTTTTTTAATCCTGAAACCCAGACACACCCAGACCAGTTACATCAGAATCCGGTCCAGGAGTGGTGAGTCCTCGGCATCAGTATTTTTTTAAAGCTCTGATTATGATTCCAATGCGCAAAAAAGTTTTAAAGCCACTGGGCTAGGTGCTGGAAATATAAGTGGTCCTGCCCTTGTAGGGATCAAAGTCTAAGTGAAGGACACCTGAATTCATTCAATGGAATATAGTGGACCGGGCGTAGTGGCTCACGCCTGTAATTCCAACACTTTGGGAGGCTGAGGTGGGTGGATCACCTCAGGTCAGGAGTTTGAAACCAGCCCAGCCAACATGGCAATACCCCATCTCTACTAAAAAAATGCAAAAATTAGCCAATTGTGGTGGCACATGCCTATTGTCCCAGCTACTCGGGAGGCTGAGGCAGGAGAATCACTTGAACCCAGGAGGTGGAGGTTGCAGTGAGACAAGATCTTGTCACTGCACTCCAGCCTGGGCGACATAGTGAAACTCCGTCTCAAAAAAAAAGAGAATATTGTGTTAAATGCCTTAATAGAGATATGGAGACAATACTGTAGGAACTCAGAAGAAGAAATGCTTAGATATGGCCAAGGGATATAGGAAAGCTTCAGAAAAGAAGGAACAGTTAAGATGGGCTTTGTAGAATAAATAGAAGTTCATTGATACTTTCCTTCCCTCTGCCTCCCTCCCTTCCTTTTTCTTCCCATCTTGTTTATCAACCTTTCCACCTCTCCTTTATCCTTTTCATTCTTCTCACCTACTTTGTTTCAGGTGGGCTCTGAAATAGGTCCATAAAGAGACAATAGTAAACATAAATGAAATGCTAATCTGCAAGACACATCCTCTTCCTGGAGAAGAGAATCCTGTGTGTAGAGCCCCCCAAAACTGAAAGAACCTGGGGAGTTTGGGGATAGCGAGTTCATTTTTGCTGGAGTGCTATGGTTCAAAATATGAAGGAAATGTCATACCAACAGCCTAAGGAGTTTGAACTTTTCCTTCAAGGCATTTAGAAGCAAAAAATATATGACAAGATTTAAAACAGTGTTTACCACATCCTGGGTGTTACCTGAAGTGACTGTAAATGTTACAGAAATGTACCATTAACTAATATTGACTCACTGATTTTCAAGTCTTACTTGTATATTTAAGTCCTTCTGATTACCTCCAAGAGAGTCTCAATTTGGTGTTGGGATGTTTTTATTATTTATTTATTTACTTTTTATTTTGAGACAGAGTCTCGCTCTGTCACTCAGGCTGGAGTTTAGTGGCACGATCTCAGCTCACTGCAAGCTTGGCCTCCCAGGTTCACACCATTCTCCTACCTCAGCCTCCTGAGTAGTTGAGACTACAGGTGCCCGCCACCACGCCTGGCTAATTTTTTGTATTTTTAGTAGAGACGGGGTTTCACCGTGTTACCCAGGATGGTCTCGATCTCCTGACCTCGTAATCCGCTTGCCTTGGCCTCCCAAAGTGCTGGAATTACAGGCGTGAGCCACTGTGCCCGGCCAGTGATGGGAGGTTTTTAACACCTATCTTACTCTTGCTAAGGTTTCTCTTTTAAGCCTTCTTCACAATATCTGACTAGAATTAAATCACACTGTTTTACTGTCATTTTATTTATGCCTATGGAAAGTTCTATAGATAACAAAAAAGATAACTGGCTTTTCATATGTGGTAGTGAAATAAACTTCAGCAAAGAAGTGGATCCATTTAAATTATATATAAAGTAAATGGTGGTATAGGAAAGACAGATCAGCAAAAATGATAATGGGAATAAGTAACTGAAGGAGAAAAATGTGGATTTAGAAAGATTGCTTGCAGTTGACACGGGTGGGGACTACAGGGGGTGAAATTGGAAGCGGGCTGGCCAGTTAGGGGGCTGTTGCAGTATCCCTGGTGAGAGCAAGTTTGAGCTTAGATCAAGGCAGCCTCCAAAGGATAAACAAAAGGAGTAGGCGGCTGGCCTCCAGAAGGCCAGTGACAAACAGGAGACACCAGAGCATGTTCTAGGGAGGTGACACTGACTGAAGTCCACTGGGTAGGTTCAGGGGCAGATGAGAGAGACCAAGTCCCAGGGCCTGACCTCAGGTCTAAGGCAGTGAAAGTACTGGGCATGAAGACAAGACTTTTAAATTCCATTATTGGCCTTGGGTGCCAAGGTGAGCTCATACACAGGAATCAAGGAGCAGGAGGCAGCTTGCTGCTGGATCCTAAACCTGGCTGGGCACCACATTCACCAGGGGAGCTATTAAAAAACACCTAAACCTTAGTGTTTAGACATTAACTGGAATTGCCTATGCCTTGGGGGAATGGCCAGCAGCCCCTGTGGAAAACAGTTCAAGTCAGCCTTTTCATGCTTCCACTATAGCATGGAGGAGATCAAGGGGTCAGACTGTGTAGACCGGTTCCGGGTCATGCAGGAATGCATGCAGAAATACCCAGACGTCTATCCCCAAGAGTCATCGGCGCCAGTCCAGACCTACTGGATCCTACTGAATCGACTTAGCCGGATCCCAGTGTACGATATATTTCACAGTTGCTCTGATAATTCTTATGAACCCAACCTGGATGTAACCACAGTGTAAAAACCCTTACTACTCAAAGTGAGGTTCGTGGGCCAACAGCATGGGCATCACCTCAGAGCTTGTTGATGCAGAATCTCTGGCCCTACCTCAGACCTCCTGAACCATTTTAACGAGACTGTCAGAAAATGTATTTGCATTTGAAAGTTTAGGAAGCACTGTCCTAGACCAGTGGTTTTTTTTTTTTTTTTTTTTTTTTTTTT